>NC_058408.1:136903933-137086788 GCF_002201575.2 Neomonachus schauinslandi | reverse complement strand
CAACAGACTGAGCCACCCAGGGTCCCCTCTCTTGCATATTTAAAGAAGTAATACAACAGACTGAGCCACCCAGGGTCCCCTCTCTTGCATATTTAAAGAAGTAATACTGATCGATTTTCTAATAGAGGAGGAGAGAATACTTCCCAACTCATTCTATGAGGCCTGATACAAAAGCTAAACAAAGACATCACAAGAACTACTCACCATAAACATAAGACACCCAAATCCTTTACAAATATTAAATTGAACCCAGCAACATATTAAAAGAATTAAACACCACGACCAAATGGATTTATCCAGTAATGCAAGGTTGGTTTAGCATATGAAAATCAATTAATGTAATACACTGCATTAATATAATAAGGGAAAAACCCACACGATCATCTTATTAGACACAGAAAAAACATTTGGCAAAATCCAACACCTATTCATGACAAAACTCTCAAAAACTTGGAATAAAAGAGAATTTCCTCAATCTGATAAAGGGTGTCTATGAAAAATCAATCCATAGGTAACATCATACTTAATGAAAAAGACTGAATGCTTTCCCCCTAGGATTGGGATTGAGGCAAGAATGCTCTTACTACTACTGTTCAACATTGTACCGGAGGTTCTAGCCAATGTAGTCCGGCATGAAAGAGAAATAAAAGGCATCTTGACTGGAAAGGAAGAAATAAAATTATCCTCATTTACAGATGACATGATTCTATGTGTAGAGAATCCTAAGTAGTCTACAAAAAGCTACTAGAACTAGTAAATATAGCAAAATTGCAAGACACAAGATCAACATACAAAAATTAATTGTATTTCTACATACCAGCAATGAACAGTATGCAAATGAAATTAAGAAAACAATTTAATTGACAACAGGATCAAAAAGAATAAAAAAATTTAGGAATAATTTTAACAAAATAAGTGTAAAACCTGTACAATGAAATCTATAAAATAATGCTGAGAAAAATTAAAGATCTAAATAAATGGAGAACAAGTTCATGTTTGTGGACTGGAAAATTCAATACTGTTGAGATGGCAATTCAACACAATTCAAGCTTTATTAAATCTTAGTGTGTGTGTATGTGTGTGTGTGTGTGTGTATTTGAAAGTGAATCCTTAATATATATATGAAAAGAACTAGAATGGCCAAAACAATTTTAAAAATAACAAATTGAAGGACTTCCATCACTGGATTTCAAACTTGTTATAAAGCTATAGTAATTGAGACCATATAGTATTTATTGGTGTAAGGACAACATTTAGATCAATGGAACAAGATAGCAATCTCAGAATTAAACCTTTACATTTATGAATTCATTTTTGACAAAGGATCCAAAGCAATTCAAACATGCTAGGGGAATTGGATGCCTATATTTTGAAAAAAATGAACATAGACCATTATCTCACACTCTACACAAAAATTCAAAATGGAACACAGACTTAAATGTAACAGCTAAAACTATCAAACTTCTAGAAGAAAACCTAGAAGAAAATCCTTGTCACCTTGGGATAGGCAAAGATTTCTTAGGCAAGACACTAGCATGATCCATAAAATAAAGAATTGATAAACTGACTCCCCCAAATTTAGAAGCTTTTACATTTTAAAAATTCACCAATAAGAAAATAGAAAGGCATAGAAAGGCAAGCTACAGGCTAAGGGAGAGTATCTGCAAGTTATATATCTAATAAAAGACTTGTATCCAGAAGTGTAAAAAATAAAAACTCTCAAAATCCAATACTAAGACAAACAACTCCATTAAAAATTTATACAATTAGAAAAGAGCTAAACAGACATTTCACCAAAGACCATATACCAATGGCTAATAAGCATATGAAAAAAATGAGCAACCTCATTAGTCATTAAGAAAATGCAAATTAAAATGAGAGAGCACAACACATCCACTAAATGGCTTTAATCAAAAAGATGGACCCTACTGAGGACATGGAGTCTTCACACTCTGCAGGTGAGAATGTAAAATGGCACATCTCCTTTGCAAAAATGGTTTGGCAGTTAAAAAAAAAGTAAACATATACATACTATATGACCCATTGATTCTACTCCCAAGCATCACCCAAGGGAAATGAAAACGTATGTCTATACAAAGACCTGTATGCAAAGGTTCATAGCAGCATATTCATAATAGCCCAAAACTCCAAACAATCCAAACAAAATGTGATACAGGCATACAGTGGAATAATACTCAGCACTAAAAAGGAGCAAATGACTGATACATGCTGCAATAGGGATGAGCCTCAAAAACATTAGGCTAAGCAAAAGAAGCTAGACATAAAAGATTATATATTGTATGATTCTATTCATATGAAATATCTAGAAATCGGATCAGTGATTGCCTGGGGCTGGGGTCAGGAGCAGGAATTGACTCAATGCAAACAGGCATGAAGGACTTTGGGGTGATAGAAATATTTTTAAAATAGATTATGGTGATGGTTGTGCAACTCTATAAAGTTACTATAAATCACTGAACTGGATGCTTACCAATGCATAAATTTCATAGTATATAAATGATACCCCAATACACTTGTTAAACAGAAAAGTCCACAGGCCAGCAATGGCTGGTCTGGGTCTCAGGGTAGATGGTATACTAATGTAGTAAAGGCAATCTTCCAGACTGAAGTAGCCTACCTTCTTGTCTCCCCTTTTTAGTAATGGCAGCCTCTTTACTTCTTTCAGTCTCAATTTATTTGTTTCCTTGGTTGCCTCTTTTATGAAATGGAAATGCATAAGAGCAAGGTTCAAGTATGCATTGGCCTTTGTTGTAGCCCATTACCTATTCTACTGCTTGGCACATTACAGACATTAACAAATATCTGATGAGCAAATGATGTTGAGAAAGAGGAGAAATATTTGAATTTTCATTAAAAAATCAACACATATTTGCCTGGATTGTTTACTAATATCTTTATCATGGAACCTTATTCATTTCAGCAAAATTCCCTATCACGTGTCAGGCATGATGTGCTTGATACTAGGCAATAAGATTAAACAGACCTGGTTTGTGTCCTCAAGAAGCTCATGGCCTAGTGGAAAACAAGACATGGTATTCTGACATCTAATGAGCATGAGTGGCGTGGCTCAGACTACAGGAAATCTGGAGGAAAGGGGTAGGGAATCAAGTACTACCTGTGGCTCAAGGTAAACTGGTTCGTAGCCTAGGATATCACCTGTTTATTGCAGAAGGACTGTGCCTCCTATACTCAGATTAGTGTGGTATTGTAAATCTCAGCCATATTTTAGGGCAGGGTTCTCAAAATGTGTTCCATGGGCCCTTTCAGTGCTTCCATGAAGTCAGAACTATTTTTATAATAATAAGATGTTATTTGCCGTTTCCACTCTCCTTCTCTCATGAGTGTATAGTGGAGTTTTCTAGAAGATCACAACTGACATCACAATAGATTGAATGCAGAAGCACCTATGAGACTCCAGGTGTTCTCCATTAAGCCAGACATTAAAGAGATTTGCAATAATATAAAACAATGCCCCCTTCTCACTCATTTTGTTTTAGAAAATACAGTAACTTCTCATAAAAATTTTTGTTCATATGTAATCAGTTGATTATCACGATTTAAAAATGAATTAGTAAATACTTAGATTTTTCTGTTTCAATTTCTAATATGAAAAATATTGATCGAACTAACCCATACAAACAAGGACTCTTTGGGGCTCTCAGTAATTTTTAAGAGTGTAAAAGTGTCCTGAGACTTAAAAGTTTAAGGCCTGCTATTCTAGGGGGAAGCAGAGGGAGGGATTTGGGGCATTTTATTTATAGAATCCATCAAACTGGACACTGAAAGATATTTATAGGGCATAAGTGAGGGCCACTGAGGGCCATAGACACTTAGAAAGATATACAGAATGAGTTCACTGGAGAGAGTTATGGAAAACTGTGGGTCCTGAGGATGTTTGTACTTGGTCAGACCTCAAAATGCAGCTTGGGGACACACCGGCCCAACTGTCTGTTTACCCCAGCTATCAAAATTGTTCAAGTGCACTGTGGTAGAAAATGCTTTAGCACTTTATAAGAAAAATAATTCAGAGGAACTGTAAAGTACCTAAAGTTAGCTACTTATAATGAAATCTACACCCACTGCTAAAATATTGATAAAGTGGAAGAGAATGTGACAAGGCAGAAAAATCTGGATCAGGTTATACTAAAAGACAGGAGCAGGCAGCTTCTAAAGAATGGAAGATGGCACAGTATGATGTGGAGAGTGTGAGACTTCATCCCGACTGCCTGGGTTTGATCCTGGCTCTCTGCCACTCTTGAGCTGTGTAACCTCGGACAAGGTCCTTACCTCTCTGGGCTTCAGGATACTACCAATACCTATCATATCAGGTGGTAATAAGGATTAAATGAGATAAGCCATAAGAAGTGATTAGGCCATAGTGACCACTATAAAAGTAAAGAGTTGATATTATTTCCATAATCATTCTCTTATATGTGGGGTTTTTTTTTTAGATTTTATTTTTTAATTTATTTTAGAGAGAGAGAGTGCAAGCAGGGGCGGGGGTAGGAGCAGAGGGAGAGGGAGAGAGAGAATCTCAAGCAGACTCTCTGCCAACCACAGAGTCTGATGCACAACTCTGTTATGACCTGAGCCGAAGTCAAGAGTTGGACGCTTGAACCGACTGAGCCACCCAGGTGCCTCTCTCGTATGGTTTTGAAGGAGGATCTTAGAAACTTTAGAGGTGCCTTTGTTGGGGGGGGGGCTTCTCTGTATCAGCTTCCATGGTCCTTGTGCCGACAAAGCCCTCCAAGAAAATGGCTGCCCCGGGAAGGCACTTGGAGTCCCCTAGTGTGCTCCTCACGCCCATCTACCACACTCATGGACCTCTGCCCCTGGTCCTTCCCTTTCCTACCACTCCTGGAGTTTGCTTAGCTATACCACTGGCATGTGTGGGAAAACATTAACGGCCATGCTTCCATTCAGGGCTGGGAAGGTCTTTCTCTGTGCAAGTTTACAGTGGAAAACAAGGGAAAGACTAAATTCCAAAGCCAACAGGGGCCGAGGGATCTGCCGACATCTTGGGTTTTGCCATGATGTGAAAACATATGGCTTCAGAGTGTAACATGAACAGCCCTGAGATCTCTCCAGGGTGGAATCTATGTTTTCAAGCTATGCAGAAATACTTACAACGAACCTTTAAAAAAGTCAGTAGGAGGGTGTGTTAAATGAAAATCAAGATAACCTTTCTTAGGCATGCTTTCCCTATAAACTCCAAAATCTTGCCTTTTGGAGGAGACTAAGAATTGGAGAAATGCCTTAAAACAGGAAGTGTCTATTTTTCTCCAACCTCGCTTGAGTTGGGCACTCTTGGGAGGAGGAGGCTTGCCATTTGTAGACAAGAATGAAGCCTTTTGTGAACAGCCTAAGTACACCACTGACTTGCTTTAAAAAGTGTCAAAGGCTATTTCTGGAGAACATGCGGTTCACCGTGCCAAACTGAAACATTGACTTATCGCCTGATTTAGCATTAAAACATTAGAACTTACAATTTAGACTCCTCTGTTTACGCCAAATGAGTTTGTCAACATGCTGCAAATATATTTCTGTTATCATAATGAAACCAAGAAATGGGTGGGAGTGGTTTCTCACTGTTGAAGGCCATGCTGAAAAGCACTTCAAAACACTGAAATCTGAGCTGCCCTATCCTATAGGCAACTTCTTTTCCCCAAAGAGTGAAGAGCGGATGCTGGGTGTAGCTACATTAGTGCATAATAGGTTTATTCTCATTCACAAAATAGTAATTACTTTATGGTTCCAAAGTAAAACTAGTGTAAGAAATACACCGGCAGATTTGCTACAGATGTGGTCTCTGACACGTACACACTAAGATTTGAACATTATAAAGTATAAGGCAGACAACCATTAAGTTCAAGGTCTGGATTGATTAAAAAAAGAGAGAGAGAGGAGAAAAAGGATTAGCGTGCCCGTGTCTGCCATTGTGTTTGAACATATCGCTTTAAAAGATATCATTTATCTCTTTCCCTGACTTCGCCCCATTTTATTTCAAGGTCGGTCTGCCTTTTGTTTGGTTCCTTTCACTCTGACACAGATGACCGTTCTCGGGAAAAGTGCAGCCCTTTGGCTGTCCGGCTCGATCGCTGGCCTGGGACTGGAATGTGCTTGTTTGGCATGTGCTCAGGAGAACCAAGACTCCCCGCACCCTGGGGCCCGGGACGGCGAGGAGCACGTGCGGGGCCGGCCGGGCACCTGGGCCGTGCAGGACTTTGTCACCACCTGCCGCAAGGGTTAAGGTGGCCACGGTAATTATGCCAAGGCCATGCATTATTCTGACAAAGTAATCCATCAAATAATTTCTCACAATTTCAATTCACCCCTCGAATTTTCCTTACCTCCAAAGCCAGCTGGATATTATATTACTGAAGCTGTTGAAAGGGTGGAACACTAGCCACGGAGCCAAAGGCCACGGCAACTATGCAATGCATGAATTTTTATTGTTTGCTCAGTATTGAAATCTCATTAGGGTCCATAATTCATCTGAACACCGTGAACATTTACATCTGCTGATCATGAGAACTTAGAAGGAATGTACACCTTTGGCTAACTTGTTTTTAGAGGAGGCCGTGTGTGTGCGTGTGCGCGTGTGTGCGTGCGTATATACTCGTATGTTTTTAGTCCTTGAACAGCTGTGGTTTAAATATCCCTTACTCAAACCAATTTCCAACCTGAATTTAAATATCCCAAAGTTGTTTTCATTTGGCAGCTTTTAGACAAAGACTCAGTTCTCCTTGAGTCCAGCTCAATCAATGTTGGAAAATTCCACTCACTGCACATGGGCCTGAATGCAGCTCTGCTGTGTTAATTACATCAGAATTATCCCAAAGATTACACGCCTTTCATTCGATGTATATGTTTTTGTCTTCACTTAACTACGGCTTCAAAATCTACTCGAGAGAGAAAATATAACCGTGACTGTTTGTGGGTTCTAGGGATATTCAGATTTGTGTCCACATTTTTTTTTTTTTTTGGCGTGGGTCTATTTAGGCATCTTTCCTACCAAGTTTGACCCTTTGATCTGGCAGCGTTTTCATTTACAAGGCTCTTAGCAGCTCCAAGAACACCATATTTTGAAGGTGACAATCACAGAATCACAGAGTCAGAACTGGAAGGGCAAGGGGCCTTAGGGGCCATCGGGCCAGGCCAGCCCCTCTCCCGAGCCGCGACAACACCCCTGACAAGTGGTCCTTCAGGAATGCATCCATTTTTGGAATGAACTATGGCAGCAGCTGAAAGGCTCTTAGCAAACACTCCCTAGCAGTTCAGGGCAGAGATGAAGAATCCTGTGTCCGATGAGAAGTCCGGAGGGAATTTAGGTAGACCAAATGCAATTACCCAGACTGGCATCTGGCTAGGGCACCAGCTTTCACAGACCCTCCGTAATTCCAGCTGATGGCAGTGACACCTTCTGATGAGAGTCTTGTCGACTGCAAGCTGCTCTTTAGCAGGACTTCACTAATACGCTGTGACGGGAAAAATCGGATACAGATGTTTTCACTCAGAAGGTTTTGGAAACACTAAAGTCCTATCTTCTCCTCAAGGAGAAAGGGCATGCACTTCCACTTGGGAAAAAGAAGCCAAAGGGCCTTTGCACAGGGGCCGAGCCCGATGCAGGCCCTGGTGCAACATCCTTTTGCAGGGGGCTCTCCAAGTCAGCGCTAGGGCGCAGGGTCCCACCCTCAGCGACGCTTTGACAGTCTCAGCACTCAACTGCCCACAGCTGGTGACATGGCCCTGGACACACTGGGGGGAGCAAGCCCCAGAGCAGCGCGATGGGAAGTGATGTGGTCCGGTGCTGCACACCAGTCTGTGGACACCGGGGCGAAAGGCAAGAGCCCTGGGCCTGGGGAGGCAGTGATGTGCAAAACCGAACGGGTGCCTGCCCTCACGGAGCTTACAGACTTTATACCAACTCAGCCACACCCGCCCAGTATACAGCAGCGGCAAGACTGGGCAGTGCTGCAAAAGGGGCAGATGCAAACCTCTGAGAGTCGAGAAGAGGGGGCTCACGTCAGGTGGGACTTCTCAGGAAGCAGGTGCCGAAATGAAGTTAGGAGCGGAAAAAGTGTATTGAACGGTAACACCCGTGGAAGATAGGCGGGGTAAGAAGCAAGACTGGGGAGGGAAAGGCTGCAGACCATCATGCAGCTCGGACACCAATGAAAGCAAAGGAGAGCGTCAGATCCCATGCAGGTGGAACCAAGTTTCCACCAACCCAGTGAAAGGCTCTGGGGCAAAGCTGACTGCATGCCAAGAGAGGGAGCTCACAGTGGGCGGAAATGGCTTGGCCCTGGGACCTCCACTGTGCTCAGTCAGCGGCTGGGGGCTGCCTGGGAAGAGGCTGCCTCAGTCCTGATGATGAGATGAGCTGGGTACCTGCAGGTGCCGATACCTGGAGCGAGCGCATTCCTGGGAGCTGGCTGGCTGCACCCCCATGGCTGCCACAGGACTGAGCTCAGCGCGGGGCCTGGAGAGGGCTTCCCTGAGGCAGCGATGATGCTGACTGGAGAACTGAAGAATGCACTGGGTTAATAAGCAAGGGAGGAGGGCGGGGAGGGGAAAAAGACTCCAGGCAGGTGGCCTAGCATGTGCAAAGGTCCTTTATCTGGAGTGGTATGTCGGTGGGACTGAGACAAGGCAATGTGCCCAGAGAGGACAAGGATGGAAGGAGGTGAGCCCAGGGGGAGGCAGAGATCGGATAGTGCTAGCCTTGTGGATCATCGTAAGGATCTGGTTTTCTATTAGCTAAGCAGCTCTGAGGAAGTTCCTAACTTTACTGACATTTAGTTTCCTAATCTGCAAAATGGGAAAAATAATAGATGCTTTGTAAAGTTGATGTGAGAAGTTGAGTGAGATTATACATATTGAGCTTTTGATCTAGTGCCTGGTACACGGGCAACGCTTGGTAAATGTGGGATATTATAGAAAACTTGAAATGCCTTTTGAAAGAAAGCAAAGGAGAAAAATGGACTTACTTTTGTATTTTTTTTTCAAAGGTGTTTAAGTTTTATGCTGAAATAACGTGCGTGCAATTGAACAAACTATAAGCGAAACTGCTCAATTTCCTCTCCACCAGAAGCACGGTGTTATTCCAATCCTCAATTAATGGAATTCCAGGCATACAAATAAGCTTTGAATTTAACAAGTAACATTGGCAATTCAGAGCTGAATAAGTAATAAATAGCTTGTAACAGAAAACAGGTCCACAAGAAATCTAAGAACAGAGGAGCTCTTAGGGAGAATAGCACATCATAAATGAGGATGTGGCTACAGAGAGCAGGACACCTTCTATATAACAGCAATATTGAAAATACAGATATCTTCTCCAATCTCACCTGTTTAGGGGAGTCATCCTTCAGATACCTATTTTCAGATGATTGCAGACCATAACATGCAGGAAATGAAATCATAAAGTGATGAAAGATGAATTTTGGCTGTCGTCGCTCAGGCCGACTTGATTGTCACAGAAAATTTTTTCCTAGATGGTCATTTTTTTTTTTTTAAAGTAGGTGAGCATGTGCTAACAGACTAAGGAATATTCTCTAAATTCACGTCCAGATGACCTGAACCAGCTCAAAATAAGTCGAGCCCCTACACTATTGGCCTTGAGTGTGTATGAGTTTGGGATAACCTGCCCCATGGGGCGAGAAGGGGACAATCTCTCCTAAGGAGATGCATTCGCCACAGACTAGTTTCCTGGGTGGCCGTGAGCAAAAGCGCTGGTCATTTCACGACTGTGATGCCCCTGCCATGCTTGTCACTGTGTCAAAATCCAGTCTCCCCTTAAACAGATAAATCCCTGCAGCCGCTGTTTTATGAACTCACACATGACTCCCTTTGACTTCTCGGCATCTAGCAAATTCGCAAAGCTATCATTCTCCTCTGTTTATCCCCTGGTCTCTTCCATCAGAGAGGATTCTGACCAACTCTGACACTTAGAGGAGTGAATGGCGGTGAAAATATCTGGCATCCACTCACGGAAACCTTGATGAGAGATGCTGGTAGAATCACGCAAAAGAACCGCAAATGTGCGTGTTCTTTGGTGTTTTGCCTCTTTTCCCTGTTCAAGTGGTGATAAAGCAAACGTGAGGTTTCCACAACCACCCAAACAAAAACATCTTCTTTGAGAATTTGAAAGTATTCCACACATCAGCTTAGATTATCATCCCCGCCCCCCAAGCTCCTAAACTTCTCCTGCCTATTTCTTTCCTGTGCCAAAGCTTATCAACTCTTAGGTCATCTTGATTTGTCAAAAACTGCTTGGATCACAGGGTTGAACCTAAGCAGATTGGACAGGGATTTCTTCATGCACATAAAAAAAAAAGTCTGACGAGAAAGTTACTTCTGTCTCCCAGTGGAGAAAGGGGTGGTCCACCTTTGCTCCTAAGTTGTGTGTTAGTGTTGACTAAATTCTGAAAACATCCTTTTTTTTCAAAAGGACTGCTACCCGATGGAATTACTCCACACTCTGAACCTTTCATTACAGTGAGTCATACTGCAAGTAATTTTTAAAAACCCTCCCAAGTTTTCTTTTTTGCTATAGATTTGCCAAGAATTCTTTCAGTAAAATAGGAGTTAACAGGAAAAAAAAAACAAAAACAAAAACAAACCACCACCCTTTTAGTTCTATACGGAATAATTAAATTTGTTTAAAAATGTCAGATTTGATGGGAATAGAAGATTTTGTGAAAGACTTGTACCCAGTGTAGATTGGGTCACTCAAGGGTTTGTGGTTATTCGTGGGTAATTGGTTCACATAGCCAGGTGGGACAAGCCGAGTCTTGGGAGGTCGGAAGACTGGCTAGTGCTAGCCACATCTGGGAACCTGTCCCATGACTTTCTAGTCCTCCACGCACAGAAACGGGTTTCTACCATGAGGATGGCAAGGATTCTTCCAAAGACAAAACAGAGATAGGCACTGATGTGGACTTTGATTTTGCTCTCTGTAATTTAAAACCCAGTCATCAGGTATGTGAAAGTCAGAGTTCTGACCTTCTCCCAGTTAGGAAAGAAGGGCTTTGAAAGGCGTGATTGGTTTCTTTCTCAGCAAGCCTTATGAAAAAGATTTTTTAAATCAAGTCAGTGCAACTCAAGACTTGGAAGCGAGAAAATGACAATTATGTGACTTCTGCGGAGGTTACAGTAGCTCCCGCTTAGATGGTTAATGTTGAACACACTCTGGGCTGTGAGAGGCTAGGGACAGCGCCACTGGCTATCAACCCCCACACACGGCCGGCCAGATGGACGGATGCATGACAGGCAGCAGCTGTGAGAATCTCTCTGCTCATAACCATCTTGTTTCCGGGACATGGTGCAGAACAGACCCTTCCGTGCTAGCCCAGGGCCCGTGTCTGCAACTCCTTCGCACCAGCCCTGCCTCTGAGCTCCCCGAGGTTGCAGCAGATGTTAAAAACTAAAGTTGAAACCTTTAAGCTGTAATGAAGGAGTTCACAGGGTTCATAATCCCAGTACCCCACCCCGATTCTCCAGCGATCCCGCTGAAATCTTTCAAACGGTCCTCAGCACTAACACGGTGCATGCAGCGCGTGTTGAACACGCCGATCTGCCCATGATTACCCTCGGCGGCTGTAAAACAATCTCACTCCTCGAGTGAATGCAGGCTGCAGCAACAATGGTGTTATTGACTTGTTGCTCCGGCTCTATTTAGTTATTACCCTCGGGGCCACAATCAATAGACTTTGCACCAAGTCAGCCTAATAAATCCCAGGCTCTCACTGGAGGTTTGCCAGGAACTGCAAGAAAATCTATGGCAGGGAAACTCTTAGAGTGCAAAGAGAGAAAGCTGCACTGACAGCTGTATAAATTAATTAACAAGGAACTGTTTATTCTTCTAAAAGATCAGATTGCACATTTATCATCATCGAGGAAGTCACAGATAGACTATCATGAAATTATCTGGTAATATAAAAAACTCCCACAAATTTGGATGTGCACACAAAAGAGAGAGACCTGCGCTCTATGGCAACTTGTTTCTGTCTTTATTATATTTTCATTTACTTGGCTTACAAATTTGCCTTCTCTGCACTAGTTCTGGTCAGTCTATCATTTCCAGCTCACACGGACAAATGTAGCCTGCCTTGATAATTCTTGAAGCTTGTAGCTGAAATCGTCAACACAATAAAAATAAAATGTTGATCATTAACATTGTGCTCTGGGGTTTGTTGGTGGTTTTTTTTTTTTTTCCCCTGCTGTCAGGAATTTGAATCTTGCTTGTAATGCAACAGTGGAGGGAAAAATGCTTTAGGTGATACAAACACTAAAAGGTCACGGAAGTAAATGCCAGGTTATTTCAGATCATTGCAAAAGAATTCTAGAGCAGTTCTCCTTACTTAATAAGCAAATGGTGTGAAGATTCAGTGGCAAAGATCCAGGATTCTGCTGCTTTAAGACATGTTGAACTAAGCTTGGGTGCAAGACAGTCTTCTTCCATAGGTTGTAAGCAAATGTAAGAGATCAATGGGGCTCTTGGAGCTTAGTTGCTACTGCAATAGTTCCTTCTAGAATCCTTACAGAAAAGTTTTCTTTTCCCAATTCTGTCTCTGCTATTACAGAACCTGTAGCTTGACAGGGGAAAAAAAAAAGGCTTTTTAAATGCTGAGCGATTTTAGTTTTTAAATTCAAGGGAGGGAGTGTTAGAAATGGTCTTTAAACAGAATCACAACATCCAACCTCAAATATCACTCAGCAGATTGGCCAACGTTTGGTGAAAGTCTATTAGCTACAAGGCACTGAAGCAGCCATTGACTGGCTGTGACACAAGCATCATTGTTCCCAGGCGTGGAAAGCTTATTTCATTGCTTCGGTCTAGCCTGGGATATGTCAGCCCTACTGCATGTTAACACACTCCTGTGAACACAAAAGGGCACAGCGACCCCCTCAAACATGTACCCTTTAACTTGATGGGCCCTCAGGAGATTGGGGGGGGGGGGGCACCTACATGTGCACACATGAAACCCATTTTATTGTGGGACTGCTAATTGTGTTGTCCCAATAATTTATTGCCTCTTATAAATGGTTTCCAGGTAATAAGAGTTAATTGACTCAAGAGACTTCCATCCATTGCAATTATCTCCTAATATCGTACATCAGGCTCATGTACTTTCTATTAATCAGATCAGATGTATCACCTGAATAGATGCATTAAAAAAAATGGTGGAACTTGAAATCATCATCCCAAACTTATTTCTAAATATGCTCACAAAAAGTTGTTTGTCCTCAGATGAATGGACTACCCTAAGCACAATCTGGCCTTGAGCTTGGAGACTGGGCAGAGCCACTGGCCTCCAGAGTACACCTACTTTACTCCTATCTCATTTTTCATGAGAAGACCAAGGTTCAGAAGGGGAAGTGGTGGTTCGGGGGAGCCCCTGGAGAGTTAGTGGCAGAGGCACTAGATTTTTCGCCATCTTTTTCTTGCCTTCTCAAGTTTCGACTGAGATAGAATATAGCCATGAGAAGAACCTTTGACCAAACAGAGATGCAGGGGAGCTTCTTCATGCCTCTGCCTCACCTATTTCTGCTTCTCTGTCCCCAGTAAAATAGCTCCTCAGCTATTCTCCCGTGCCCTCAGCTCCAGACCTGAACACTCAGCCTCTTTTCGCGACACCTTCTCTAATACCCTCCACATCAAAATGTTTCAGTTCCAGGTTCCATGGCCTTAGGGTCCAATGGCATGTGTATCAGGTCCCTTGCTCTGTTGCTACTCCTTGCCTTGCTTCAGCTAAGTCATTCCTTGTCTCTGAGACTTAGTTGTTTTCTTTTTCCAAATGAGGGAGTTGGAGAGATTTCTAAGATTTCCTATCAGCTCTAACATCCTAGGATTTATGCCAAAGGCCACTCATGGGTTTTCATGCCTCATCATGTTTGCATAGCTCTTCTTACTGCTCCCGGTGTCTTCATGTCCACCAGCTCTCTGCTGCCCGCCCCAGGTAAGGTGTTCAATTCTGGCAATGACACTATGCCTTAACCCAGCGGCAAGGCACCACTGGAAGGAATTTCAAGCCCAGGGGGAAGAAAAAAATCTCAATTCACACTCTGAAGATCCCTCTTGGTCCTCTCTTCTCAACATGTAGGCTACGCTAGATGGGCTGTCACTCGGTCTTATGGCTACAAGTTTTCTTTCCAATTAACTGTCTCTTGCCAGGCTCTGGGGACACTACTTGGAACACTGAGATGGGTTGAGGCCTGAGCACCTTCCAAGCACACCTTCTGCCAAGTTGAGGTGTGTCTAAGCATCATTCTTTTCTTTTTTTAATAAAGATTTTATTTATTTATTTGAGAGAGAGAGAGTGGGAGGAGGAGCAGAGGGGGAGGGAGAGAGACAAGCAGGCTCCGTGCTGAGCATGGAGCCCAACGCAGGATCCCCAGATCATGACCTGAGCCAAAACCAAGAGTCTGACACTCAACCGACTGAGCCACCCAGGTGCCCCGGCATCATTCTTTTCTAAGCCTTCCAGTGGTTAATGCTGTAGGTGGAGGAATGAGGCTAACACAGGATAATTTGTGGGGTGGGTTTGTGCCTCTGGAATTTGCTACTGTGTGGGGTTCTAGGGTTCTGGCCTCTATGATCTGAAATAGCAGACACATCGTTAACTTTTAGCTTGATCAATGGTGGAAAAGGGAAGAAGAATACAATGAGAGTGAGCATACATCCTTTGTGTGGCAACTGGATACCAGGTAGTATGGGCTTTTCTGTACATGGGAATGTTTTCTTTAAGCCATCTGGTAACACTGGAAACTTCATATCATTATCCCACTTTAGACATGAGAAAACTAAGGCTCAGAGAGGTTAAGTGACTTCTCTAAGGTCACAAGCGTGGCCAAGAATCGGCTCTTAGTCTTTTGACAGAAAGGTCAGAAAGGTCAATTCTCTTTCTATAACAACTTACTTCTGCCCCAAAGGCCTGGAGATGGCAGGGAGATAAGAGACAAGTATAAGTTAAGGTGATTAAATCACTACCTCACTGGTTATTTTTACATCCAATTAATAGGCTCACTTTATGAGCTATAGAGTTACATTCTATGGCCTGTAGCCTAGAGCTTATGAGACATGAAGTGGTTCTCCTGTTGTGAAAGTTGACTCTGCCCATCCTGCTCTGATTGGCCAATGGGCTTCCAGGGTGGATTGGGCTGAGGTGTGTCTTAGTGGATGACCACATCATTCCACAGTTCTTTTTCCTCCCTTAAAAACAGTTGTATAATCAGATATCTATATGCAAGAAAAGAGAGTGGGACCCTTACCTCACACCACATATAAGCATTACCTTAAAAGCAAATCAAAGACCTAAATGCAAAGCCAAAACTATAAAACTCTTAGAAGAAAACACAGGAGTAATATAAGCATTACTTCAAAAGCAAATCACAGACCTAAATGCAAAGCCAAAATTATAAAACTCTTAGAAGAAAACACAGGAGTAAATCTTTGTGACCTTGGATTTAGCAATAGATTCTTGGATATGATACCAAAAGCAAAAAGAAATAGACAGACTATACTTCATCAAAATGAAAAACTTTTGTGCTTCAAAGGACACTATCAGGAAAGTTAAAAGATAACTCACAGAATGGGAAAAATATTTGTAAATCATATAGCTGATAAGTGACTTGTATCTAGACCTTACAAAGAACTCTTACGACTTACTAATAAAAGAGAAAATGGATACAATTACAAAATGGGAAAAGGATCTGAGTAGACATTTCTCTAAAGAAAAGATGCAAATAGCCAATATTATAGCACATGACAAGATCAATAGTCATCAGGGAAATGCAAATCCAAACCACAATGAGATACCACTTTATACTCATGAATACAGCTAGAATCAAAAAGTCAGATAATAACAGGTATTGGTGAGGATATGGAGAAACCAAACATTCATACACTCTTGTGGGAATATAAAGTGGTGCAGCTGCCTTGGAAACAGTTTGGCAGGTCCTCAAAAAGTTAAAACTGGAATTACCCTTTGACTCAGTATTCTGCTCCTAGGTTTTTGCCCAAGAGAAATGAAAACATATGTGCACACAAAGACTTGTATGTGAACGTTCATAACCGCATTATTCACAATAACCGAAATGTGGAAAAAACCCCCAGTTGCCCATCAGCTGATGACTGGATAAACAAAATGTTACTCTGCCATAAAAAAGAATGACCTACTCACACAGGCTACAGCGTGGATGAAGCTTGAAAACATGGTGAGTGAAAGAAGTCAGCCGCAAAATATCATCTGTGATTCCATTTCTACGAAATGTCCAGAATAGTCTATAGAGAAAGGAGGTTAGTGGTTGCTTAGGGCTGGGGAACGGTGACATCGGGGAGTGATGGCTAAAAGTTAAGGGGCCTCCTTATGAGGTGATACAATCACGCTGATGGGTGCGTGTATCTGTAACGTACAAAAACCCCACTGAATTATGCACTTTAAATAGGCAAACTGTAGGGGATGTGAATTATAGCTGAAAAAACGCCCTGAAACAACCCACCACGTGACTGTGCCTTAGGTACTGCTCTTGCAGTGTGGTTCCTTTGCTGTGTAGCAGCCAAATTCTACCCCACAGTTGCTTCCCGGCTCTGAGGGTCTGTCCCACTTGGGCAGGTGTGCTGCTCATTTTAAAAGTGCCTTCTCTATTCATCCTTTGAGGACAGAGAGAAGGAGCTACGTGCTCCTTGCCAGGCCTGATGTTAAGTGCTGTGCACAGGTTACATCATTTAATTCTTACAACTGCTCCCCACGACAGGTACCGTTCCTACTTCCACTTAAATACCGGGAAACTGAAGGAGTTTAGGTAACCTGTCCAAGGTCACACAGCTAGTAAGGGGCAGCTCCTGGATTTGACCTCGAGTGCATCTGACTCCAGAATTGGGCACATGGGGGCCTTAGTTATGTATAAACATGGGACACTGCCATGGCGGGGCCGGGGGTGGGGGGTGGATGGGGGACAGTGTGCACTCATGGAAACCTCCCCTTCCCCTTGCAGCCTGGGGAATCTTGAAGGCCTCTCCATTCTAACCTGCCTAGAGTGTTCCCTGGGAGAGCCAGAAACTTCTTTAGAGAGAAGCTAGAGACTCCTTTTGAGAGAAGTCCTATCCATCCTGTTTATTTAAAACTGGAGGGGGTTTGTTTTCCCCCGAAGCAGTTGTAACTGACACTTTGAACCCATCTTTACACGTATTTGTTTCTGAAAACCAGTTTGTTTGTGGTTAGGGAAAAAACATACTCATTGAATTTTAAGGAGTTATTTCTATAAACATGTGGCAGAAGTAGGATGTTACGAGGTTTAACGATGGAATTAATTTTCTTTTTAAAAAACATTTGGAGTTAATTACTCCTGTTCATGAGGCTGCGTCTTTTAGCCAAATTTTTGTTTTCATGTCAAACCAGAAGACTCGCTATACAAGTTAACACTTTGATGCAGCGTGCCCACCTCTGCCATTGACTTATGGTGTGATCGGAGGCTAGTCACTTGCCTCTCTGGGGGCTAGCACCCTGCTGGGGCCCAATAACTGTGGAATATCATTGTCCAACACGTAACATGAGTGGGTTGGATCAGATCAGGGGTTGCCAACTGGCAGCCTGTGGCCAGATCCCACCTGCCAGATGTGTTGGTTTGGCCTGCTCAGTTTTTAATTAAAAAAATTTTTTTTTCCTTGCCAATATTTACTAATGGGGAGATTTATAATCTAGAATTCAGGCATTCTGGAAAACTCAGAGGATGGGCCTCAGTGGGCCCACCTTCCCTGACTGCAGCAGTGGAATGGATCCTAAGAAGCCTTTTTGGTGGCGCACCCACTCTGGTTTACCTCATCACCCGCCCCCGGCTTGTTTTACTCACCCGTGATACCCAGCCGGTACTTACGGGTCACTGGGTATGCCCTCTCTGAACTGGATCCTTCCTCTGCTTCCTACCTGCTCTCCCAGGCTATGCTCTAAGCTTGGTAGTGTTCCAACAGGAAGATAAAAACGAGGTGAGACACCAGGACCTTGCTATATGCTTTTCCAAATGCCATGCAGAGCAAGAGGATGCAGAGATGGGTGCCCACGGCACGGAGCTGTGACTACCACGTTGGCCCTCATGCTTGACATCACACCCACAGCAGAACCTTCCAAGACACCTGGAGGGTTCAGCTCTGATCAATGCCCTCCTGTGCCCAGGACCTCCAGCTCCCAGATGGACGGGCATCCAGATATAACCCGGGAGGCTGCTGTTGGCAAGTCTAGCTCACTAACGAGAAGACAGAGAAATGCCATGGGTTCATCTAGCGTTCTGTTCCGAATGGACTTGGATTCCAAGTCAACTCATTTCCTTCCTTATGAGACCTGGAGACAAACAGATCCTGCAAGTTAACTGACAAAGCCTTCCCTGACACCATCAGAGGAAGCGCGGGTCCTTCCTCTGCACACGAAGGCCTCGCTCCCCAGTTACCTCATAATGAGGCCCCCGCGATGGTCCACCCGGTGTGGGCCACCGGCAAGGCCTGTGTTCTGTATTCTCCAGTCAGCAGGGCTGCGGGGGGCTGATCTGGATTTTCGTCTGACTGGTGGATATAATTAATTGCAAATTTCAGCTCTCCCTACTTCACACAGAAATTATTTGGAGTGTGCATATTGTTTCTCTTTTCTGGCCCTCCCAGTTTTTCTTTTAAGAAATGAGTAATTGTCAGTCCTACAAGGCCAGAATTACTTCCTAATGTGATTTTTTTTAACGTCTTAGTTTGAAATAATTCCAAACTTAACAGGAAAGTTGCAAGAATAATAAAATGAGCTCCCATGCACTTCACTGAGATTTACTGGTTGTTATTATTTTGCCCCAGAAGCTTTCCCATTCTCTCGCTCTCTCTCTGCATAAATGCATATTTCATTGGGGACCAGGAGAGAGTCAGTTTCAGACATCATGCCCCTTTGCGTTACCAGACACATTCACCCAGGAAATTTAACAGTGATACAACACTAACACTGAATCGACAGCCTGCATTCTAATCCTGCCACTGTCCCCATATGTCCATAATGTCCTTTATGCCACCCTCGTCCCTGCTCCAGGACCCAGTCTAGGCTCACGCACTGCCTTTAAGCTGTCTAGTTTTCAGGCCCCTTTGACCTCCTTTAATCTGAAATCCTAAATGTGGTTTTAAAGATGTTGAGAACCAGAACACAGAGAGGTAGGCAGTGGAAACATTGCAAGGAGAGAGGAAAAACCTCTCCAAATGTAACGGTAAACTGGTCAGTGGGGGAATACCAAATGCTCTCTTTGGCTTCAGCAGTTGCTCCAGGAATTGCATGATATGCTTCCAGCGGACGAGGCCGACTTGTGGGAGTTCAGAGTCTTCCATTTTGGTCTTCTGCTTTCTTCCAGGGACAATTGCCACGTTCTGCTCTAATCGCCCTCAAGCCTCTCCAGAAAGAGCTCCGTGGAGCCTAATTACATTGCCAGGGTGATAGAGAAGCTTCCCCCCAGCCTTGTGTCTCACAAAGCATCTAAATCATGCTATTATACCACAACAATGGATTCTCACACTCGTCAGGCAATTTGTTTTAATTATGTAAATCACTTCATTCTCTTTTCAAATATCTGCAGGGAGCTGCAAGCCGCTGCAGGTCCAAATAGGACAGAGAGGGGCGGACGACGGAGGCCTGGCTTGGTCCTGGTGGTCACCTGTCATACGGTGTTGGGGTGCAGGGGGAGAGTGGGGCGCCGAAGTCCCAGAAAACGTGTCAAGATGCAAGGGGGAAGTAATGTGGAGTCCCCCTTCAGTGACAAAAGTACCCCACAGCACATGGCACAAAGCACGGTGATGCGTTTTATCTGCGCCTCTGGGGGGGAAGAGCAGGATCCCAACAGGCGCCGCACGCTCGGCAGCACCCCCACGCACTAACCGCTGAGCCAGATTCAATAAAAAGAGAACCAGGAGTCACCCAAACACTGGAAAGTCACCCTCTCCAAGGTGCCTGGTGAGAAGACTGGTCCGGGGAAGGGGCTGAGTGCCTAGAACATTCTGGGTTTCATACCATCTAACCATGACTTGGATGGAGTTGGTGTTTTAAATAAGTAGGTTACATGTCCCCCTTGATCTTCAAACAATTTTTTAAATTATTCTTTTTTTATCATAGCTAAGAAACTTGGGAGAATACAGAGGACCAGAGGAAAGGCAGGCAGGCAGGCAGGCAGGCAGGCAGGCAGGCTCCTTTAGCTGAATACCTCGAAACCAATGTATTTAACATTAGAGGGTATTTGCTCCCATTGTTCCAGCACACTCCACACCGTTATTAGTTTATGCCTCCCTGTTCTCAGGACTAGGACAAACATATTCTGTATCACACACTAGAATGGTTTCTCTAGTGTGCTTTTCATCGGACAGTTTGTACTTCAACCTCAGCAGGGAATAGCACCTACTTCCTTTTAGGCACGACGTCTGCAGTTAAGGTTTGCTGCCCCCAGGGGAAGAAGGGATGTGGGAGGCACGACAGCCAAATGGTTAAGAGTATGGGTTCTGTGGTCAGACCATCCGGATTCAAGTCCCCAAATTGCATCTTATTAGTTGCATGACTTTGGGCCTTGGTTTTACCATCTGGAACAGGACATGATACAAGTTGTTACCCCAAAGGTTGGTGTGAGAATTAAAATGAGATGACTCATATCAAGAGTTTAGCACAGTACCTGGAGGATAGTAACAGTACCTATTAGCTGGTACTTCTATTATTATTACAACATGGTTTGAAACGTCAGTTTTAAGCCACAGATTAAGAAGCTGACTTTCCCTTCTAAAGAATAAAAGTTCAGATGGCGAAGAGATACGTAGCTTAAAAGCTCTGTTTGGAAGGCCATGGAATCCATATGGAGCAAGATTTAAAGGACTAACACCTGCATGCAACATTGCTACTCCTTTCTCACTCAACCACAACCGGTGTGAATCTCGTCCTGTTGCCTTTTTCTCTCTATGGCTTCAACAAAAGAAACCCTTGGCCTCCATCTCCTTCCATGTAACTGCCACTAAACCAGTCTCACAGCACCTTAAAATACTTCTACCTACTTAGAACATCTATGCTCCCTTACGTCTCTTTCTCCCCAAGGAAAAGGTTAATGAAGAAGCAGACAGGATGTCTTATTAAGAAGCCACCACTGTCCCTCTTCTTTATGAAAGCGATCACGGGAGAGGAGAGGTTTGAGCACTTTTTGTTAATCCGAAGCGGCCGTGTTTCCTCTCTTCCTTGAAGGGCACTAACACTTTCTTCTTTCCGATGGGAATTTGGGTCCTGGTTTTCGTCCTGACTTAATTTGCATGCAGTGGTTTCGTCTTCAGGTGAGGCCGCCTGGAGCAACCAGCAGGTAAGAATCAGATCCCAACTGCTTCCGGAAACAGCCTGTTTCTAACCATTATGTCTAAAATTGTATTTGAACCTAAGTTTATAAACCAGCTTTTAATGTAATTTAGTAAGGCTTATAACCAGAAATTTCAAGTAACTCTGTAATAATAATGTTTATCTTTGAAAGCACCAGTTTTTCATTATTTATGTATCGTTTACACACGTGGTACGTCACTTAGAGTCAGTTTTTAACTTGAATTTTGTTGCTTTCTACAAAACAACTTTATTGCCTAAGGTTTCCTTTTATGCTTAACCTTACCCATGTATGTTAACATTCGCTAACATGTCCTACAGCCCTATGGTCTGACCCTGGCGACCATATCCCCCTCAGCACCTACTCCTCTCTTCCTCCTCGTGCCTCTCCAGACATGGTGGCCTCACGTCCCTTGCTCTCTGCATACTCTCCCCACCACCGGACTCTTGCATAAGCTATTCTGTAAGAACAGGAGCATCTAGGTAATGCCTTTACATCTCAGCTCAAGCACCGCTTCTTCAGGAAACCTGCCTTGGCCGCCTCCCTGTTCAGGAGAAATCTCTAGACTGGTGGTTCTCCACACATGATCTCTGGACCAGCGTCATCAGCACCACGTGGGGTCTCGTTAGAAACGCAAATTCTCAGGCTCACCTCAGACCTACTGAATCAGAAATTCTGGGGTTAGGGCCCAGCGATCTGTGTTTTTTATAAGCCCTCCAGGTAATACTGATGCCTGCAGAAGTTTGAGAACCACTTGCCCAGAGTTCTGTTGCACTATGAAGCTCTCCTTCATGGCATCCATGACAATCACACTCTCATATCTGGGCGATTCTGTGGCTAAGGTCTGTTCCCCCACTGAACTCAGGGCAGGGACTGTGTCTTTCTTGCCCATCATTGTGTCCCCAGCACCGAGCAGTGCTCAGCACATAGTAGGTGCCCAGTATGTGTTTTTCAATCAATAAAAAATACGCAGATGTAACCTTTAAAAGGACCAAGATTCTAATAGAAGACATGGGCTAAAGACCTAAACAGGTACTTTTAAAAAGAAGAAACAGAAGTGGCCAGTATTTTAACATGCTTGATCTCAACCAGTAAATGGAGAAACTGGTAAAGCAGTGTGACGTCATTTCCTCCATACCTACCAGGCTAGTGAAGGTGAAAGGGAATCATGACACCAGCCAGGACAGGGGAATAGTCGTTGTTGCAGGAATGGGCATTTGCGCCGCTTTTCTCGACCACAGTTTGGCATCATTTTGAAAACTGGAAATGAGCCAGCAATGCCACCCTTAGTCGTGAACTCTAAGGAGGTATTAGAACAGGTGCACACAGGTATGGAGGTATAGGAGTGTATGCTGTAATACTGTAAGGAACTATAACTTTGAAATCATGCAAATGTTCCTCAGTAGGCATTTGTATGAGCAAACTGTGGTGCACTCAAAACTCCAAATGCCGTGCAGCTGATTAAAAGGATGATGCTGAGACGAATTAATTGATGTGGCGCAAAGATCATTATATTTAGTAAAATGAAGAAAGCTCACTTAATTAAAAATTGGTATCTATCTATGTATGTATCCCGACAAAAATGTCTAGACATATATTCAGTAAAAGATTTTCAATAGTGAGATTAGACAGGATCTTTATTTTCTTGGCAGTTTCCTATAATTTTCTAATATTTTAAATACAGTCCTCTAATATAAAAACTTAAAATAGAACATTTTAAACACCGAGTTCAGCTTAAGCAAAATACAACTAGGAAGGTAAAGCCGTTTTGTAAAAACAGAACCAACTAGGTAATTCTCAAAATATGCCTCTTTTGCATTATTCACTGTTTTGGATTAGCCATGCCACGAGACTTCTCCATTCCTACGGACAATCAAGAGTTGCCTACGGCTGGTACAATGACCGACACATCAGGTACTAGAGGCACTGAGTGGGATTAAGTAGCTGGTGACTGACAGCACGCATGCACACGGAGTCCAAGAATTTCTGGCACGGAAGAGGAAAAGTCGCTACCCTTAGCTAAGAATTCCCGGGGGTGTCATATCCCTGGAGGGTGAGCACCCATCGCCAGCACAGCACGTTGGGCATCAGTCTATGGGGAAGCTCTAAAGAACTCCCAGCAACGCTGGAGACAGTTATTGGCAGACACAGCTGCAGCGTTTACAAATCTTTCCTTCTGTCTTTCCCTTTTTCTCTCCCTCAAACCATACAAATCCCCCCTTTTTTTTCTTTAAGATTTTACTGATTTATTTGAGAGAGACACAGAGAGTGAGTGGAAGGGAGAGGGTGAGAGAGAATCCAAAGCAGACTCCGTGCTGAGTGCAGAGCCCAGCGCGGGGCTTGATCCCATGACCACGAGGATCATGTCCTGAGCTGAACCGACTGAGCCACCCAGGTGCCCCAAACCGTACACATTCTTGGCATGCTGTTTCTCGGAGAGGGTGTTAGGGCATGGACCAAACGAACGAACAGTGAGATGGTCGTACAAGGTGCTGCACAGCTGTCTGATCGGCACCCAGTCCATTACATGTTCGTGGTATCATATGACAGGAGGGGGCAAAAAAAAAGTAAGGCTGGAGGTCAAAGGCAGAAACTCAATCATCTTGTAGA
The DNA here is from genome assembly GCF_002201575.2 of Neomonachus schauinslandi. Classification (NCBI taxonomy): domain Eukaryota; kingdom Metazoa; phylum Chordata; class Mammalia; order Carnivora; family Phocidae; genus Neomonachus; species Neomonachus schauinslandi. Next base: position 137,062,800 of record NC_058408.1, on the reverse strand, counting down.
GTATTTTAATAAAACAACATCTGAGAGCTATATTGAGAGGTTTCAGCATAAAATAGGTTCTAAACAAAGAGAACTTGATCTAATGCCCCAAACTCCCAAACACACGACTGTAAAGTCCCATAATGAGTGAAGCAGTGTCCTAACTGCCAGCAGAACATGAAAGCCACTTCTCGGAGCTACAAAGCAGAGCAACATTGCTCTTAGTACAAACATGCAGGAAAAGTAGCAAGAACTCAAGGGAACCCACCACTGTACTGCAGGTGGAGCGCCTATAATTACGCTCGGATGTAAGACTTGTCCCAAAGGTCAGTGAGGGTGTTTAAAGTCAAACAGGAGGCCACATGCTCAGCCACTCATTCTCTACTAACCAAAGCGGCACCACTCAGGGGTTTTGGAGCCCGGGGCCAAGTGGTAGGCACGGTCTGGGTACAGAGTTTTCAGCGCCTGAGGTCAGGGGTGGAGGCTATGCAGAACGTCCTCCAGTTGTGACTCTTAATTCTTTTTTTAAAACTAGCCTTCCCCCAGATCTGTTGGTTGTGAGGAGCTGGATCAGTGATATTTCAGTGTCTTGATCCATTACATGTGTGTGAGACATGGTTCTGAAACTTCAAGGCTACTGCTGTCCAGGCTTGGCACTTCATCAATTCTGGGGGCAGCCGGCAGTGAAAAACAGCACCGTTTTCAAGTAAAAACGTTCATTTTCAGCTAGTGATAGCCTCGTATTCATCAACTCTTCTCCAAGTAGATATTAATGAGATATTCGTATATTGGGAACTAATGATTGCATATCTTTTGCATAATTACAATGACCTTAAGTGCTTTCAAAATGCCAAATTAGCTGACTCAAATTAGTCCTGTGCAAGTTATAAATCTTAATTCAAATCTCCTGCCCAAATATGCTTGCAGAACCTAACTGTATTTAAAGATGGATTTAGAGAGCTCAAAAAGCACTCAGTGCTTATTTCGGGGCCAAAGTCATTTCAAATTCACTTTAAGCAGCCTTCGCTGTGGCTCCCATTCCAATTTGTAGGAACCTCTCTTTGTCTTCCCTGTTTCTGGATTGTTACCTGCTTTCGTTTCAGAAAATTAAAAAAAAGCTCACAGTCTAGTTTTGTCTAACTTCACCCCCGATTTCACTTTCTTGTTCTTTTTTTTTTTTTTTTTTTTTGCCTTTAGCATCGACACCTTGCGGCCGTGGAGGTGCGTCTGGAAAGCTGGCTGCAGTGTGATGGGCTCTAGCATGCCCCGTGAGTGCGGCTCTCGTGTGCCCGCAGTATCTGTAACACCAGCGGGGGGCTACCACCTCGCTGAGGTCACGTGACCCAGCCGGCACCAAAACTTCCCCATCCATTTTATTTACAAGAGACTTTTTTAAAAATTATTTTATCTGAAAAAATATTTTATTTATTTGGCAGAGAGCGCGAGCACAAGCAGGGGGAGCGGCAGAGGGAGACGCAGGCTCCCCGCTGAGCAGGGAGCCCGATGCGGGACTGGATCCCAGGACTCTGGGATCATGACGTGAACCAAAGGCAGATGCTTAACCGACTGAGCCACCCAGGCGCCCCTACAAGAGACTTTAAATAATATCTAGTAGGTCAAACTATAAGGTACCTAGTGTAACAACTGCCAAAGAACAGCTGTTTAACTTTCTGGGGGAGGAAGGCATGAGCAAGCATAATACCGTACAGGGCTGGAGTAAATCAATTCATTACAAAAAGAATTTATTGAGATCACAGAGTAGATACCCAGAAAATGAAGTAAGATAGTTTCTTATAACATGAATGAAATTGTTATATGTGTACAGATATACACATATAGAGAGCTATATACATATGTAAATCTAATAGATTTAATTCAGATACATATATGGAGAAAGAAAGAGAGAGAGAGAGAGAGAGAGGAGAAGGAAGAGAAGGAGGGAGGGAGGGAGAGAGAGACGAACCATCAATGGTAATAAATACAGCAACAGAATCAACAATTTCAAGACTCAATTGTGCAGGATCGAACTTATTTTTCTAGCTTATAGGATTAAAACTGGATTTCAACCCAGAGGTAACACATTGCATTGACATTAAGAATAATGTCAGGCTGTGTAAATATTTTTTTAAAAGAATACGTGGCATTATTAGCCAGAGTAAGACATAACTGTTATGTTTAAGGAAAGAAAGCCTTTATTTGTTCCCTATACAATCATAACTCAATCAACCAAACAAGGTCCCCCCCACCCCCACCTCAAGCCACCATTATAATGGCAGTTTTGTGTAAGCTCCTTGTTTGTACAAAAGCCTCACGATATAGTCTTGAGGGGTAATCCTAAAGCTGTTAGACCTAAATTAAAACAAATCTTACCGGTAGATCTGGGTTTTAAAAAGACAGCTCTGTTTAAGAGGGCCATGCTGATTATACCAGAAGATAAGCTCCACACAATCTAAGGATGATCACTTGAGCAAACATGGGCATGGCATTGTAATTTTCTAGTTTTTCACCCTACAGAAGAGCAAAGATCTCACAATCACTTTGTTGGAAAAAAAAAAAAAAGGCAGATTTCTCAAGACTTGCAGTCATGGCATGCATAAGCCTGAGTAAGAAGTTGACTTTATCTTTTTCTTGGACTTTAAAAAGAAAAAAAAAGAAAAATTAATGCTCACGTGTAAAACTGGGTCACCTATCACTAAAATAGAGCCTGACTGACAAGGAAGGACGTTCTCTCCGATTTCTGCATTCTTAAATCAAATGGGAACTTAATCACTATTATGGATCAACAAACCTCTGGATTGTTTCCAACTTTTTGTTTTTCTTAAAACAAAATCTCCTATCTGTCCTCACTCCAACTCATACATCCCAGCAATCAACACACAACAAATATCCTGCATTGGGATGGTCTCAGCACCACCTTCTGAAATTTTAGACAGAACTATTAAAAACTGCAAAGCATCGGGGGTGGGGGGCACCTGGGTGGCACCGTCGGTTAAGCGTCCTACTCTTGGTTTCTGCTCAGGTCAATCTCAGGGTCCTGGGATCGAGCCCCTCGTCGGGCTCTGTGCTCAGTGGGGAGTCTGCTTGAGATTCTCTCTCTCTCTCTCTCTCTCTCTCTCTCTCGCTCTGCCCCCCCCCAACTGACATGTGCCTGCTCTCTTTAAAATAAATAAATCCTTAAAAAAAACCCTGCAAAGCATCTATTTCTCCCTCCCTAGATTTTATTTCTTCATGTGCACTTCTGAATATTTTTCCTTGTTTAGAGCTTCACAATTCCTCTTCTTTATTTCTGCCTCTTTTCAACCCAGCCTTCCAAGGCTCCAGTATTCCTCATGCTACTTTCCACGTCCCACCTCTCAAAAGTGCATTTTTGTTTGTTTTGCTTAAGTACAGCATCCACATTCAATCACCAAGCACTTTGGGAATACCTGGAGTAGGGTAGACCCTGGAAATGCACCCGAGTCTTCTGACCTGGGCAGCCCTGGTGTTGGAAGAGTGAGGAAACGGGGGGCTGTTAGCGGCAATGGGAGGCTGGGGGTGGGGGGTGGGGACAGGTGGGAGCTTCTGTGGGAGTAGAGAAGCATGCAGTTCCTTTGAATCTGCTTCTTGAACCAATAAAACAAAATTCCTTCATACTTTGTGTAGGTGTTATAGTTGACTGGGAGGATGCCCTGAATTCAAATGGCTCTTTGCAAGCTCGAGACTGGAGAAAAGAAGCCTTTTTGAGAAGTGTTTTGCAGTTGAACTGTGTCCGTTGTCTGTTTCCAACAAAAATACTTTCTAACACAGTGTCACTAAATGTTGGTTCAGCAGTGCATGTGAACGAACTTAATACACTAGGGAAAATAAGAAATGGATTTTATTAAGTTTATTAGCAGCTAAAAACACGATACTTCAACAGTGGGAGGAAAGCGATCCACCCACACAATTTGAGAGGAATGAACATTTGGCTTTAACTACAGCTAATATGTGAAACCTAAAACCCAGTTTTCCATCTAAAGACCTTTGGGGTCCATTTTTACACTACCTTGATCAAACCAGGAATTAAAGTTCAAGCTGGCTCCCCTAGTCCTGGAGGGTACTGGTGTTTCTCCAGTCACACCTCTTCACGTCAGCATTTCCTCAGGCTTATCTTTCCCTCCCACCTTAGCTTAACTTGGCTCCCAACCAAGGATGCATTTCTACCAATCAGCTGCCACGGCTCCCCTCTCGTGCCAGGAGGCCTAGGGAAGCAGAGTAGGCACCAGCGGAAGGCATGGCAGGGGTCACAGCAGGAGCCTTGCAGGGTCACTGAGCTCTGAGGCCACTTTGCAAAACAGAGTCTCAGCCAAGACAAAAAGCTAAGGAGGGAGGCCCACATGCTGCTCATGTTTTAAAGAAGGATGGCGCATGGACGATAAGAACAGCTCCCAGAGATGTGCCTGGGAAACAGGTCGTGGGTTGGGTTCAGCGCCACAGTCTTAAGCCTTCATTGAATCCTCACAAACCCTCTTGGAGGGATGTCCTATCACCGTCTTCCTTTTACAGGTGAGGAAACAGGCTCAGTGAGCAAAGTGACTTGCCCGAGGCCACACAGTGGTGACTGGTGGGGCCCAGGTCTGCCCCGAGCCCTCGCGCTTGACCACTGCGTGCCCAATACCGCTGATGGCAGCCTGCGACGTGCTCGCACATCTCTGGACCTTGGACCCCCTGCACTGGACTCACCTGGCTGCCTGTTTTCAAAACTCAGGTTCCTGGACCCTACCCCACAGGCTTTGATGGAGGGGGTCTAACCTGCACCCCAGGTGATTCTGAAGCAGAGAAATGTTTGCGGATTACTGAACTAGAGGTGTGGCGTAGACGTGGGTGATGGAGGCTGCCAGGACCGAGCTGACGGAAAAAAAGAGGTGCTCTTTACAGATGCTCAGAAGAAAATGCAAGTTGGGGTTTTGAGACAATCCACAGCAATACAAGACTCTAAAAACTGGACCACTCCACCTTCCCCATGAGCCTTCCTGTTGTGCTAAGCCCCAGTGAGCTCCTTGTTCTCCAGATTTATTTAGTGTGGGTCCCCTACTTTGCACTGTGTACCTTTCTTTTACAGGTGGTTATTGCATAAATGCTCTTTGCACATAACTGCGGGCATAGGAAAGGTGACAACTCTTACATACAAAGATGCTCAGGGCAGTATTATTTATCACGCTTATTTTTCATATTTATCAGGTGAAAGCCTGTAAAGAAACGAAATGTCCAGCAGTAGAAGATTAGTTAAACTGTGCAGACATTTTAAACAATGTTTTGAAGCATATTCAACGGTATGGAAAATGTTCGCGTGGAAAATGCAAAAATTATTTCTATTTATATAATTTTGTTAAAAAAAAAAAAAAACCCAAAATAAAATCAAGAGATTGGAGGCAAATAGATCTAAATATCAGACCAGGTAACTGCTAGGTGGTCAGACTACAGCTGATTTTAATTTTCTTTTTATATTATTCTTCATGTGACTAATTTTCATCAAGAAACATTATTTTCATATTAAAAATGCCGTTAAAAAACAACAGCAGCAAAGAGAGAGAAAAAGTGAAAGCAAAAGAGAGACACTGCTTTTCCTTAAGGAGCTCCAAACATAATGTGGAAAATGAGCAAGTTATGTATGGTTTGCTCCCACCCTGTGCTCCCTCCTGAATCTTCCCCTTCCCCTCCCAGCACTGGTCATGTGGCAATTCTGTCTCACTGCTTGCCTGCCTGCCCCTCTGCTAGATGGTGAGGGTGGGGGCCATGCCCTCTTCGGTCACCCCTGTACCCAGAGCTCCTAGCAGAGCACCCACACATGGCTGCCCCTCAATACCCATTTTTTGGCATCACGAATGGATGACTGGGTCTCACCTCCCCAGCTAGGCTAATGGCGCCTAGAGGGCAGGGCTCACATCATATATAATATTTCTGAATTCGCCCCAAATGCCAGTGTTGGGCATCTAGTAGATGCTTAATAAAGCCTCGCTTGTCTGATGGGGACTGTCTCAAAAGGAAGCATGCCCGCTGAGAGGAGCCAGCCTCCTGAATGCCTCTCCCAGAGTTCAGGCGCCACTCCAGGGTGAGTGGAAGCCAGCCTGCCTAACTAAGTGCCGCGTGGAACTCAATAGCTCATTTTGTTTGCGGGGAGAAGCCCGACAAACGAGGTAGCCCCGGATCTTTATCTGCGAAAGCAGTCATGCCTTAACACACTGCTCCACCCTACCCCTTTTGGAAAAAGATTGATAAGCATAATGATGATGTTTTAATGAGCTTAATTGCACATTCCTTATGTTCTTGCAGAGTTGCCAACCAGCTACTTCAACATCCAGCAGTTTATTTGTAATAACTTTCCCCCTTTCTCTATGCCAGGGAGCATAATTATTCTTGCGGTAATCCTATAGTTGGGCGCTCTCTCTCTTTTTCTCTCTCTCTCCCCTCCCTCTCACTTTTTCTTGCTGCTTTTCCCCTTTCTGGGAATTACTCTAAATGGGTATCTTTGAAATGAGGGTGGCAGGCTGCTTTGGGTACAGTACTTACCAAGAACCCTTTCATCAAAGAAGCCCTTGTGAGCGTGCTCTGGCCGCGAGCCAATCAGATCATCTCCCTGTCTGTTTCTGAAGCAAAGCTGACCCTGGTATGCAAGTCAAGCCCGAGTCTGCAGACAGGCTGACTGCACTCCTAGGCCAACCTGTCTTAGCGGACTGAAAAAATGCTGAAGGGAAAATTACCTGTTTGGCTCCAGACAGAATTAACATTTTTTTAATATATACACACAAGTATGTTTATTATTTTTTGTTTAAAAGCGTTTGCCTATCTAATATATTCATTAATGTTATCTGGTCAGTGCTTGAAACATTTTGAAATATGTGCAAATGCAATAAGGCTACAAGGCCTGGAGGCAAAATAAGATGAATTTTCCAATTAAGTGACAGAAAAACTGTTTGGGGATTAACGGATGGTGGTTCTGTAATCTGTTTATGGGCGCTGCTCTGTGCAGGGAACGTTCGGTCCACCTGCAGACCCTGGTGGGGTACGAGGGCCTGGATCCCAAGCACTCGGGCCCCTGCACTCCCCTTCTTCGAACCGCACTCCACCTCGAATCAAGTACTGAAGGCAGCCGGCCCGGCCCCAGCCTTGGCAGACCCTGGCCCCTTCTCGAGCAGCATTGGGCTCTGCACATCTGCCCAGAGTCCACTCTCCCAAACAGACACCTTCCTGTCACAGAGGCTAAAGAAATGGTGCAGAATTTTAAGTAAATTTATCTTCTGTGCAAAGTCCCAGAAACTCTGGCCTTCTCTGAACCTCCTTCCCACCCCCCACAGATCATCTTGTGAACACATTTTTCACATTTCTGGACAATTCCAGAAAAAGGTCATAATTGAAGAATATATTTCATAGTTGCTATTTGAGAAACAGTACTAACCCATTTCTTCCTTCCTGGACTCATTCTAGAGCGTTGCCTTCTTCTTCCTCCAAAAACCCAGGTGTGTAGGGGGCCTACCTGCATGCTGGCCACTGGGCAAGCTGCCAAGCACGCCGAGATAGAAAAGGCAGAACTTTTGCCCTTAAGGACAGGCTCTGGACACCTCTACTCTTGGTATCTTCAGGGTTAGTTTGGATGCTTAAAAAATAATGATAATTTTATATCACTTAAGTGTTAACAGTGGTACAACATACAGATGACAGGATTATTGTGCCCTGTATTTTTTCCTTTGTGCTTTTCAGAACTTTCCCAAATTTCTACAATGAACTTTTACTTTTCTAGATATAAAATATGCTATTAAAAAAGAAACTTCTTGGGAGCACTGAACAGGCACATTCCTGAATTATATGGAGTCGACTTAGGGACAAGAGGCCAGGCAACATCTAGGAGTGGTAGAAAGGGGTCTGAATCAGAAGGGGGGAATTTTAATGAGCAGGGCAGCCTGAGAGTCACAGCTGGCCGGGCTAAGTTCCTGGAGTGTTAAATCAAGTAATAACAAAAATATGACTGTGTTTTACATATGAGATTTCATAACTTCCTGAGAAGTAAACAGGCCCTTCCCCCTTGGTTGTTTCCTCCTAAGGAATGTCTACGTTCTTGCCTTTGGCTCAAATTTTCCCAAAGTTTTCTTTGTCTATGCAGAAGTGCAATGCCCCAAACAGAATGCCTGGCCTATTTTCTCTGTTGGTGCAGTTTGCATATTTATACAATAACAGGATCTTCATCAAGTGGCAGGAAGATGTTCATGTGCTCCATCTCTCCCTGGCTCGTAGATTCCCACCTGCGCTGCGTACAGAATTCTTCTTGTTATAGCTTCAGTCCTGGGGAGCACGCATGGAAATTCTCTGATGGTTCGATTCACTCTGACCTAAGGGGTTTCTTCCTGGGAGGGCTTTCTCCCTCTTTTACAATCCCCACGGATAGAGGCTCAAACTGAGGTTTTTCCCCATCCGTAAGAGAAAGAAATGTCAAATTATTTTCATAAAAATATATTCACAGAGAACATTCCTGTTCATTCCCGGCTACCTCAAAGCTGGGCAGGCAGAACATAAATAGGGGGGGGAGGGGGTTATTTTTGTCCTTACACAGTCTCTTTTCCCATTGTATTTCCGAATGACCAATGAAAAAACTGATGGAAAGAATTTCTTGCAAATAGTGCATGGCATGCTATGAAACTATTAGATAAGAGTAATTATAGGTCTGGTTTCAACAGCAAACAATTACTCTGGAGGGAAAAGGCTCACTTTTTAAGCAGAATAAACTCTTTCTAGGATTTGCCTACTGTACATTGTTCTGAGGACAGAAACTCTGAAAAAACAAACGAAAACCTCACAAAAACCAAAACCAAATCAACACCAACCCAACTCATTCCCCTTCCAAAGTTGAGAAAAGTGACTTGGGATGTCTGTTCTTCTGGTTATGGGATTAAAGGCTGTATTATTATTATATTCAAAAAAGTGAAGATTCTTGGGTGATTTCTCTCATGTATATAAACCTGGTGAGGGAATTCTCTCTGCAAATATAAGTTGTAAGTCTAACAGCCGATAATACCTTTCAGTCTGCATATGTTATAAGTAGAATGTCCATCTATTGCCATCTTCTTAGGGCACTATTTTTTGTAACTTACCTTTTTAAAAAGTGATTTTTTTTCCTAATGTATAACTAAATTTGATTGAATTTATAAGAAACTTTCTGTAAAACACATGTACAAAATCAGGAAAAAAATCCTTTTTCAAGCTGCATGTCTTACTGATTTGTTAAATATGGTTTTAGTGTCCACAAGCTAAAGGCTTTTATCATACCAAAAAAAAAAGGAGGCTAAGTGGGGGAAAAAAGTCCCTATAAGAGAAACGAAGGACCAAAAAGAAGCCTGTACAATACTCAAACCCCATAACCCCCATGGTATGGGTTTTAAGGAGGTAAATAGCAGAACACCAACCAGGCACCATAGTCCTTGCCCCTAATAACATACTGGCATGGGATAGTTCCCTACAGAAAACAATCCGTGATCTATATGTGGAGCAGTTGTTCTTCGCCTAAAGCAAGCAGGCTGCCAAAGCAGGGGAGAAATACACTGTATTGGGTATTTCTCCAAAGCATATTCCCACTGAGGAAGAGTCATACTTTCAAAGATTTATCAAATAGCACAAAGGTCAGAAAGTACTAGAGCAACAGAAATGTGGTGGACGAACTCTGGGAATTATTCTTTCAGCAACTGCAGCTGGTGAGACGGAGAGCTCTCTGTAATTAGGATATTAACTCTGTTTCAGAGTAGCCCATGGTGTATCGAAGAAGCACAAACCAGGCAGGGACAAAATGGAGTCAGTATGATGACAAAGGAGGAGACTCTGGTTGGAGCCAGGCTGGGCTCAGCCCCGGTAGCTCTTGACCATGGGTTTCATCACAGCTCGACGGGCAGGAGTTGGTAATTAACCTGCAACCTCCTTATAACTGTACTCTACGGCCTCTCTATACCTGTTTCCAGTTCATGGTTGTTTATGTTACCTATGCATAGTTATGTCTACACTCTGACTTTGGTTCTTCTCAACCTGCAAAGAGAGACCTGTTTTCTCCGTGAGTTCTGAGTTAAAAGAACTCTTTGGTTGATGTTAAGGAGATGAAACTGATATCTGAGTGCTAATAGCTACAGGTGAGTTGTAGCCATCACAGAATGCTGCCGGACCTCTGCCGACTCTACTAACGTGAAAACTCATCGTTGAGCAAAGGAAGGATGGGCTGCTCCCCGCAAGGGTTTAAATACCTTAAAATGACTATATAGACAATGAGAGTAGAGATCAACTCCTCACCTTTGCAGATGCATGCTGTGAAATTCTTCCTTTCCTCTAACTTGCTTTTGAGTCCCAGACATTTCTTCATTTTAATGGACAGAGGGACAAGTTTAGTTCTTTCATTGATCTTATGTACAAAGGTGAGTATAATTGCCTCCAATGAGACTCTGAATTTTAGAAAAAATGGACAATATCTTAAATGATGCTTTAAACGCTCTCCCATCATGCCTAACGGGGCCTGAGCAGTTCTACAAGTGCCCTTCCTTCTCTCCCAGGATCATCTGAAGGTAAGACAACACCTCTAGCTGCCTCTTGAGTTATTTAGAAGAGAATGTTCTGTAAATCCAAGGAATGCTCTGATTTCTATGTCTCCACAAAGACTTTTATTGAATTCACAATAAAAGTGAATGTGTTTCCCTGCCCCTCTCCCTGCATATCGGGATCTCTCTTCACTTCTTAAAATGTTGTTAATATTCTCTCAAGGTGCACACTTCACTGCCACATACAAAATTGCTTAATGCTAATGAAATTGCAAAAGGCTTTGCCCTAACAATTTCAATCATACTATTCAATGTAATTAATGAAATATGAGATAAAAGAAATAGTTCCCAGAACTCAACCTAGGTGTATCTCGGGCAGAACATCTGCAAATATTTGAGGCCATGTGCTCCAACAGGAGGTACTTGGGCTCATCGTTCTTAGAACAAAAAATCCTGTGGCCAAGAGGATCTGTATTAGGAATGTTTAGGTACCACCAATCAGGCTTTCTTTTGATGGTGCAGTTAATCAGACTCTAGGAAATCAACCCAGGGAGGCAGCAGGCTGGACAGAAGGCAGTGGTTGACCTGCTGGTTGTCTAAAAATGATGAGCTGAAGGTCACATGCATGTCAGCAGAGCACAAATACACGGGCTTGCTGCTCTTGCCTCCCACCTACCCTTCCTTTTAGGGTGCAGGCTACTTTGCTAGGTACTTTTCCCCTTCTAGGCTATCTTTGGTGAACATCACAAATGGATTTCAACCAGATACCAATGCTTATGAGAAAAAGAGCCCGGTGCTTCCAGGACTGGCCTGGCACAGGGCTGCCCAGCCCAAAGTCTTACTACTTAGTAGAGAGCAATGCCCCTGCAGAGTTACCTGCTCAAAACTGGCACTTGGTAGGAATGGGCGTTACCCTCTTTGGGAGTTGGCCATCTCTCCCTGGAAACAACACAGTACTGAAATTAGCTTTCCTTATAGCCCAGGCAGAAAGCAAATTAGTGTGTTTTGTTTGTCTTAGTTGGTGTTTGAAAAAAGTGTGGATGGAATGCTTTAAGATAGGCCACATACACCTTGGTTTACCCGAAGCCCTCCACTTCTTACTGTGTAACATCTGGCTAGCCTCACCCGTGCACATTTATGTGACCCACCTGCTGCCACAGGCATCCGACCTCTGGTCTAGAAGCAACAGTTCACCTTGCGGTGTCTTTTCTTAGTAATTATAAATATTATTGTCTTCCCTTTATATGATTAGCTAACCAGCTGGGAGTTCATTATTAAGCACCTACTGTGTGCCTGCAATGCTAGATGCTGGGGTCGCAGAGATGAGCGAGGCCACTCTCTGTCTTCTAGGAGCTTGCTCTCTTGTTCATGCCCTGGCACGTCAGCACTCTCTCTGCTAAAAACACAGACTGCATTCCCAGCAAACCTTTCTTCAGTCCTTACGCAGAAAGTGACCACAATCTCAATTCTTTCCTCTCCCCTCCAAAGATAAGCCTCTTTACACCAAACACGAGTTTAAGCATCGACATTATTCTACAGGACTACGAAGCCTCAGGTATTCACATTTACAGTCTAGGCAGAGAAAAAAAGGGGGAAGAAAAGCCCAAATCTAGGAGGCAATAGAAAAAGAAGCGAACAAAACACACGTTAATACGCTCACCCTTAAAAATAGGGGAAAACCAACTGGGAAACTTTCATTTTCTTCTTGGATGTCTATTAAAAAAAATCCCATGTGATACGTGTATCTATGGAAACCTTCGTTATCTCAAAGATAGTGAGGTACTAAAGGCCATTGTTGCCATGGAACAAGCAGTATTTGCTTTTTATTCTATTGCACAATATCTAATTACAGAGACCCTGATAAAATTATGCATTCCTAAGCACAAATTAAGGCCATTCTACAGGAGCCTCCATGCACATACTTTATTTGTCAAATTTCATTAAAAACAAAAATCAGGGATGACTGTGCAGAGTCTTAGGGATAAGAAGACTAACTAGATTCAGCCCCTTCCAAGATGGAAATTCTCAGAAACCTGTAGCTGGGGCTGCTGCAGGGTCCAAGGTGAAAGGGCAGCTCACTTGGATTATTCTCCCACAAAAGCCCAAGACAGAACTCTAAAGCCCCCTTTCCCACTGGACTGTTGCACAGGACACATACTTAAAAATCATTCTCTTTGTTTCCTTTTGGAATACAATAATCAGTTTAATGGCATGGAAGACGGAGCTGCTCTTTTGAAAAGATATCCTGTTACAAATACAGTTGGTACTCCTTCCCCAGTAGGTATGCTTCTGTCCGTGCTTTTATACTTCTACTACATACTTATGCATGTCTAAACATGTGTGCTATTTTTAAGATGGCTCTATATGTACCATTTTGAAAATTATCTTTTGATCGGACATACTAGTTTCAAGATGCATGTGTGTAGAATTCATTTATTCTAGCTGTTGTATAGTATTTTAGCATATTGACCTTCCCCCTCCCCCCATTGCTGAACATTCATGTTGCTTTTAAATTTCTGCTCTTCCAACGTCCTCACAACTAACAAGATGGATTGATGTGAACAACAGTTTGATTTCCCCCAACTCTTCCCAAGTATATTTAGTGAAATAAGTTACCTCACTAAATAAGTCATTTAGTGAAATAAGAGTAAAAGAGTAGCAAGTGCCATCTGTGTGAAATACTTGTACATGCGTACAGTCATTCAGAACATTTCTTGCTTTCAGAACAAGCAATAAAGAGTTTTCTGGGCATCTCCCTGCATCTCTGCCATGGAATACAAATCTGGAAAAAACTTGAATGGCTCAGGGAATATGATAACACAGATTACTATGGATGAGTCATCAACTGTAGGAATAAAATAGTCTATTTAGTTATTTTTCTTTTCTTTCTTTGCTTTTTAAGTTTTTATTTTAATTCTAGTTAGTTAACATATAGTGTTATATTAGTTTCAGGTGTACAATATACTGAATGATTCAACACTTCCATAAACCACTCTGTGCTCATCACAAGTGCACTCCTTAATCCGCATCACCTTAAAATAGTCTATTTAAATAGTTCTTTTATTGCTATACACTGGGAATCTAACCAGCTGAGAAAAAAAGGCCATCACTTCTCTTGGTAATCGGTCTTCTCGGTACAATTCTCAAATGCAACCCCAAATCGGATCACTGGATGACAAAGTGACATGAAGTATTTAGGATGTTCTGTGGAAGGCACCTGTCTACTTGGGTGATGTTACCCTGAGGCGGGCATGTCAGCAGTGATGGCGGGAAGGGTGTCTTCGAAGGAATGCTAGTGCTGGTTTCACCACAACTAGCTGAGTAATCTGCACTAGGTCACTTCCTCTCCCTGGGCCTCAGTTTCCCCATCTACAAAATGATGGGGTTGGAGCCACATATTCTCCTGAGGTTCCCACCTGTCATCTTGGCCTTGGCCCATCACTTCCTCTCTAATGTGACTACGAGCCCCAGACCAGTACTTCCCCCCCAGGACCCCTGGTCCGGGTATTGAATTGCCACCATACCCTATAGCTGGACCACGTGAATATGGCTGCCCCTCCTGAGAACTTGTCAAAACCTTCCTGGTGGAGTTTTTAGGTATAAATGGGTAACACACTGAAAACTGTTTCAGCCCCTAAGATATGACCTCAGACACCTCACAGTAACCTGAGTTTGCCAGAAGGAAGCAGCCACACTCTCTTTAATCCTCATTGAGGGCTTCCTTTTGCAGAGCCTGGGCTTCCGAATCGGAAGGGGTGAAGGGGTGAAGAAGAATCAAGCATATATCAATGCTTTCAGGGATCAACAAATATTTACTTTGCTCCCTTGCCAGTGTTCTTATATTTTATTCTAGATACCCTAAGAGGAAAAAATGAGCTAATAAGGGTACTTGTGGCAGATAATACAAATAGCCCTTGTTTGCTTTGCACGTATTTATAGGGTAATATTCAGAGAGTTTCTCAAAGCATGCCCCCTCCTCTGGGAACTGTTCAGGGAGGCAGGGTCAGGGTGAGCAGGGAGACAGGAATACGATGCACACGGATCTCTTCGTGTACAATAGAGCAGATAAGTGTGCAGGCTCCAAGTCGGCTGCCTTGGTTCAAATCTCGCTTCTGCCACTTGCTGGCTGTGTGACCGGGCTGGGTAAGTGATTGAATCTCTCTGAGCCTCATTTCCTCCATCTGTAAACTGAAACAGCCTCATCGGGTTCTTGTGAGGATGGAATGAAAGACACACTGTAACACACCCAGCCCAGAGACTGGAGCAGAGTAAGGACTGAAATACTATTTTTTACTATATTTTAATCATGGCATGCCTTAGATTTCAGGCATCTTAGAAAGTGATTCCATCGACTTATTTAGTAGAAAAGTCTAGCAGATAAGCAGTCAAATCTGTCATTCATCATAGTAATAAACACTGAGTTTTCTTCCTCCCAAGGAATTTTTTTCCATTATAAAATGGAAAGCCAAATCAAATTTGCTCGGCTAATTTTGGCATGAGAGGTACACTTAGGACCCTCAACATTTGCCTTACAGGTCAGGCTTATCAGTTCACACTTGTTAGTGTGAAAAACTCCTTTCCTATCACTGCCTCTGCCACTTCCCTTATCCTGTCTTTCTTCTGGAACAAGTGGACTTGCAAGATAGTTTACCCTATGATTTGGCAAACACACTTGTTCTGAGAGAGAGAGTTCCACCCATGTGCATAACCGAGGGCTGCAGACATTGGAAGGTTTATCGGAGAAAACCTTTCTTCTGCAGGTGCCAGGGCATTGAGAGCAGGGCCGCTGCTGGCTGCCCCCCTTCTAATTGGGACTGTCCCACCATTTCTGAACTCTGGCTCTTAGGACACCAGGATAAACGTAAGAGGACTGTACTATATTTATCAGCCCTTGGGTCGGACTGAAAAATATTTCTACTGAATGAGGAGCAACATGATTTTTGGAACATGGTTGCATGGAGGCAGTGAGTTTTAATACAGAGTTATCTAAAATTCGATATCATGCTAAAATTTGTTTCCAACAGAAATTCCAGAGTCTTAAAAGAAGTTGGCCCATGGGTGATTAGGAAGATAGCAAATCTTGGGGCGCCTGGGTGGCTCGGTTGGTTGAGCATCTGCTTTGGCTCAGGTCGTGATCCCAGGGTCCTGGGATTGAGCCCCGCATTGGGCTCCCTGCTCTGCGGGAAGCCTGCTTCTCCCTCTCCTCCCCACTTGTGTTCCTGCTCTCGCTATCTCTCTCTCTCTCTGTCAAATAAATAAATAAAATCTTAAAAAAAAAAAAGTAAGATAGCAAATCTGTTTCGAGACCTGGATGCCCATTTTTTATATAGTCAATGTTGACCAAGGTCTATATGCTGAACGCTAAGCTGGCATATGGAAAGGAAAGGTTTTGTAAAATAAGACACGAACTAATACAGTTTAGTTGATAAGGATTTGTCCTCTAAAACTGGGTTCAAATCCTAGCTCTGTCACTTGCTACCTGAGTGACCCTGAGCATGTTTCCTGTGAAGTGAATGCAGCTTCTTATTCCCTTGTTGCCTTCTGGGTCAGTCCCTCACTTGTTTGGGCTCCTTCCAAGGCCTCAGAAATACATTCACCTGGTCAAATATCTTGTACGATGTGTAAAAACAAGACACACTAACTGCAATCCATCCATCAGCCGTCTCTTTCTGCTCTGACTCTCTCTTACGTTGAGGAGCACTGGAGTGGCAGTGGGCCCTTCTGGGATCCAGCTAAGGGGAGGCTGAGTTGGAAATAATCTATTTCGGATGCAGTGGGATAGGTTTTGCAGTCATTTCCATGTTTGATTAAATTATTGCTAGCTGTCCTGGGCCGGGAATGCCAACTCATCTAGTGTTGGGACATGAAGGGGTAGGGCCTGAGGTCAGACGGTGGCATGAACATGCCTGAGGGCCCCTGGTGCTAGAGGTATGTGAGCAGAGACCAAAAAAAAAAAAAAAAAGGAGCCAAGAGCTAGTCTATGGAAAAAATTCCAAATCCTACAGCTCATATCTGGGAAAAAAGTGCTTGACAACAATCTTAAAAACTTCCATGATCTTACTAATTTTGAGCTCTGAAGCAAAAAGAAATTTTAAAATACTTTTAACAATAAACAGGTTTAGCTCAAGCATGTTAGAGGAAAGACTGAAGCATCTTTCTATTCTCTCCATAGAAAATGCTATTGGGAAATAATTGTTATATGAAGAAACGGCCAAAGAATATGCAGCTAAAAATACACAGAAAAAAGAATTATAAATGTCTGTCAAGCAGTCAGGTAATAAAATTATGAGATTTTCCTGGACTTTGTGGTGTTTGCAGTGTTTGCCTGTTTCAAAAGTTCTTTTGTGCTTTCTTTTCTTGACCCAAACAAGCATTAACTTTCATAACGAATTCTGAACTGCATTTCTCCTCAGCAGGGTATCCCAAACTGTATGAGGCGCAGATCCCACAAAACGGGGATCTGCCCCTTGCTATCTCATAGCTCCCTGTGAGGCTGAAATGCAGAGTGGCTGTCTCTCTGCAAGGGAGCCGGCTTGTAGTAAGAGCTCCACCATACACATGAGCTCTTGGCGAGAGACTGGAGGAGCCTCAATTGGAAGGGGTTGAGAAACGAGGCCGGGCAGCCTATTCTGAGGCCCAGCAATTGATCTAGACCAGAGAAAATGTGAGCTTGATTTTGGTTTCCTCTGCAGTATGCAATGGACATTTGTCTCCCTGCTATGAGGCTGACCACGTAAACTGTCCCTTTTGAAGGCTGAAAATAATCGAAGATCGGTGGTTTCTTATGAGTCAAATATTTGGAATATAAAAAATGCAACCCAATGAAAGAAAAGTGCATTCCCCCTCCATGAGCATCATCTTGCTTTCCTCCCACGGGGCAGGTCTCAATATTTTATCTGGATTTCTTCGAGGTGCTGCAGACTTGATCTTATAAACTTTTCCTGAGCTCGAATAGGACCTTCCTTTGTATTTGTAAACTATTAATTCTTAAGCTTGTGCCGAGAAGAAGGGTGTTCATTATATTGTGTCCTATATTTTTCCTTTCTGAAATTTTTGATTAAAAATGTAAAATAGGGGCATCTGGGTGGCTCAGTCGGTTGAGTGTCCGACTCTTGGTTTTGGGTCAGGTCATGATCTCAGGGTCCTGAGATCGAGCTCCATGTCAGGCTCTGCACTCAGTGGGGAGTCTGCTGGAGATTCTCTCTCTCCCTCTGCCTCTCTCCCTGCTCATGCTCTCTCTCTCTCAAAATAAATAAATAAATAAATCTTTAAGAAAAACAAAAGTAAAATAGATGAGGTGAAATAGATAGAGGGGATTAAGAAGTACAAACTTCCAGTTATAAATGAAATAAGTGATGGAGATGAATAACAAGTATGGCATAGGAAATAGAGTCAACGATATTGTAACAATGTTGGATGGTGACAGATGATGGCTGTCCTTACTGTGGTGAGCATTAAGTCATGCACAAAACTGTCGAATCCATATGTAAAAAGAAAATGTATACGCCAGAAGTCTTATTTTTAATTTTCTAAGAGAGTACTCCCTTGAGAGAGAAACTTGACAGGCAGCAGAAACTTCTCTGTTCCACTGGGGTGGGAAGATCATGCGACTGGGGTTTGCCATGCAGATTTGAAAGCCAAACCTCAGGAGATCCTGACTTTCTGCAAGCAGAGAGGACTCCCCCTGCCCTATGCGTCCATCTAACGGGGCGCCAGCCAGCTGGGGAGGAAGTGAAATGGCTCAGAAACAGGAGCCGAGGATGCTGTCGTTAATAGTTAATGGTTAGTGAGTATTGACAACTTGCAACGAGAAGCCACATGGCAGGACAGGTTAGCTCCAGCCCTCGTCTAAGCACATGGCCAGCCAGAAAGTGGACAGCGATCCTTTTGTTACAAATACCTACAGATGACTGAGTGAAATAATGAAATAAAAAGGTTACTGAGTGAGTCATCTCTGGCAAGTAGTAAACATTTTCAGGTTGACGAGCTTCATCTTATATAAGAGTTAACGTGACTGAAGATGATTTATAATGGGTCTACACACTGTTTCAGAGGAATGTTTATGGCCTTGATGGAGGGATGGGAAATTTAACCTCTGAGTCCTAATAATGTTCTGTTTTTCAGAGGAGCTCAAGTCTTGTCATATTCTAGACCTGGAAAGCATAAATGGTATTATCTTTGTATATACAAATAAAAATCAATTCATTTACCAAATGCTTAACTCATTCAGGAAGAGACACACACATGAATAGATCTCAGCTAAATCAACAATGTTAGCAAAGCTTTTTTCACTTATCAAATCAGGATATATTAGGTTCAATAAAGGTACTTGACTTATAAATCTACAAATAAACAGTTATTTTCCTAAGCAGCATTTTGATTTATCATCTGAAACGACATTTCCTGTTCGTTTATAATGGCTTTTTGTAACTTGCCCCTTAAATAGAGGGATGGAGTACATTTGTAAACAAAAATATCTCAATAAACTATATTCTCTAGATGATGAAAGGACATTTTCTTCCTGTGAAAATGATCACAGAACAGAAATGCTAACTAGAAACCTTTTTTCCATGATATTTTTGAAGGAATACCAGAGACTGTATTTTCTTAGAGACTTGACCCCCTGAAAAAACACTAGCACACCAGAATTAAGCCTACTAGTTGTTTACTGCAAACCATTTAGCAGCTTCCACTCCTGGAACATTTCTGACCACGTGTGGAATCACCTTTCTAAATCTGCTAGTCTACTTCATACTTAGAAGAGGGAAGACAATTTTGAGTTTCTTACACCCTATCAACACAGCCAGATCTCAAAACTGAGTTTCAGGCTCCCCAAACTCTTGTCCCCTAGCAACTCTGATAATCTGACCTGGCTAGGAAGGCTCAGAAACTAGGGTTCCCTATCAGGCTGTTTACTTAACACATGTCACATCTAAAATAAGGATTGCTTTAGCTAAAAAAGCAAGTCATTTATAAGTGTGCATTTATAAGGGCAAAAGTCAAGGCAACTGTGCAAACCACTTGTCAACTTATTTAGAGGAAATTGTGTAATCAACTTAACATACCAGTTAGCCTTTACCTGCAAGGTCAAGCTCAGAGTTCCTGTATGTCACCACACTGGCCTATTAATCACTCTGCAGGAAATTCCACATTTTTCTTTAGATTAAACTATAGAAAGTGGAGTGTGAACAGAATACAGAGGATTTCCTATTCGTTTCTTTGCTTTCTCTGACTTGGTTGATGTTTCATGATTTAAATTTTGTTTTACTTGCTTGCCACAGAATTTAAAATAGGTTCAAAATGATAAATTTCAACATGCATTGCTAAAGGGAGTTTTATCGCATAAAGGTAAATCTAGGTATTTGATGGCTGGGTGCCAACTTACTGCTGTAGATTCCAACTAGAGATAGGAAGCGTTGACACTGTTGAACAAGTAACAGATCTTTCATTCCAGAAAAAAAAAAAAAAAGGATATAAGCTATTAAATTTAAAACCATTTCCCCTTCTTTCTCATGCTGCCAAAGAAGCTCAGATATGTGATTTCTTTAAGATATCCTAACTTGGGGCATGATTTTCTAAGAAAAAAATCACCTTCAAATTACCTTTTAAAAATTTTACTTAAAAATGTCTTTAGTTTGCCTTCATTTTAAAACAGATTTATTAAGGTTTAATTCATATACCATGTAGTTTACCCATACAAAGTATAAAATTCAATGGCTTTCAGTGTACTTACCAAGTCGTACAACCACCACTACAATCAAGTTTAGAAAATTTTCCTCATTCTAGAAAGAAATCCTATACCCATTAGCAGTCACTCCCCGTTTTTCTTCAACCCCTCCAGTTCTGGCAACCAGTAATCTACTTTCTGTCTCTGCAGATTCTGCACATTTCATACAAATGGATTCACACAACACGTGCTCTTTTGGGACTGGCTTCTTTCACTTAGCATGTTTTCACGGCTTCATTCCTTTTTATGGCTGAATAATATGCTGCATCTTATTTATCCATGCAGAGGCTGATGGACATTTGGGTTGTTTCTACTTCTGCTATGATGAATAATGTTACTATGAATATTCACACACTAGTTTTTATGTGAACAGGTATTTTCCCTTCTCTCGAGTGTCTCTCCCTGGGAGCAGAAATCCTGGATCATATAACAGTTCCATTTTTACTGTTTTCTCCACATCCTTTTACCAGATGAAATATGGTCACACATCCTTTTACCTTCTCACAAGCAGTGCATGAGGGTTCTGACGTCTCCATATCCTTGTCAACACTTGTTATTGTCTGTCTTTTTTATTTTAGCCATCCTAGCAGGTGTGAAGTGATGTCTCACTGTGGCTCAAATACTTTTAAAGAAAATGTTCACAGAAAATTTCTGCAATGTTTTCCCACCACCAGTACTAGGAATGCTAACCATTCTAGGGTTGTGGTATCTTGGATGGCAGACAGGATGAAAAGAAGTATAGGAACCAGAACGCGCAAGAAGACAGCTCAGAGACTTTGGACAATCAGGGTCTTATCTTGAATCTACAGTGTTCTGAATTTCTAGACATTTAAAAACACAGAACAATTAAAACATTCCCAAAGGCCATTCAAAGCTGTAACTTCTTTTGTTGTTGTTTGGCATTTTCTTTGCATGATTTACTTTAGAAGAACAAACTAAGTCTTAATTGCAATGTGTAATTTAAAAAAATATATTAATTTTGCTTCTGAAGAGCCGTCTGTAGCTACTGTGCTATTTGAACAGCTCCCATGCTTACGTTTCCACTTTCTGGGGGGCTTGGACCCAGCAACAAGGAAGATAATCCTCCTTTGTGGACATTCCCACAGTGAACTCACATCTGGATGGCAGTTCAATAGTCCACTGTTATTCAAACAATTTGTAATCACACATACTGTGTGTCAGCTAACAAGCCAGGGTGTATGGCTTTTCAGTATTCCGTAGCATGCAGCACGCACAATTTACAAATAAAATAAAAATCTACAGCAAAGACAATGGCACATTCTTTGTTGAGTAGCTGAGTGAAAAGAGCGTCTCTGTTGAAAGACAAGACATCACTTGTTATTTTGACGGTAAACGAAAAGAGGTTCAGAAAACCATATTTCATCTGTTAAGTCTCTTAACATGGGAAAGTCCCATATCTGTAGCAATGAATAATCTGGGGCCATATGTTTCTTTAAGCTGAGCTTGCAGCAGGGATGGCCAAACACCCACCATCAGTACGAAATGCAGCTGACAAAATTCTACGGCCTTATCCCTCTAAGTCATGGTAGACCGGGGAGAACAGGAAGATGGACATCCTCACCATGGTCAATTGTTTTTCTCATTACTTTCAGCTGGGAGGATGTAGGGAGGGAGGGATTGAGTTTAACTCCCCAAGTGGCTGAGTAACGGTTTTGGAAACAAAGGGTTTGATAAGGCCAGAGGAAGTGAAGTTGAGCTTGTCCGGAGCAAAAAAGGACTGGAGATAGTCTCTCCACACGCACAGCCACTAAGACCCCAGACAAGTATGACAAGGTGGCAGAAATAGCTTGCCAATGACCGATCATCATGGGATAGGAAGGTGTTGGAAAATGCAACCAGGGGTGCAGCTGTGCAACATTCCACCTGCCTCGGCTGATTGGCGGCAGGGAGGCCCCTGACCCTGAGGGGCTGCATGGAGCACGGGGAATCCGGAGCCCATTCAGAGCAAGTTCAGGCTTTGGAGCACACAATGAGGCCTCACTGTGGGAGAAGTTGGCTAGGTCATTGCTCAATTCCATAAGACTCAGGGACCAGATGATAAAGCATTTTTTATCCATGAGGTTTTTTTCCCCAGGCTTTCCCCACTGGCTTTTTGCCCACAATGCCATAACTTGACTCCCAGGCTCTGCTGAAAGCTTCTTAGTAAAGGACAGCCCCAAGCCCAAGGTAAACACAGTTCTGTCATCTTGTAAACTCAACAACCTTGTAAGAAAATAACCATTAAGATCCAGGTGGCTCATGAGAGGAAGAAACTGTCACTACTTAATCAGGATTGGGGAGAAAAGATTAGTTTCACATTAAACTTCACACGTGTTGATTAATCTCCATCCGTGAAATATCAATTCCTTTAATATTTGAGGTCCCTAGTCATTTTTCCCCCCAGTTCATCAGGCATTCATGGAGAACCAATAATGTGCAAGGAACTGTGCTGAGTCCTGGAGCTATAAGAAAAAGGGAACACAGTCCCAGCCCTCAAGGTTCTCCTGGCCCCACGGGAGAGCCATGTCTGCAGAAGAACCTATAACATGAACTGATAAATGTGAGATCAAGGGGTGTGAGAAGGCTATTCTGGAAGGAAGGGCTGTTCTGCCTGAGGGCCTGGGAGAGCTCCAAAGAGAAGGCACTATTTCAGCTGGGCCTTCCAGCATGAGTGAGCTCTCCCGAGATGAACTGAGGCACAGGAAGAGAGAACATCAGGGGGGCTTTGCCAGTGACTACTCCACTTTCCGTGGCCCAACTCAGGCCTCCCATGTAAGACAATGACTCAGACTGGCCTGGCTAGATACCAGGTGAGGAAGTGAAATCCCTCTAGTACCCCATTCTCAGTATCCGATCACGCCAATAACTGGCGAGGGAAAGAACTGGATTGTTATGCAGTGAATAATCCAAACTTCATTAACCAGACAGAACATGAATCTTGATCTCTGGACATTTGTGAAGTTGCAGGAGGGCCTACACATCCATGTCTAGATCTGCCTCCCGGGAGCAGATCTCCATTGTGGGCTCTTTCCCTCACACCCACTAGAAGACACCAATTCCATGGCTCAGGTATCAAACTAACAATAAATAGGAAAAACAAAAAGAACTGCAAGAAAAATGACTCAGCAACAGAAAATCAATTTGTAATTTTTTTTTTTTTTAATCCCCAGAAGAATGTCCTGAAAGGACAGGCGGCCACAGACAGCTTTAATTTGCCAGATTACTGTAGGTCTCAGTGACCTTGCCAGTCATCTTCACATGGATGGAGTGCTCTTGTTCTATTTTGGAGGTACCACTGTGTTTCCCACATAGAGGCTCTGCCTGGAGATCACAGAGCTGTACTGAGCCCTTACGTGCCGTCCCTGCCACCCCCTGGGAATGCAGGCTCCTTGCTCACAATATACCTAAAATACTGCATGCCCCTGTCTAAGGCATCCCAGGGAATAGAAGATGGGAAAGACACTTTCAAAATTCAGCCCTATTATTTTGCTAGGACATTTTCTTTCAGTTCATTTTTATCATTTTTTAGTTACCTCCTTATGGGAAAAAATGAATAATCCACATCTCATTGGAATTTCTTCTTTTAAAAATAAGGGTAAACTATTGAGCAGGTTTCTCTTTTGATCATTATAGAATCACAGAGCTTCAGGGTGGGAAGGGGCCAGACAAATAAGAATCACAGCACACTTGATGCCTATATCCCCTATGATAAGCATTCTTGCCAAATATTTAGGCACTGTATGTATGAATACGTCCACTAACCTCATCTCGCTACTCATTTTCCATTCAGGGCAGCTCCCTCAGTGAGAAAGTTTTCTCAATTTAAGCCACAATATGTGGTCCAGTAATTTCCACCTGCTGGTCCTGGGTCAAGCCTTGGGGCCACAGAGACAGATCTCATCATTTTTCTGTAGAACAACCCTTGTGGAAGTTGAAGAGAATTCATTATGTCACCTTGTCACCCTTGTCACCATTTCTCACCTCTGAATGCACCGCAAACTCCAACTTTGGAATTTAGAACAGGCTTTGGCTTCTTATCAAAGGAGCTGCTTTTAGAGTCATGCCCTTACCAGCATTCGATTTTTCTTAACTCTGCTGCTTGTCCCAACCAACATAGCTTTATTCCTTCATTCACCCCTTTATTCTAGCTATTCATCAATCTACTCATCCACCCATCCATCCACCATCCACCCATCCATTCATCCATCCACCATCCACCATCCACCCATCCATCCACCATCCACCCCACCCATCCATCCATTTATCCATCCACCATCCACCCATCCATTCATCCATCCACCATCCACCCACCCACCCACCCATCCAGCCTTCCATCCACCCACCATCCACCCATCCATCCATCCATCCATCCATCCATCCATCCCTCCATCTAATACTTATTGAGAACTCACCACATGTCAGGTACTATTCAGGGTTAGAGTAGTGAACAGGATAAAAAGGGTATCTGTCCTTGCATAGCTTATAAGTCAGTGGAGGCATCTCACAGTAATCAAGGAAATAAATGAAGAAAGAGAATAAAGTATAATATATTAAGTAAGGTGGACAGGAGAAGTCTTTTTGAGGAGTGACATTAAACTGAAACCTGAAGGAAAAAGGAGCCAGGAGCTGGCAGAGAAAAAGCAGTAGAAGATTGGAGTCTGAGAGGTATGGAAGGGTGTGTGTATATTTATACATATATATGTGTGTATATATCTATATATATCTATATTATATATTTAAATATATATTTAAAATATATAAATGTATAAAAATATATAATTATATAGCTTCATGACTCAATATATATTATATATACTTAAAAATATATATATATTTATATATTTAACTTCACGACTCAAATAGAGCCATTTATAAATTCAACTTTACTTGCTTGTAGCAATAGCAAATCAAATTCGTTGATCCCTCTCTGTGGTCCATGAATACTATATGTTGCTTTTCTCCAGAATTTCAATTAAGGAGGTCTTGTAATATATTAGTGAAGTGCCATAGGGGACTCAATGACCAGACTGACAGAGTATTAATTTCAACTAAATTGCAGGATTCTTGAGTAGTCAAGGAAGAACAGTGTATTTAAATGAAAAACCAATTCACATAACTTAAGAACAGGCTTTATGTGTTCTAACCAATTACACCTCCTCTTCTAGTTTTTAACAACTTTGTTTATGAAGCCCATATTGAAAATTAAACGTTTATAACCATTTTTTGAAGGTGAGGTATAGAACTTGGCAAAGTATTGATTAATAACTTGTGGATGGCTGGTGTAAAGAAACCAGTTTTGAACCCCGCTGTAAACAATGCATCAGCAGAGTGTTTCAGCTATTTGTAGGCTCAGAGCTTGCCAATTTGTAATTAGTTGCAGATTTTCAATTACTTCTCAGCAAACAAAATAGTTTTATTTGCATTGTTTACTTGGCATTTAATTTTAAAAGAATCCAATTGATTATTTTTAAAGACAGATGACTTTGGAAGTATGGGATAAAATAAATAGATAAATTTTTGAGTAGCCCTACATCTGTATTTTTGTTTTGAGTGACGTCAGGTACAGAACTTGGCCTAAATTCAATCAACTCTATCACAAAATCCCAAAATGCCTCCTGTGCAATTTGTCAAAAAGCTTTTTGGCAACTGCATATAAAACTCTTGAGATTTGTAACGAAGAACATAATCTGAGGGGGTGGGGAAGCAAAGTTGCATTTTCTGCTAATTGGAACTGGTAAACCACTGTGGGCAACTTTACATTCAATAGACGATCAAAATAATTACCATTTTAAAAGTTAGTCCATGTTGCTTTTTCATCAGAGTGGTTCTAGCCATGATTCAGGGCTCCTTGCGGGCTTGTAATTTTTTCTTTGGAGAAATCATTCAAGAAAACATTTATTGAGACCTACACAGCGGTTGGTGCCAGAGTTACCACCTGATGAGTAAGGCAAGACCAAGATCGGAGGTTAGCGGGGAAGGGACGGAGATGTAAAGAACCCTCATTAAAGACTGGTTATGGTAAGTATATGATAAATGAAAAGCCACGGGATTTTCATTTCATTAGAGAGAAAGGAGGAATTCATTTTGACCAGCGGATCAAAGAAGGTGAGAAGGTAAAATGCAACAGATTGTGAAGGAGGGATGGATTTTCACAGTTGTGGGGAGAGAAAGGACAGTTTAGGGAGAGGGAACAGGACACATAAAGAGCAACTGTGCACCTTGCTCAGAGAGCCAGGGGCAGGCTCATATGGTTGAGTAGATACGGTGTATCAGGTGGGGATGGGAATGAGGGCAAAGGAAGTGGAGGAGCAGCTGTGGACAGCCTTGGACAACATTGTGAGGTGCCTACCCCTGTTCTGAAGGTGGTGAGGAGCAGGAAAAAGCACTGAGCAGGGCAGTGGCAGGACCAGATGGGTCTGTGCTTGAGAAAGACCAGCTGGGCATTGAATGGTGTCTGAAAAGGGGTACAGGCAGTAAGAATATAAATGAGCATTGATTTGAGGTATTTCAGATGTGGACTCAACAGAACTTAGAGAATAAAGTAGACACTAGAATGACAGAAAGAGGATGGGTCCAAGCTGATCCTCAGGCTTCCACAGATGTTAATAACATTATCCAAGACAGGACATAGGAAGAGGAATCATTTTGATGGGGCAAGAATCACACACACACACACACACCTCAGCAAATGCCAAAGTAAAACAGTATGGCAAATCTCAAAAACATGCTAAATAAAAGAACAGTCATAAAAGGTCACACATTCTATGATTCTATTTATATGAAATATCCAAGAGAGCTAAATCCATAGAGATGGGGCTGGGAGGAATGGGTATAGGGCTTCCTTCTGGGTAATGAAATGATTTGAAACCAGATAGAGGTGATGGCTGCCTAACATTGTGAATGTACTGAATAACGCTAAGTGATACATTTTATCATCGTTAAATTTATGTTACCTGAATTTTACCTAAAAAAAAAAAAAAAAGATAATAGCAAAACCAAAACCAAACAGAACTCAGAAAACATCAAGGCAGTCCATGGAACCCTGTATCCCAGAGTTGCACATACCAAGAATCTCCTCTTAGACACAAGTGAGAGCAACACAGACAGAAACATAAGGGAAAAAGGCATGTTAGTGCCCCTCCACTGAGAATAATTGTCTGTTTGGTTCCTGGTGGACACACTCCTTCCTACCCGTTATTATGCACATTTTCCTTGGCAGGCCTGGGCTGACAGCCTTGGGAATGTTTAATCGGTAAGAACCTTATTCCTTATAGGTAGATCCTGTATTCAGGGACCATCCGCCTTTACTTGGTCAAACTCTGGCTGACCTGGTAATGTGAGTAGTCAATCTGTCATGTGGGAGACATGTTAGGGGGAGGGGGACAAAAAAGCAAAGCACATAGAGAGAGGAGCATGTAGGTCAGGAAACAGTAAGGAAAACTTTCTGGCATTCATACTGGTCATCAGTAGCCTGCGGGAATAAAGGGCTCCCTGATGCTCAGTGCATCATCAGGAAGATTAATTAACACTTGTAAAGGCCACACACAATGTGAAAGGCCCAGTAATGGATCTCCAAAAGCTGGAGTCCCTGTTTTCCAGAAGGGTCATGAGACAAGGAGTGGAAAATATTCCCTAGAAGATAGAGCTGGGTGACCTCGGCCATGAAGAACATTGCAAAGAAACGACTGGGCTTGTCTGGGATTCTCTTCATCCTCAAGTTGAATCTGATCTGACAGATGTGGTGAGTAATTAAGCCCTTGTCCATTCACAGTCTGAATGCCTGCACTGCGCAGAGAATGGGGCAGGAATAATGAGAGGCGCAGCCCCTCTGGGACTATTCAGGAGTGCTCGAATTTGCATGGTCACATGAACCCGAAGGAAGTGGATTATGCTGGCCCAGCTAGGAAGTGGAGACCGCCAAAGCTTTCTGATTTGCATAAATCAGAGGGCTGGAAGGCAGAGAGGCTTGAGGGCTCTCACAGGAGGCCCAGGTGTAGCTGCCTTGCCTCGGACCCAGCGCATTTCTGGAGCTGAATGCCTTCTCACAAAGGCTGCTCAGGTCATTTAACATGTGATGTCATTTGCTCAAAAGTTTCATCAATACGTACCATTAAGTTTCCAAAAAATGCGACTTTTATAAGCAAAGTTGCTGCATAGTCTTCTAATGAACAGATTCTTTTAATCACCTTGAATTAAAGGTGATTTGGTAAGGGGTAATGCATTTTATTATGATTACTGCTGTCAAATAATTTCTAATTGTGTGACAAGTTGCTTAAGTGAAGAATTGTTTATGGCTTTAAAAAACAGTTAATGCCTCTCAAAAAGGATTACTTTCTTTTTAAGTTTCAAATGAAGGCTACCAATTAATTAATCCATTTACATAAAAATGTCTTGGATCAGCTACCTGCAAAGATAAAGGATGAAATCTATCCTCTAATTGGAAGAAGAAAAACTGCTATATATGGCAATAAACATATACTCTATAAAAAGTAAACAGAAATCATTAATTAAAGCTGAAGTGCCAAAAATTTCATTTTATTCTATACAATATTAAAAATGGTGATGATATCATGCATTTATTGAATAGCTTTGTGTGAAATATGGCTTTCCACCTACACTGTTTTACTCAGGTTTTTAAAATTATTTAAAAAAATTTTTTTATTGGAAGTCATGCCAAATTACATGATGGTTTTAGAGACTGGAGGCAAATCTCCCTTTAGTGCCCCCCCCACCCCCCGCCCGTAGCTAACTTTGTCATTATCTCCCAGATTCACAGACATCAGTCAGCTGAGCTCGGTGAGAGCATTCAAACCTTGCTCGCTTCAGTTCTGCACGAGTCCTGCACTTGGTACAAACAGTCATTACAGACCCAGAGTGGAACAAAGAAGGCAGATATTTACTAGTGAAAAACTGAAGTTCCTTAATCACCTTAATATATATAATCAAATGGAAATTACACATTACCCAGACTAATTATATATAATTTCTTGGCATTAGGTATAAATTATTCAGACTATATCAAGGGAAAAAAATAAAAAGATTCTTCTTCATAGCAGAATTTTCATTATAAAATAGATCTCACAGCAAATCCCAACTTTCTGGTATCTCTTCTTAAGTCTCTGAGGACTTAAGTTTGGTCTCCCCCGTTTTCTCCAAGCCCAGGCTGTGCTGCCGTTTCTGCAGCTGGACTTGGTCTCTTCAGGATCGCTTCCTGGACTAACACGTGGTGCTTGAGAAGAATGTTGAGAAGAAACTGGAAAGGGAAAGAGAGAGAAAAGAGGATACAACGAAAAAGGTGGGCAGAAGAAGAAAGAAGGAAAAAGAGGGGGAAAACAAGGGGGAAAGGGAGAGAGAAGTTTCACATAGTCCGAAAGGCACAAGTTGTGATAAATAGGAAGGAGAAATGCTCAGCGTCAGAGACCAGAGACCGCGAGGAGACGCACGGCCAATGTGGACAGGTCACCCATCAGAGGGGCTCCACGTGTTGGTGAGCAGGCGTGCCGGCTCCGCACCATCCCTCACTCTAATGAAATTAAAGGGACCTCTCACAGTTACTCTTTCGGACTGACCAGTTCAAGCCACAAGGTGACTATCAATTGGCAGGGCCCCCGCTCTGCTTTACAAAGGTGTGCGGAGGGCGGAAATTACCAATAAACTCCAGGAGATGCATTCTCACAAGTAGAAATGGAAAACTCAAGTTCTGGCAGTCTTTAAGGATGCAGAACATGAGGATCACACAATGGAGGAAATCTACGGTTTACTGGTGGCTGGCCCATTTCCACCTTTAAAAATAACTCAGACGGTTCAAGTGTTCTTTTAAGGAGCTCAAGGTGGTCTGTACCAATGGTTAGCATTATTTTCATGCCGTCTTGGTGAGAAATATGTCCTCTCTTACCGCCAGTGGGACCCAGGGCTAGAGAAGCTAAATGACTCGTCCCAGGTGAAGCTGCTAGGGAGAGAGGTGGTCATGCTGGGGCTCCTGGATTTGAGGTGGGTATGCCAGGCTGGCCCTTGGCCCTGCAACCTTCTGGGGGAGTATCTAGGTTTGCTATGCACAAAGAGGTTTGGAGGAACTCTAAAATCATGCCCAGACATGACTCTTGGAAGTACCATTGCATCCCTGAGGGTTAGAGACACAAGTCCCTTCTCTAAGTTTTTGTAGAGAGAATTTTATAGGTTACACCAAGGGTGTCCAGCCCACAATCAGATGATTTTCAAACGGAGCGCTGACCTGCCTGTATTTTAATTACTGCACATCCCCATCCATGACAATGTGCTACACCCTAGGAGGTGCTGTTCCTTCACTGCTTGCGCCGTTAAAGGCTATTTTTGTATAGATCCCTTGGAAGGGCTCATCCATCTGTGCCGTATTTCCTGCTACTTCTGTTGGACAGATTCAGTTTCATGGAGGGAAAGTCTTCCAAGATTCTACATAGAGCTAGATCTTCTGCACCTCACAGAGCCTTAGTTTCTTCATTTGCAAAACTGAGACAATTCCTATCTTTTGGGCTTGTTGATACATCGCTTGGCACAAAAAAAGGCCCACAACAAGTGGTGATTATCACAATTATTATCACAGAAAAAGAAGTGTAAGTGGTTGTAGAAAGCCATGAGAATAGCTTTATTTTCATATTTTTCTTCCCAGAGGTTTAAACTGTTCAAGACTGTTCGTGTGTGTGTATATATATATATATATTTTTTTTTTTTTCTTGGTCTCTGCTGATATCAACGCATTATTTAAAGAGTGTTAGAGAAGTTAATCCAAGAGAAGCATACGCTTGGTGTCATTGACCTTTTTAAGTGACACTTTTGTCATTAATTATTACCTTTCTGTGATAGTGCTGCGGCCAGCTTCCATTCCCTCTGGCGGCTTATGTGAATTCTACGATAAAATAGTGGTTTGGACCCTTTCTAGTCAAGGAGCAAAAGAGCCTCTCTTTTAAACTCTTAAGAAAAAAAAAACAAAAGCAAAAAAAAAAAAACCAAAAACCCAAACAAACAAAAAATCCCCTACAGGCCAGCATAATTGTTAAGGCTAAGAAGTTAGACCAGCTTGGCCACTTACGAGGGACATGATCTGAGTAAGCTGTTTCCTTACTTATGAAGTGAAATCATAAAAACATTTATCTCTTAGGGATATTAAAGGCTTTTAAAATCCACTAACATAAAGTGCTTAGCCTATGCCTGGTACATAGATGCACTCGATAAATGGTTACCATAATCATGCTACTATCAGTAACCATAAAACTCCCAGAGTGGAGTCAGAGCATTGGTGCAGGAAAACATTTATTGGTAGGTATTATCGAGAACACTAGGGGTAACTGAAGCCCCCTACCTACCCTAAATTCTCCTCTTTACATAGACATAGAGCGATTGGGTTTCTTTTCTTCCATTTCAGGAAATTCATCTGTACTTGAAAATAGTCATTAAGCTGAGCCCTGTGTGATGTATGTGTTTAAAAAATGTGGTGGTGACACCTGGGGTTATCAGTCTTTTTATTTGTGGAGACAAAGGTCATATCAGACTTGAGCGATTGTGCATTTCTGGGCCCATGTACCGTGGATGAGCTCCTTTATGCTCCTCCTGTGCATGGTAAGGAAGACAACATTTTTTTTTTTTTGGAGGGGGTCTTTCTTATAATGAGATAGAGCAGACAGACTGTTATTTAGAAGGGTTGTTAAAAAGCAAAGTTATTTCCAGAAACTTCTAGGTCGCTTAATAGTTGTTGGTAAATATAAACCACTTGTCCCTTTGCAGCACATGCCCATACACTGTCTACTACTCATTTCATCAGCTGTGTGAGACCGCCTCAGTTTCTCTTCTTCAGTTACTATTAGCAGGTAATAGTTCTAATTCTTCATAGCCGAAAGGAAGGGAAGAAGGAAGAAAGGAAGGCAGGGAAAAAGGAAGAAGGAAATCTGTCTCTTTAAGCAGGGTCTGGATCCGCAGAATCCGAGAAGCTATCCTGAGGTAAAATCCCTTCCTCCGGCAAGGGAGACAGCTGGTGACTCCCAATTCGCGCCGCCGCCTCCTCGGAACCTGTATCGCCGATGCACCGCGTGCTGCCAGGGTGGCCGCACAGTGCGCTGAGGCATGCTGGGAGCGTGGCATGGACTCTGGTGGTGCCGGGAATGGGGGCGGCGGGGGCGGCGGTGGGCAAGGGCCGGTCTGTTCTCAGGCCAGCAGTCATGAGAGCTAAAGGTGACTTTTCACAAGCCCAGTTTTTAAAGACAAGATTTTGGATTCCTTCCAAGAGTGGATTTGACTAATCCTGGATCCACAGGGAAGGTAGAGAGAGATGACAGAAAGGTTTGGGCTACCATTTCTTTTTTTCCCCTTTCATTAATAAAATCTCATTCTGGAGATTAAATACATGATTTTCTTCCCACCATCAGTGGCGTTATACTTGAGAACACTCTGATTTTTCTGCCCTGAAAATGGGCCACATTTGTTACTGACTTGTTAATTCACACAATGTATACACTGCAATATAAGCCATCCCAAAAGCCTCACAACTTCTACTGTGAGGACCAGCTACTTAACGTTACTCTACTTATCTCATGTTCTGGGAGACTATTCAGTAAATAATGACTGCTTATAATTTATTTCCTATCATACTTTCTTTATGTAGGTAACTCCAACTTCCTAGAGTTATAGGATCCCCCCCACCCCAACACACACACAGGGTATCATTAGGGAAAGATGGTGTCTTCTCTCTTTGGAGAGCAGTTTTTCTCAGCTCTGTCTTCATTCAGCAAAGACTGACTGAATGCCTACTGTGTGCTCTGTTCTAGGTGAGCTTTAGAGGTAGCCGATGGAGACAAATCTGAAGCAAGTACTGACGGAACCATGGGCTAAAACAACGCAGTAGTAGGCTGGGCGAAAGTATTCTGGGTTTCACTGCTGTTCCTGTTACACGGAGATGAAGGACCAGTTTATGCTTTAGTTTTTAATTTCCAGCTGTTGGGGTCCTATTCAGACAACAATCATGTGGCTCCTGCCACACGCAACTCCCCAAGTGCTCTCAACAGCATCCAAAATGGTTTACGTTCTGCTCAATGAGACAAGTCCACTGACCATGTGCTTGGATGTTGTAGCAATACCAAGTTGCTAGAAATGTTTTTATTTATTTATTTTTAAAAATTTATTCATTTATTTATTTGAGAGAGCAAGAGTGTGTGAGTGTGAGTCGGGGAAGGGGCAGAG
Source organism: Neomonachus schauinslandi (assembly GCF_002201575.2). Taxonomy (NCBI): domain Eukaryota; kingdom Metazoa; phylum Chordata; class Mammalia; order Carnivora; family Phocidae; genus Neomonachus; species Neomonachus schauinslandi. The sequence continues at coordinate 137,029,365 of NC_058408.1, read as the reverse complement.
GGAGAGAATGTCCAAGCAGACTCCCACTGAGCAGGGAGCATGATGTGGGGCTCGATCTCACGAGTCATGAGATCAGGACCTGAGCTGAATCCAAGAGTCGGATGCTTAACTGACTGAGCCACCCAAGAACTGATAAGTTCTTCTATTTATAGCCCCTGCTATAAATATTTCTAAATGCTTACTCTCAATTTCTGTGCTTATGATGACACCAAATAGTTCATGGACCGGCATGAGGAACAGTTCTAGACGAAAGGATGAATCATGTTCACTGGAGTGATTTAAAGCTGCCACCCTGGTTCTAGCTATGTGTCTTCTCGCCCAGACGTCTGACCCACCTCCAGATCCTGGTGCTTCCAACAAGCCAATGCAAATCAGAACCTAGTCTGCGAAAACAAATTTAACTTCAGGATAATTTGAGTTCCTCAAAGCCAGTGAAATTGACAAATTTTGTGTCTATGTATCTTTTTCTAGAAAGCCCACAGTTTTCATCGGATGTTCAAATGGGTATGTAGCCTAGAAATGGTTAAGAGAAACTAATGCCTCAATGCTTTTTCATCACCTGGCAACCCTAGTTACAAATTTCAACATGCAACCATCTATGCTTCCCTGGAAAACACACACACCTGAGGGGACTGTTGGTTTTATGAAGCCTCCCTGCTCTGGTGAGTGGGCTGGTGTTTCCCTGGTATTTCAGAATACTGTTGTTCTGGGTTATGAAATAGACTGGATTTGTCTGCCAAAGACTTGGGTAGTGACAGGAGGTTAACTCTCTTGAAAGAAATAATTAAGAATAGTCTGTTAAAAGAAAAAGGGTATCACTATTCTTCAGCATTATGGAAGTATCCCCCAAAATGGTGTCTTTGAAGCTTGGAGGCAAGTAAGGCATCCAACTTAGAAGGGAGGGATGAAAGCATAGAGAGAGGTGGTAGAGTCTGGTTGGAGGAGAGGTGTGCACTGGCTGTTACCAGTGATGGTAGAGGGAGGGTCCAGGTGGAACCAGAGTCCCACAGAGGGCAGGAACAAGGAGATAACCAGGAGGATAAAGTCACCATTACGTTTTAAGAGGGAATCTACCCCTAGTGCCCAGACCATGGTCTTTACATACTACTTCCCATGGAAAGGAACCAAGATTCCTTGTAGAAATAGCTGATCCCATGTTTCGGCCAGGAACTCACCATATCTTATTCTGCCAGAAAAGAAGACCAGGGGAATGATATTAAAACATGACCAGGGGCAACTAGAAGGGGCTCCCAATGATCCAAGATGGGACATTTGAGCATCAAAAAGAATAATGACTATAATGGACTTATGCATATGAAAGAGATAAAACCCCAAGTGTTTATAATCATATTCAATGACAAGCAAGCCTCATTGGTCACTTTTGGAGGCTGCTGGTGCAATTCAGTGTTTTGAAAATTGATAAGTAAATAGAAAGAAGCATTTATGCTGCTTTTCTTGTATGAACTGTATCTCAGAATAACAAAAAAGTTGATAATGGTAAGTTCTTCTATATAGAAAAATGGCTAATAAATGCAGAAAGAATGATAGAATTGAAAATCACTATTTATAACCCCTAAGGGATGCATGAAGTGCTTTCAATGGTTGCTAAAACTATTAGGCTAATAGGTCAAAAGAGAATTTCATAATGGATGAATCAGGCTGACCATACCTGAACCCACTGATTAATCTTGACATCAATACAGGTTGTTCTGGGTCTCCTGATGTGATGCCACACAGGTATCCTGAATCTCATTAAGTTTTTAAACTAATGACTAATTTCCAGGAACTATGGAGAAGAGAGGAACATGCTGAACAGCACAAGGAAGATGCAGAGGCCAGATATATAATATGGAAAATTTTACAGGACAATGATTTGATTTTCTTCAACAAATAAATACAGTAAAAACTAGGGGAGGCTCTATAATAGATCAAAAGACACTTAAGAATGGATCAGCCAAATGCAACAGGTGCACCTTGATGCGACCCTGATTTAAACTGCTTAACTGTTTGGGGACATCTGCGAAACAATTAGGGAAAACTGAACTTGGATGGATTACTATTATTATTATTATTATTAAATTATTATTAAGCCTGGTAGGTGTGATAAGAGTAGTGTGGTTAGGTTTTTTAAAAAGTCATGCTATATATGCTGGAGATAACAAACTGAAATATTTACAGGTAAAATCAGATATCTGGGATTTGCTTAAAAATAGCACAACAGAAAAGAAAACAAGAATGACTCTATAAAAGCTGGGTGTTGGGGAACATGGGCTTCATGACACTATGTTCTTTCTCAGGGCGTGAGTGTGTGCGTGCGCGCATGTGTGAGAGAGTAAACTTCTGTAATGAAAGTGTTTTTTTTTTTTTTTAAAGAGGTTCTCAGAAAATAAAGACAGGAAAGCTGATGAAAAACACAACCTTATCTATTTAGTCTTTGAATTCAGGCCCACACTTGCCCTGCCCCGGGGTCTGTGGGAGAGTGAGCACAGGTCACATGAGGGAGTTCAGTCTCATTGGTCTCTGTGGGGCAGGGTTACTAGGTGCGTGGGAACTCATGGCGAGACAGCAAGTGTGCTGAATCCACAATCCTCAACAGAGGCTGGGGCAGCTTTCTGATTGGTGGGAGGGAAGGAGGCATCCAGGATCTACTCTGGAAGAAGCAAGCAAGAGGATCCCAGCCACAGTGTAGCGTCCTCTTTAACCTCATTCCCAGAGCCAATCTAAAGCAAGTACCAACAGTACATGCCATCTGAAATTCTATAATGCACTCCTGGCAAGAGGCCATGGCAAGCAACCCCGTATTGTAGACGATTGGCATATTTAAAGGCCACACACACCTTTTCTTCAGCCCTCTGCCTATCCTCTTATATGTTATTAACGCATTTAAAGAATTGTAATAAATTTGGACTTGGAAGGAGTTTGGTCAAAGGCAATAATACCAAACTTGATACACAAATGACCTACTGGGACCTGTAATATCTCCACACCAGCTTTTTTCAATTAAATGACCACAACTAGCAAACAACTATTAACATGGGGACTGTGTGGGATACAAAGATACGCAGTGTCTGCAATGGTGAGCCCCAAAACGCTTGTAGGGGAAGAGGGGAAAAAACCAGTTTCTCATATAAGTTCTTGAGACAGAGATGTTATTCAGCTTCACAGTCCTTTGAGCTCCTCCTAGGAATAGTCCACCAATTTCCACAATTGCAATTGGAGGCTGTGTGCTAAAGAACCTGTAATATCCATATAATCTCCACACTTGTCCTAAACCCAGAGAGTCAGGGACTCTTGCTACTCTACCCTTGGTGACTAGAGCTAGCTCAAATTACTCCCTTATCAACTGAAAATGAAAAAGAAACTATGCCTGATTGTGCTTTTTAATTTTTCTCTGGGGCCATCCCACATATTCAAGTTGTGTTTATTTTTTGCACCATTAGTCCAGGACACCAGTCTATGAAGCCCTTGCTGCCTTGCCTATTCAATAGCAACCATGCTTTATGGACCACAGATCCAATCCTTCAGGAGGGAAGACCACTTAAAATTGAGATTGTCCTGAGGATTCAGGAGGTCAATCTGATATATATATCTATATACAATATATATATAGTGCATGCTGGTCCCAGTTATCCAACAGAAACTCAGCATGACCCTTCAGTTAGGCCCCTGGGCTGGTAAAGTCCATTCTTAATACAGAATTAAGAAGTGGAAAGAACTGCAGGAGCTTATTTGGTTTAAGCCTCAGCTTCCTGCAGAAAACCTGACACAAAACATTCTACAGCTCACCCTTGACTTGCAATGGGGTTACATCCCAATAAACCCTTCGTAGTTGAAAATACCGTAAGTCAAAAAAGCATTTATCACACCTAACCTACCAAACCTCATAGCTTAGCTTAGTCTATCTTAAATGTGCTAGAAGTCTGACATTAGCCTATAGTTGGACAAAATCATCTAATACAAAGCCCATTTTATAATAAAGTATACATAATATGTTGACTATTTCATGTGATTTACTGACTACTGAACTGAAAGTGAAGAACAAAATTGCAGCATCATGAAAGAATATCCTATGGTGTATCGCTGGCCCGAGAAAAGATCACAATTCAGAATTCAAAGTATGGTTTCTACTGAATGCATATTGCTGTTGCACCATCATGAAATTGAAAAATCTAAATCGAACCATCATGAGTTGGGGACCCTCTGTACTTCACTGGGAAGTTCTGAGTCTGACAAAGCACATTGTTAATGGTGCAGCAAAGAGTCCTCAGTTTATAAGGAAGGTCAAGTCCTGTCTGAAGCCCTGTACAGAGTGAACCGTTCCTTCAGCGGGTGCTCAGCCCGTATCCCTACAGGACTCCTGCACTGCACTCTTACTACTTCCGACAACACAACAGTGAGGATGATGATTATAACGTCAAACATGGAGAGTTTTTATCTTCTTTTGGGTCCTTACCTTAGCCTTTACCTCATAAGTACTATTATTACCTCCACTTACACATTAGAAACCAGAGGCACAGAGAGATTAAAGTAACTTGTTTGAAGTCACAAGACCAGTAAGGGGACAGAGCCGGACTGTCTGGCTCAAGAGCAGTGATGTGACCCATGGTGAGTTACTGCTTCTTACATACTTAATGAACATCAGCTCTGAATTAACAATCTGCAGTCTAAACGGTGACCTGAATTACAAAAGCAAATGTCCAGATTTTGCCTGGGCTCATGCTCAGACTAGACTAGTTCTTCTTAACTTTGGTTCCATGTAAGAATGGCCTGGAGAGCTGTTAAGAAATATTGATGCTGGGAACACACCCCTAGAGATTCGCGTTCATTTGGTCCCAGGTGGGTCCTGGTCATCTGTATTTTTAAAAAGTTCTCCAGGTGATTCTCATGTGCAACCAGAGCAGAGAACCACTGGGTGAGGCTGAGGCGCTTTGCAAAAGTAAAAAATACATTTGGCACTGCTGCATACCTTCTCTTCCCTCTTGAGTTGTCGAAAAGGACAATGGTGTATTAAAGGCTCTTATTCAAACCTACTTGAATATGGAAATTTGTTGTACACAGTGTCTATAAATATAGATGGAACTGCCTGTTCTAACTATTTGGAAACCAGTAATTTAGGTTCATAAATTTGGTGTCTCTCTCTTAAACAGAAAACTTGGCACCTTTAACATCCAGGATGAGAGTTTATCAGAGCCAGTCTCTTTTTTCAATGAGGATACAGAAGATCCTTAAGCCAGCTTACTCTCTTGACTAAAAACAAAGATCCACAATCTCATAGTTGAAAGGGACCTTAAAGGCCACCTAATTTCTCTTGGCACCACTAACACACATACACACACACACCCCAGTGCAGAAATCCTTTCTAGAGCATTCTCCCAGATGGTCATCCAGCTCTAGCTTGAACAGTTCAATGACAAGAGACCTCACTCCTTCACAAGACAACACATTGCATTGTTGGGCAGATCAAGTCTTCTTTATGTGGGCTCCAAACTGCCTCCCTATAACTTCTACTTGTTCATAGCCCTGCTGTTGTCTGGAATAATGGTATAAAGTCTCTTTTTCTTTCAAATGAGTGTCCTTCAGCACATCATTAAGGCAGAGCATGGTACACTGGAGGGAACACAGGACTACATAGGAGCCAAGACTCTGGGATATGAGATGGAAGTCTGCCTCAGACTTTATATTTTAGTAAATGAAGCACTTCAGGCCTTAGGCCCATTGTGAGTAGGAAAAATACATAAAAACAAAGACAATGAAAAACTTGTCTTGCATAACTGTAAGCATCCAGTTAAAAGTCTAAGTGAAATGCTTTGTAACTGAAAACTACTCTCCAAGTACGTTATCATATTGATAGATACTTTTAAGTATTATATTTTTATACCTGAACAATTCTTCTCATTTGAAACATATATTCTGTTTCTAAAGTTACATATATTGGATTTGCTAAAGAACTCTATTAATGTTGGTGAATGAGTGCTCCATGATGCCACCTATCTGCTACTTGTGTCAGTGATTTAGTGATGAGAAACAAAAGTCCTCCGAGATGACAAGGGTCACAATGTGCTGACGCTTCTTTCAGTCGTCTGGCAGACCAGAGGAAACAAAGAGAACTCTCTGGACTTGAAATCAGAAGGTCTGGGTTAGAATCTGCCATTTACTAGCCAGATGCCGCTGAACAAGTCAGTTACCCTGTTTCCCCACACATTAAAGGGGAGGATGATAATATCAATCTAACATGTACTACCCTTAGGATAAAATCAAACAAAATGTGTTGAGTACGCAACAATAAATGCTGTTGATTCTAATTTCAGAGGATTATACCATTGCCTTTTTTTTCCCCCCCAAATCAGTGAGAAACCATTTGAAAAGTGTATTATATTCTCTCTAAAGTAAACAGGGATACTCGGTTATCTGGATCCCATCTGGATAGAGTTCCTAATTTGTAAAACGAATTAACTGGACAAGCTGATCTTTAAGCCCTTTTCTAGGTATGGTCTGGGACCACCAATATCTTTACTGCAAATCGAACTGAAACAAGTTTCAGAAGTCAACTGATTCCTGAGATCAATTCGGTTATTCCACAATCCAAAAATACTTCCATTGTAAAAGCAGTGTCTTCAATTTGCAAATCTGTTTGACAACTAACTCCCTTTAGAAAGATAGATTTGTTTCCAACTTAGTTCTGCTAGCCACATTCCTGAGGTGAGGTACCGTACAGGAAGTGAAAAACACTCAATAGAAACAGATATTTCTCCAAAGAAGACACACAAAGGGCGAATAAGCACCTAAAAAGATGCTTGAGATCTTAGCCACAGGGAAATGCAAATCAAACCCACAATGAGAGAGTTCCTCACACTCCCCCCCCCCACATAACTGCAATCAAAAAGAGAGGCAGCAGCAAGTGGTGCTGGAGAGGGTGTGAAGAATTGGAGCCCTTGCACATGGCTGGTGGGAATAACAAACAGTCCAGCTACTTTAGAAGACAGTTTGGCAGTTCTTCAAAATGTTAACGCAGATTGAGCCTACGACCCAGCCATTCTACTTCTAGGTCTACAGCCAGGAGAAATGAAAACATATGTCCACACAAAAAAACTGGATGTGAAGGCTCATCACAGCATAATTCATAATGTCTATCAGTTGCTACGTGGATAAATAAAATTCGTATATTCACACAATGGAATATTAGTCAGCAATAAAAAGATACAAAGTACCGATGCATGCTATAACATGGATGAACTTTGAAAACCTTATGCTCAGTGAAAGAAGCCAGACACAGAAGACCACATTTTGTAGGATTCCATTTATATGAAATGCCCAGAGTACCCAAATCCATAGAGACAGAAAGTAGATTAGTGGTTGTCAGGGGCCAGGAGTGGGGAACAGACAGTGACTGTTAATGGATACCAGATTTCTTTTTGGGGTGATGAAAATGTTCTAAAATTGAGTGTGGTGACGGTTGCATGACTCAGTGAATACACTAAAAGCCACCGAACTGTACACTTTAGATGGGTGAATTGTAGGATATGTAAATTATATCTCAATAAAGCTGTTCAAAAACTCAATAGAAGCACATAATCATTAAATTACAAGGATCAGGGATCAACTCAATTTAAATCAAAGTGCAAGGAACATGTGTGTTTGTGTAAAGTATTCTATGTGGATAATTGCTTTATATGTTCAACGGCTTGAAACCCAGTTTTGCATTTGGATCATTTTTCAAGGAGGAGCTGAAATTTAAGGAAGTAAAATTGAATAAACAAGGCTATTGTGGCACAAAAAATATATTTCTTTTATTTTACTACCTAGGATTGACTCAGCGGTGTAAAATGCCATTTAAAAAAAGAATGACAAAGTTTGAATGAGAAAATGTATTTCATCGTGGAAGATAAAAGTCCTTCCTTCTCTACAGTGAATACAGGTAATTTCAGAAGCAGCGGCTCCTAATTATTCACTGTTGAAAAGCTAAAAAAAAGGTTCATATTGAAAACAGTGACCTCCAGTTTGCTCCATGAATGAAAGCAGACACAAATTCTCATTTTCCTAGAATCCTGGTTGATAACTGAGTTGGGAAAAGCATGCATTTCTTCATTACAGTGCAGTCGACTGTTCATTTAAATAACAATAAGCTGCATAAAAGTCACAGAGGCATTATCTAGCGGTTCCACTGTGTTGAAATGCATTATTAGTACTAACAATGCCAAATAGAGTAAATAAATGACTGCCTTCTTATTTTCAGCATTATTCCTGATTACTTAGCTTTATGAAAGGGTAGTATTATTATTAGTGGTGCATTCAACACCTGGTCAACACTATTTGCTTGGATAACTCTTGAACTGGAAGGGATTTTAAAATAGAGCTGTTTTTTTCTAGGTTATCCAAGAGCGAAAAAAACCCTCCAATCCAGTGCTTATGTATCATACATTTTTAACAGAATATTTGAAGAACTCAACTTCTGTTCACTATGTATGTGTAAAAAGTGGAATTAAAGCCCTCATTAAAGACAGCACACTTGTAATGGTACTTATTTAAAAATGTAAAATTTACATCAATAGTTTAACTTTACATCAGAAGATTTCCTACCAAGAACATGCTAATGCTTCCATTTTTAAAGTTCCTTGAGCCCAAAGTGTGGGCCTTTTTTTTTTTTTTTTTTACTTTTTTCTTTTTTCACTCCCTGAAATATGCAGTACTCCACAAGATAGATGCCACCAACTAAACTTGTTATGAGAGCACCATCAATCGTCCAAGTGCATGGCAAATAAAAGGAGACATTTCAAATCATTCACTAGTGAGTCTCTAGTCTGCTTTGGTTAGATGAAAAGAGGCATCTCAGTTTAAGATCTGAGCCATATTTGGCTGTAACAGTGCCTGATCGAAGTACAGCTTCTCTGAAGATGGGGCAACAGGATATAAGCTTATAAAGTGTTACCATCTTGTGAGGAACACAGCACACCAGGGGGATTGACTCTCATTCAGGAAATGGAAGTTTCTGGTTTGTGTCTGTGCACTGCAGCTTTAGATTTTGGTGTGGTCAGAGTGCAAGAAAGGTTGCAGGAAACACAACAATGGGTGAATTAATATTCAGGTAAAGGATTATGTGAATAGAGGGAAATATTCTTTTTTTTTTTTAAAGATTTTATTTATTTATTTGAGAGAGAGAATGAGATAGAGAGAGAGCATGAGACGGGGAGGGTCAGAGGGAGAAGCAGACTCCCTGCCGAGCAGGGAGCCCGATGTGGGACTCGATCCCGGGACTCCAGGATCATGACCTGAGCCGAAGGCAGTCGCTTAACCAACGGAGCCACCCAGGCGCCCTAGAGGGAAATATTCTTGAAGGGTGTGTCACACATCGTATTTTCTAAAATTGGCCACAACAGTATTTCCCATCCCACTGGTTTTCTACAACCTTGCCATCCCCACATCGAGAGATGGAGTCTATGTGTCACCCCACTGAAACTTGGGGGGCCCTTGCGACTGTCTTAATGAATAGAACGCCACAGGGGTGACGCCGTATGACTTCCTAGGCTGTGTTAGAAAAGGCCGTGCAGCTTCTGCCAGTCTTGTTCTTGGAACTTATCGTTGGGGTCCTGCTCAGCTGAGCCTGAGGCCACCATGCTGTAAGGAAGCCCAAACTAGCTCACACAGAGAGATTGTGTGGCAAGGCCTTGAGACAATGAAGAGAGAAAGGGCAAGATGCCCAGCCAGTCCCTAGCTGCTCCGGGCTCTTGTCTCTTCCCAACTGTTTTAGCTCCAGGCTCTGTCTGAAGACAATTTCACAAGAGACCCAGAGTCATAGGACACCGAGCCAAGCTGCTCCTCACTTCCGGACCCACAGGAACTGTGAGTGATAATGACTGTTGTTTTAAGCCACCACATTTTGGGGTGATTAGTTACAGAGCAGTAGATAACTGGGAGAGGAGGAAAGGACACCTGAATGCAGAGGGCATATTTGAAGCCAAGTCTTTCAAACCATGTCCTCTAGACATGCAGACAAAAGTGATGGAGAAACATTCCTTGTATATCAACATGTAAGGCCCCAATTCAGTCATGATTCAGAGCTCCTCTGCGGTGGGTCAACATCCCCACAGTGGAAGCTCTAGATATTCCATACAGTGGAAGGGCACAAGGGGTGTGAAGAAACTTGCCTCGAACCTCCATTTACGTGGCAAGCACGGTCCTCCTATGCTGACTACGTTGGCTCGGGGTGGTCCCGACAGTGGTGGGCAGGGAAGTGACGCAGCCTCTCTAAGACTCCCACCGGCACAACCACCGGTTCCCGCCTTGCCTTTTGTGCTGGAATAAAACTGGACGGTTTGTAGTTCCTGAGCACAAGATACTATTTTAACGTCTCCGTGTCCCTGTTTTCTCGTGTTTGCCTAACTCCCGCTTTGTCTTCAGAGCTCAGGCCAGGCATCACCAACTCCAGGAAGCCCAACAGGGCTAAGAACTCCTCCTGTATATCTATTGTATGACTGCATCTGTCACATTAAATAGATTAATTAATCTATTAGAGAGATTAAGTAGATTCATTAATATTAATCAACTAATAGATACCTAGTATCCATCACATTAAAATTTATGATAAAAACTCTTGTTTAGGTGTGTTTTCTCACTAGATTGTGCATATTGAGAAAGGGATATAAGTTCTTTACACGTGCATCTTTACCACCTAACCCTGCCTTGCCACAGTAGCTGGCGCTCAGTAAATGCCTGTGGAAATGAACAGGTAAAGATAAGTTGGCTTCAAAGGCCCATTTGGTGACAATGTCTCCATGCATTTCAAACATCCCGTGCTCTTCCCTGATCTCATTTGGAAATCTCTCTCTGTCTGGTCCATTCCCAGGAGAACACTTCATCAGAATTTCATTCATGGCACTTTCCCTCATCTCCGACCCTTGTCCTCCAAACCTTCTTTCTATCTTGGGCCCATCTCTTTACCTTGGACCATACTTACATGTATTCCTACCAGATCGGCTTTCTAGATGGTCCACTCCATGGTGGCAGGTGCCCATCCCAAGCACCAAGAACAGCACTGCACATGCGGGGTGGGTTTGGTAAAGCAGTCTGTCTTCCCTGTCCCAGTGTACTTTTACAGAGTTGTGACTGCCTCTGACACCTCTTCCCTGGGGTTAGCGACTCTGCCTCCAAGGAGTCTGGAAATGTACTAGTCTTAGATATGTTCAACAGGTGATATCAAGATGCGCTCAAATGGTTTAAGGACAACCTGCCAAAGTCCTCAGAAGCTTACTGCACCCTTGAAGTAGGTCATCCTCGGGAGCAGTTGCTTTTCATCTACCCAGCAGGTGCATGTCATCAAATAAATATCTCAAAATGTCTTCCAGCCAGGAACAAATATCTGGCAGGGAAAAGGAAGTACACAGGCTCACTGACTGGAGGTCTACATGGAGAGCACAAGATGCCTTTTTTCAAGCGTATAAAAAATGATATTTTTATTAACTATATAATTCTATCCCTATTTATTATTCCCTTGCCCCCCCCAACTAAGAAGCTTCCAAAAGAAACTAGTCTCAATTTTTAAACTTCATTTATGAAGGTTTTAACAAAGAGGATCCCTCAAACCTGGCACCACAAAGCATGTCCCCCCACCCCATAAAACTGTGATTTTAATAAAAATCAATAATAGGTAGGCAAGCTTGGCTCACTTGGGATTATCTCTCCTACCTCCTGCCTTCTACTTTTTTAGTGTTTAAATTAGTCAGTAGTGTTATCTTCCTTCTTTTTTTGCTCGGAGATTCAGGACATATTAAAATTCAGTAATTTGTGGTATTTCATTTTTGTAAGATTAGGGAGAACTTAAATAATATGGCACAATTTGTTCTTGAATACTCTTGAGCATACCCCATCACTACAAGCCAAATTAGCAGGTATCACTGGACTCAAATATTAAAAAAATTATTATAAGAAAACATAAGCCTGTGGTTTACCCCTGACTTCAAAGTTACGGGAACAGCTTAAAAGGGGAAATATTTGGCCTAAATGTGGATAAGTTTTGGTTTTAATTTTATGCACATTACTTATAATTCCCAAAGCCAAAAATAATTCTAAGAACCATGAACACAATGTGCATCATGTGAGATTGAAAAGGTTGGCTCATAATTATTTCAAGATGAATTATGTAGACCCCTATAATTTTTTACTCACATGAAGGATATCCACTAATATAATGGTGGATTTTGTTAGATCAGTGTTTTCTGAATCACTATTTTCTAGACACTCAAGATACCATTTCCTTGACTCTACCACACCTGAGCACCACCTGAACTAGTATTTATTTAACTGTTTTCTTTATATCAACTTTAAGTTGGCTTTTTAAAGAAAAAAATATCACCTCATCTCAAGTAATAATAGCAGTAAAACCATGGGTCTGATGGCTTCTTAAATTTGTTCTTTTCAGAAAAACTGGGTTCAAGTAAAAGCTGCCTCTCTCAGAAGAGGCATAAGTGGTCGATCTTTTCATTTGATAAATATTTATTAAGCACCTACTATATGCCGAGTCTTCTTGCAGATGCTGGGTTTATGGCAGCAAGCAGAACTAGGCTCCTGCTCTCAAGGAGTTTATACGCCACAGGGGGAGACAACAATAAACCACCAAGTATGTGATAGGATTCCAGGTCTATGTGCTACGTGCTCTGAAGAAAGATGATGTGGGGGAAAGGCACAGAGTGGTGAGGGGGCTATTTGAACAGAAATCCAATACAGCCTGGAAAACAGTGGTCTGGTCTAAGCAGAGGTAAAGGTCTAGAGAGTTCATGATATTACCCGTCTCCATTTCTACTCTTCTTATAAAACTCAGCTATGCCTCAAGACTAAATCTTCATGTTATTTACCTTCCTTACACTGCTTTTTCCAGTAGCAGAGATTACTGTCTCATAGGCTGAGAGTTTTCACTGGGGAATGCCTTTCTGGGACAGGCTGTCCTGGCGGGGGTTACAGGGGAAGATTTGGAACACGAGAGGGGCCCAGGGGGCTGGGGAGGGAAGAATGGAAGGAAAGGGCTGGGCACAAAGACCTGGAGAGCACCAAAGACCTCTTTGGCCCTTTTGCTATTTTGCCTGTGGTCTTAAGGGTAGCAATCTCCATATGCCTTAAGGAAATTACTTCATACAACAGCCTCGGAACACGTATGGGGGTAGTTGAGGCCCACTGTGGCACTTTCCCCCCATCTGAGGAGAGAGGAGCTGGTAAACATGAGCCTTCCACATGTTCTTAAAACTCTGATTCTCAAGTTATTGACTGAGAACATCAGTGGTAATCTACATGGAACATATGAATAGAAGCACAGTCTGACTTTTAAACAGACATTTTAGTTTGACCACATACATTACTTATGTTCCTTGGAGGCTGACTGCATGATGAGAACCCAGCTGGTATCCAGGTTTCGGGCAAGGAGAGCTGAGCTCTTAAGGCTGAAGGACAGGAGTAGCTGCAGTCTAGAGAGACTTGATAGGTGTGTGACTTTGAGCAAGTTCCTGAACTGTTCTAAGCCTCAGTTTTCTCATCTGTAAAAGAAAATAATAATGCCTCCCTTATAGGTTTGCTCTGAGGGTTAAACGAAATGAAATTACGTAATGATTATGTAGCACTTAGCATATAAGTGCTCTTAAAATACATGGCAGTTAAGATGACAACAGCAATCAGGACAATAATGATGATTAAGAAATCATATGCAAGGTGCTTTGGTTTGGAAACTGAGGGAAAAGGCCCTGGCTTCTAGATTCCTAAGAGGCTTCAGTAATAACTGATGGTTTTGTAGGTGAGGACTAGTACTCGGCTGGGCCGGTGAGTGCAGCACAGTGGTCAGGCAGAGACAGGCACGAGGGAGGGAGTCATCCATGTGGACCATGGCCCAGCCTCCAATCTAAGGGGTTCAGAATGGGATGGGCAGTGGGGGCCACTCCAGGCAGTCTCAGGTAGACACGGAAACAGGAGAAGACGCTCCCTAGAACTAGGACTGGGGTCCTGGATCAGGAACAGGAGACGGAGGGTCAGTGGGATGTGTCCCTTGTATCTGGGGCTGGTTTTAGAGGCCCCCTCCTGGTAGCTGCAGCACTTGCTCCATTGAATTTTAAAGGTGCTCAACAGGTCCCCTGAATTTACAAACAGGAGAGCACATCCTGATGCTCTGAATCCATTAAGTCATCACACAGCGCAATGGGATGTTATGTCATCAAAATCCCTTGCACCTGCCCCAGCCTCCATCTGCAACAGAAGCAAAGCAGTTTGTGTCTGGGGGAGGGCGCAGTGGAAGTGAAACAGGCGCAGTGGAAGTGAAACACAAGTGGAAATTCAAGGCGGGCAAGGCTGTCCTGGGTGAGGTTTTCCCTAACAGGTTCCATGTTGTACCCAGCGCAGCTTCTTCGGGAAGGGAAAGGCCTTTCTACTCAGTTTCACACCACCCCTTCCCTCAACATTTACTCTTTTTCCTTTCTTCCCCTCTGGGTTATATATTCAATTGGATTTATGTCATTGATCTATGTCTTTGTGTTTGTGATATATATATGTGTTATATAATATAGCTGGATCATATCACTTAGTCCACGGGTAGTAATTGAGTCCCATTGTGCGTCTAGCAGAGAAATCATTAAGAAGATGAGCAATCCCGGGAAGACTTTAATTTTTGTACTCCACAGTCATGAGCTTTGGCCAAGAATACATGTGAGGCCTCCGATTTGCTTCTATACTGGTCCAGTGAGAGGAGAAATGTGAGAATAAATTTCCAGTTACTGACTGGCCAGCCCAATATCATGTGACACCTACAACTTTCTGGCTGGTGAGGGAGGGTGAGAGAGGACCATGCTCAGGCGCAATGCACCTGAAGGAGGAAGAGCAGCATAGGGGGCATGGACAGAAAAGCAGAACCAGGAGATCCAGGTTCGAGGACTAATTTGGTCCCTTGTCCAAATACTGAAGGAGTAGTGAGGGGCTTCAGATTTCTACTTGGCACGGCCGTGAGGATCGAGTGAGCAATGCTTGTAAGGGATTTCTACTTCCCTGACTATGTGGCAGCTGAAGACTGGATAGAGAATGGATTAGGATAAAGAGGGACAAGGATGAAAACAGAGAACCACACAGAGGCAACTGGATTATAGGGCGCGCTGAGATGATGCATGCTCTGTGGGTTTCTCTCAAGCTACAGCTCTCAAACACACAGCTACAATGCGTTTGGAGAACTCATCTGCTGTTGTTGTCCCAGAGGACAGTCTAGGAGCTGCAGACGACTCAACAGTCATCGCTTCATTGGCTTATCTTCCACCTTGTCCCCCTCTCCCCCCCCAGGATTCAAAGGGTTTACATGAACACACATCAATGGTCTGTGGAAGGTCACTGGGCGTGCGCTTGACCAGCTCTGGTTCCACTCACCGTATGACCCGAGAGCGACTGTGAGGCTCCCCAAGTCTGAGGACAGTGCACATGGGAGTGATTAACCAATGAGAATTTGTATGCAAATGTCAGGGGTGATTTTATTAGTAGTAGCAATGCTTTTCATTTAACAGGCTAAATAAAACATGGTGAACAAACACAACTATGAAAAAAATGCACGAAGTTGACCTACACTGACATGAATCCCAAACCTTAACAGTAGAAAGTTTTTCTCATAGTGAGCAAAGCCATGGTCTGGCCCTAAAAAACAGTACATTTGTTAACCTGAAAATGCTCTAAATGACTCCTTAGTAAGGGCTATTCTGCACAATCTGATGATTTGGGATTTCATCAAATTAATGTCACTAGATATGCCTTATAATTAGGGTAAAATATTTGAAAAGTTTTAAAAATGAGGTTATTCATTAACTCACTGATTTTCCTACAGATTGGGAGCCTGAATTTAAATGATACCCAAAAATATAACTAGGTGTGCTCAAAGAGAGAACTGGTTGTGAGTCCTTAAACGGAATGCAGGAGTTTAAAATGCTATTACTATTCAGATTCTCTGAGAACATTAAAACTGCCCATTAAATGAAAACCTAATAATTGGCCCTACTAAATTGTGACATTTTGTAACCTGTTCAAGAAATGCAGAAAATTGTGGAGGAAAAATTCTTTTGAGGCAGAATTTGATTTGCAATGTAATACTATTCCAAAAGCCAAGGTCCCCAGGCTCATACACACAAAAGAACAACAATGCAGACTAACAAAGCTGAGGAAGACTCTGGAAATCAGAGTGAAGGCCTATGGCTCAGGACTCTTCTAAGGCAAGTTATGTTACTAGTCTGGGAAAAAATCAACAAGCAACAGCATGAGCTCAGCATAAATCTCAACATGGAACCAACTTCTCTTTGGGCATTGCTTAAAGACATAACCAAGATAAGTCATTTTTGTCCTTTTATATAAGCCATCACAATTTTTAAACTTACTCTGCAGTATCACTAAATAAGTAAAATGTAAAGACATTAACTGGGGGAGAATCAATGGTTTCAAATCAGAAGTTTAAAAATTCTCATGGGCCAATGATTAACAAGCACCTTCGAGGTGCAGGGAACTGTCCGGTGCTTTCCAGAGTCAAACACGAGAGACATACTCCTTGCTCTCCAGGAGCTTGCCACGTAGTAGGGGGGATGGGGCAGATACTGACATCAATAAAATACAGGCATGCTGGAGACACCAACAGGAGAAGGACGATCAAGGCAATGTGGAGCCCCTCTTGGTGGAGGGATCCAGAGAACGTGATCTCCCTTCTTGGAGGATAGAGCATGAAGACGTGACTCTGAAAGGTGGGTAGGGTTTTGATGGGGGAAATGGAAGGTAAATATCCAGACAGGAGGAACGGCAGGAGCAAGGTAATGGCTTGAAACATGTCTGGGAAGTAGGGGGGAGTTCAGTTTGGCTGGAAAACAGGTGAGGAGAGGGCTGGGCGGCTGCGAAGAACACAGATTTTGGAAAACAGAGGTCTCCCCAAGGCACCAAGGGGACACTTCTGTCTGAAGACAGACACTGTTAAGGGCACTGGAAACTAGGGCAGAAACCTTCATCCATAAACTCTTTGTCTATGAAAGTATCAGGCTCCCACTTTTTGGCCCTTTATGGAGGTATCTGTCAGCAAAGCAAGCAGATGCTGACAGAAAAGGAGGCCCTCCAAAAGGAACCAATTACTGGGAAGAACTGCTGATTAAAGGGAATGAAGACAGAATATTCAGGAATTTAAAAGGAGGAAGGTGAGTGAGGTAAAGGAGAAAATGTGCTGGAGAGAAGGTGCTCCAGTCAGGAACACGATGGAGGCGAGGAAGGGGATGAACAGAGGTCCCTCGCATCACCTCCCCGCCCCAGGCTAATCCCTAAGAAAACTTACTACAGAAATCTGAGGGCCAGCAAGCCGGTGGTTTAGAAAGCCACTGGCAACCATGGGAACAGCACAAACTCACTAGCTGTGGGTTTCCACCCATACACGAAGAATTGCTCTCTTCGTTCCTATGAAAGGAACAGTAAGAAACATCCTTTTAGGAAAATAATTAATGTCAAGGGGAAATGGTCACAGCAAATGACTAAGTGGAAAAGCCTACAAAATACATATGTGTCCAGCATGATTTTTGGTATAGGTACGACAAGTAGCATTTATTGGTGTATTTGGCCATCAGAAACTAGATCACTGAATGGTGGAAATATTTGAAAAATGCCATGTCATCAGAAATTTTTATTCTTACTTGGAATAGTCAGTGACTCTTTCTGTTGAAAGTACTATGTAATGCTTCTATTAGTATGCAGAACTCCTCCCTTTAGAAATATCTCTAATAAAAAGAACAACTAAAACAAAGGATCTTGGGGATGATGTAGCTGGCAAGGCATGAAACATTACAGATGAGGGTTTCCACTTTTACCACTTCTAGGAAAGCAGTCCCCTACGTGAGGAACACACAGAGCCATACTTGAGGAACACAAATATCCCCAAGCTCACATTTGCTCTCATAATCAATGTAGCTTGTTTACACAGACCTGTGACTCCACTTATCTAAATATGCCCACATATAAACTACAAGTACTCCACAACAGTGCACGGTGGAAGCCCAGATGTTTTTTCAAAACACAAATGTTTCTGGGTTATCGTGCATTTCAACAAACCCATACTAATCCACATACCCGACATACACTACAGACTTACTCTGTATTGCATACGAGACTATGTATTTCGTAAATCTGGCTAACACAGTGGAGGGATGGGTCCATTGACAGGAGAGAGAAGCCATGACTCTTCGTGTTTAACTTCTTGAATGTTATCGGGATAGAAGTGTCTAACAGAAAAGAAAGAAACAAATTCTTTCTTTGGGGTGAAAAAGTTGACTATAGACTTAATAAAATGCTATGATGACTGAAGCCGCTAATTTTGGTCTGATGTGTTATAGCTGGAGGTAGGAAAAAGCCCTACAAGGCAATTTCGTGAACCAAAGAGACTTTTACAGCTTACAGGTGAAACTCGAATAATAATTCTGGCAGATTCTATATTCTTTATGTTAAAATGTATCATCTGCCAAATCAGGGCAGTGACTTGAAAATTTTTATTCACAGTAACAGTAAATCACAGGCAAGTTTCTAAAACTTAAAATGCCAATGAAATATTTAATTGTTTCTATGTAAAATATGCATAGAAAAAAGGCGGGAAGAATATGTATGGAAGTGTTAACAATGGTTCAAACGATGATGAGGTTACAGGGAATTTTTTTTTTCTCTATACCTTTCTGAAGTTTCAAGATAGTCAACAATAAATATGCAATTCATTTTTTTTAAAGAATTTAAACATTATGAATAGTTCAACAGACTCACCTTTTTTAAGGTATAAGAAAACTATGCAAAATATGACAAAAATGAAATAGCCTGAAGCCTATTTTAAGCAAGTGGGAACAACCTGACAAATGGCCTTGGGGACATGAAGAAAGCTTCTAGTACTTTTAAGCCACGTTGGGCTGCCGGTCTGTTTCTGGGGTGGAGATACACAAGGCACATGGAAGACGGGGCAGCGGTGGGTTGGTGGCAGGAGCCCAGGTTCCCTGAGCGCGAGGATGTGCTGGGGTCCCTACGTGGCCATACACAGCAGGCTGGCAGGTGTTCGAGAGGAGCTGCAGGGGAAAAGCTTCCAACCAAGATCTTTTCCTGGCGACCCATATAGGTGGAGGTAACAGCTTTGTCTCTCTCCCACTTCGTGTAGAGATTGTTTCCTTTCAGTTTAGTCTGCGTGGCGAAACACCGAAAGTACGGAGACCGAAGTAGGGGAGACTTACCACGAGCTCTCCACCATCTGAAACAGGCACCGATGGTGTAGGTACACCATTATTTAATTAGCACACATTGATTAATTTAACCTTATGTAACCACTGTCTTCTGCTACTGCTGGTTTTGTTTTTGAAGTTAAATGAAATAAAGTAGTCGAAGAGTAATTAAATGTGTCCAGTCCCTTCATCCCTATGGCTATGATGACTGGGTAGCCCTCCACTGTGGAGGTTTTCTGCGAAGATGTTGGAAAAGCTTTGAAACAACTCAAAGGCATATTCTCAGGGGGTGATACCTTCACATTAAAAAACTCTCATATGAATGGGCCTGTTAGCAGCACTTTCCCTAACTAACTAATTTGCTCTGGAAAGAAATGCTGGGCTATATTTGTTATAACCTATCTAACATGAAAGGTAGTAGGGAGAGGACTGAGGCAGAGATGCAGGTTAGCAGTGGTTTGAAACTTAAAAGAAACAAAGACCCAAAAAATGAGAGAACTTTCTTTAGACAAACTACAGACGGACTCAACGGGTGACTAGATTAACGTGGGGCTGCTCCAGAGGAAGCCCTGCTCGCTTGGTCTCTTCCTCCTCCTTGGCAACCTTTAGGTGGGTGGGCCAAATTTTAGGGTTCCTTGAAACACAATTTGGGGATCACTAATTCACAGCATCCCTGGGGGGGTGGGGTCTGTGGTAACTGCACAAATGGCTCATTCCATACAGATGTGGATCCCTTTTAGCAGCTCTCTTTGACCTCAAAGGCTAGAAAGGTAAGAACTGTATTTTCGAGATTCTCTTGCAGCTGGTGCCAGACGTGGGTCAGGTTTTGTGAGGCAGATGTTGGTGCAAAATTTGGAAAGTGGGTGTGAGCCATATGAGGCAGTTGCATGGGAGGAGACGGGCACCTCTGGTGAGTGAGAGTGTGCGTGTGTGTGCCACGTGGACGCACACAGGGGAGGGGATTTCTTGGGGACAGCTCTGGCAGAGACTACGGAGTCTAGCTCCTGCATCGTGGATACCGTGTGGTGGAGGACCACGGCACTACGCTGGCCTCGTGGCTGGGCTGATGCTCCAGCTGCTGGTGTGTAGCATCCAAAAAAGCTTCACTGGTTTCCCCAAAGAGTCCATAAGCTACTCTCGTAAATCTCTTTCTGCTTAAATGAGCTGGATGATCCTAGCCTCCTGAATCTGAGAATCTTAACCAATACAGCATCTAAAAATAGGCCCCAATTATCTCACCATCTCACATGGGGTGTCTTCAGCATCACCCCTTGTTTGTATCCCTACTGAACCTAACATTATTTTTATTTTCTAAAAGGATTTATTTATTTGAGAGAGAGAGAGGAAGAGAGAGAGAGAGACCGCGGGCAGGAAGGGCAGAGGGAGAGAGAGAATCTCAAGCAGACTCCCTGCTGAGTGCAGAACCCGACGCAGGGCTCAAGCCCACGACCCTGAGATCATGACCTGAGCTGAAATCAAGAGTCAGATGCTTAACTGACTGAGCCACCCAGGTGTCCCCTAACCTACTTTTATCATGCAGACGCTGAATAAATATTGGTTAAATCACATCTCTATAGCCGTAGCATTATGCTGGACTAACTGTAACATCCTTTAGCTCCTTATTAGACAGTAAGGTGAAGTTGAAATAATACATGTAAGAGACACCTCAGTGATCAAGGAGTTGAACCACTGTAATTGTTAACTATGTTCACGTCTCTGGGCAAAGAAAGCAAGGCATTAGAAACAAAGGTCTTGATTTCCTGTCATTTGGATGGGAAGACAGAAACAAGCCAAAAGCTATCTTTTAAGATATAATAGAAAAAACAGGAATATATTATTATGATAATTAACAACGAATCTGAATTCGATCACTAAAGAATGGCATGCTTAAATTTCTATGTCTTATTGAAAAATAAGAAAAAAGGAAAAGAAAAACTGGGCCCTTTATCTTTAAAAAATATGCCGTCAGCGTGGTGTCATATATATATATACATATATATATAAATATGCTGTCAGCATGGTGTCATATATATATGTATATACATATATATATATATATATAATCTAAGTATTTGATTACTGACAGCACAACTAGTTTCTTCATTGAGAAAAGACTATTTGAAAGGACTTTTCTTTCCCTCGGTTCATACACAACCTTTATTTCATTTTCTATAAGTGGTTAGGCAAAGGTCAAATGATAACTTTAAATATTTAAACTGGTCAATGACAGTCAAGCAGCTGGATATTTCTCTAGTTTATTGTTAAATATGGATTGCCTTAGAGGTAACCTCAGGTACATTGCAAGGTTTCCTAATGAGTTATTAGTTATGAAACAATGAAGTAATTCTGAATTTTAAATAAGACCGAAGAATAGACTGGGGTACAACAAATTAAAGACACCATAATTATGCAATATCATGAGATATATTAGATAGTCACACTATGCATACATCAAAAAATACATTAATAAACTGAACATATTAATAAAAAGCTAAGTCTGGCCCTTCAAGACCTCAACACTAATTGGAAAGGATTTTGACAGAACATCTTGAATAACTTTCATTATCAATTTTGGCAAGCTATTTTTCAGCTACCTAAATGATGGCTATTTCTACACTCCACAGTGCATCTATTAAAATCTAAGATCTGAAAAATATCATTAGTGAGGATGAGTGAAGTAGCAAATGTTCAAATGCCACAACCTGAATTTGAATTTATTAGTGTGATGTAAATGATACGTTTCATTTCATTTTCCTATATTTTACTTTTATAGTGTCCACTTCAAGTCTATCATACATTTGCAATTATATATTGTACATTAATTACATATTATACACTAGATTGCAAATTTTGGCAATCTTTTTAAGATCATGCATTCTGATCACTTTAAAAACCCTTCCAAAGTGTGATGATTTAATGGATTTAATTCTTTTTTTAAAAAAGATTTTATTGTTCTATTTATCAGAGAGAGAGAGAGAGAAAAAGAGAGAGCACATAAGCATGGAGAGTGGCAGGCAGAGGGAGAAGCAGACTCCCCACTGAGCAAGAAGCCCAATGCCGGACTCGATCCCTGGACCCCTGGGATCATGACCTGAGCTGAAGGCAGACCCTTAACTGACTGAGCTACCCAGGCGTCCCTAATGGATTTAATTCTTAAAGAAAACATTTCATAGCAAGGACAGATTAACCTCACAATGAAAACAAGCACATCAGTGCCAGATATTGGTGAAAAAGTTACAAAAGGTAAATTTTACCTACAATAGCTTACTCCTGCAACCAAGACAGATTTATCCCTTTTCTCTTTGTTGTTGGAAACAAAGTTATTGTCCAAAAAAAAAAGAATATCAGATCATTATTTAGTTTAAAATGAAAAAGTTCTAGGGGTGCCTGGCTGGCTCAGTCAGTAGAGCATGTGATTCATGATCTTCGGGGTTGTGAGTTCAAGCCCTACATTGGGCATAGAGCTTACTTAAAAAAAATTATAAAAATTAAAAAGGGTCTAGCCAAAAAGGAAGTCCAATTAGTTACACCAGAGTAGAAAGTACCTGTTATAGGAATATGGTTTATTAAGGTTAAAAAAAAAGGCAGCCGTGTGACACATTAATGCCTCTAACTATTCTTGATTTTAATATTAGATTTGGTTCCACTAAAGATCCCCCCTTGAGGTGAAATGTCTTCTATGTGTATCTTTTACATAGATGGCCATAGGTACCCTGTTTGTTGAAGGATATTATTTTGTGAATATCTAGGCTTTAACTTCCACTTTTAGTTAAATGCGAGCTTTCCTTGCTCAATAAATATGGGACTTGCCTCAGCTCATGATGTTAGACATTAGAAAAAGAAGGAAGAGATTGTAGCCTGAGCTGACTCCTGCACTCCACCCCCATCCGCACCCCAAATCCCCTAGACAAGGAGGTCTTTACTTCCTGGTTCTTTTAGTTGGGGTCTTGACTCATGGACTTCTTATGCTCTCTTTTCCTCTTCTCACTGGAATGAAAACACTCACACAGCATATGCATGATCACAATGCAACAGTATAAATTAAGTTTATGAATGATGTCCTTCACTTATTGCCCCTTTCTCTCACACAGTGATATTTGTAACTCACTAGCTATAGGACTTCCAAAGCTGAGTGATTCGTAATGTAATACTTCTTGAACCTCCAGAGTAATTTCAGCATTAGTTACAAATAAAAGTTGGCTCTCTGCATCTCTTAACCTTGGGAACATGAACCTTTAAGACTTGGAGATCAAATACCAACATTCCCCTAGGACTGCCGTGCACATCTGCATTTCTGGACATAGGACTTTTTTTGTTCCCAATCAAGTATAATCTCACTTCATAACTTCTAACTTTTGGCTCAGTGCTACCAGGATTTCCAGGCAAGCAAAGAAATGAAGCCTGAGTGCTTAGAGGTTTGGAAATCTGGCAAATGCTACATTAAAATGCAAGTATTTCATCTTGAACCTCAACATAGTGAAATGCAGTTAAAATATAAAGAAACCAAAGTGAGGTTTTATATATTCCAAATCTGCACCTGTATTTTGATGTTGCCAGGTATTTGTACTAACAATTCTGTGTTCAGGGCAAAATGGAATGAAGAGTCCCCCAAATTTTCCTCTGGGATCTTCCAGCCATTTGAAGTAATCACTAATTCCTGCTTACATCTTCAAGTCAGGCATCCAAGGGTTGCTATTCCTGGCTGATTTTGTTCTGTGTTTAAATGGTATGATTGTTAGTCTCTGCACCTGGGTCCAAACCAATTTAACATGGAAAGTTAGTTCAAGGATTCCAGTCACCTTTAAGTTATCTTAAAAGCCAGCCATGAAGATAACTTGAGTTATTAATGTACAATAATGAAAAACGCCCTTCCGACTCACCAAACTCAAGGGTTTATATGGTTTCCTTAATACCGACCTTTAGGATCCAGTCAATGAAGTAGAATTTATTTTCAAATAATTTAATTTAGTATCCATTAGCACTCTTTGGGACCTGAAAGTCACAGAATTTAGTTGATTCTTACATTCAGATATTGTGAGCACAGGTTACATGTAAAAAAATTTCCATGCGAATTTAGCCAGGCAGCACATTTTATAGTCCTGAATGTCATTAAGGTGGTGGTATAGACTAACTGCTCTCAAACAATAGCCATAGCTTTTGTTTCTTGCTATGTTTATCCACTTTATAATGTTAAAAAAAACAACAACAACAACAAACACCCAAATAATCAGACAGCAGCATAGTCAGGAATGATTAGGGGAGGAATTTACTTCATCCAAAACTGACTTCTACAATAGCTGTTGTTTGTCTATGGACTCATTTA
Organism: Neomonachus schauinslandi; assembly: GCF_002201575.2. Classification (NCBI taxonomy): domain Eukaryota; kingdom Metazoa; phylum Chordata; class Mammalia; order Carnivora; family Phocidae; genus Neomonachus; species Neomonachus schauinslandi. The sequence continues at coordinate 137,004,831 of NC_058408.1, read as the reverse complement.
TTGTTGTTGGTTGAGAGCCAATATGAGTAATGGTTAAAAGTATGGGTTTTATTTGGAATCAGGCTTGTGTTCAAATTCTAGTTCTGCTACTTATTAGTCTTTGACTCCAGGTGAGTTAATTATGCTTTTTTAGGCCTCAGCTTCCTCCCCTCTCAAATCAGTTGTAAAGATCAAGAGAGCTGATTTATTATAAAGTACACTGTATATGGCTGGCTTACAGTTCTCTCTCAATAAATGGAAGCTATTTTTTATTTGTCAGTATATTTCCTCTCTGTAAGCTCTTTGATGGGAAGGGCTATTTCTGGTAATTCTTTGTACATCATACAGAACTTAGCCTTGTAACATGGTAGGAAAAACACTGGCTTAGCTGTCAGGAGACCAGCATTCAACATCCAACCTTGCTACTTACTAGCTATGAGATTTCTGGCAGAGTTAGTATGATATATGGGTCTTAGTTTGCCTACCTGTGAAATGGGGAGAATGTTTCACCTCACAGTGTTCTGAGAGGGAGCTAAAAAATATGGCTACAACATATTTTATAAACTGTAGTATGGTGTTTAAATTCAGGTTATTGTCACTGTTTTATTCTACTCAAAGTAAGAGCTACTATTCTTGAGCACTTACTATGTGCTAGACACTGTGTGAGTGATTTATAAGTGCTGTGTCACTTAATCTTTACAACAATTCAATAAGGTCTGTTCCACTATTATTCCCATTTTACAAATGAGGAAACCTAAGCTTGACTCCAACCTGAGCAGTCTGGCTCTGAAACCTTCACTTTAAACTGCTGTTACAGAGTGAGTCCTAGAACTTTAGGAAAATGAGCTAGCCATTTCTGAATCCACTAATGGCAGGTTTAGGTGGTTGGAGTGCAGAGGAGACAGTCACCTCATCTGAGGTGATAGCAGATACCACAAGGAAAAAGAAGAGAGAGGATCCAAACCATCAGACTCATGGCCAGTGAGTTTTTCCAATTATGTTCAGATTTCTGCAACACAGATATCCCATTCTAGTATGTATATTTTCAACTCTACTGAAATTACCAAGTAAGGCTTAAGAGGGGAAAAAAAAAAATCACCTCAATTCTACATCTGGCCATGAGTACAACTTTGGGGCTTGGGGGTTTGGGAAAATGCAAGCGGACTGGCCAGGGTGGAAACTAATACTTTGTGACGAGATACACTCATTGCTGAAAAGCCACAGCTCAGGCGTACAGTAGACACAAACGGCCATGGAGGTGGTCACCTCCACGAGGATTCTCCTCTCCAGACAGACTGAAGAAACCCCAGAGTAGAGGTCATCTAGCAGCAAGAGCTGGGGCTTTACCAGGTACCAGTCTTTGGCTGGCTACCAACCAATGAACTGCTGGAGAATGAGGCCCAAGACAATACCCTGCCTGTGTTTGACAATGAGAGCACGAAGGGTGTCAAAGCATGTGTTTAAGCATATGAGAACAAAGAACATAAAGATGTGTGAGACGGGTGTTAAAACATCAGTTCAAACATGTGTTTAACCATGTGTGAGCAAAAGGGTGTTAAGCCATGTGGTAAAGCAAGTGTTAGAGCATATTCTATTACAAATGTTTCTCATTTGGAAGCTTAAATTATTTTCTGCCTAATCCAGTGTTGCTAAGCAATAGTTCTGTGTTGTCCTAACTTAACACAATAAGTTATTAAACTGAAAAAAAAATTGAAGTTAGAATTCTTTTTTCCTGTCTTGGTTCCATCATGAGGAATTTACATCTATAGTTTTCAATAAACACGGTGGTGGTGTTCTGTAGTGTAAGCAAAAACTGGGGTAATGCTCCATGTGCAGGAAGGCAACAGCCAGAGACTGGGGTAAACTATGGTCCATGTGGTGAGATAAATATACAGTGTTTAGAAGAGAGAATGGTATAGCATTCTAATTTTCAAGTTTGATAAGGTGCATGGTTCACTGACTTGGGGTGACTGTCTCATCTAGGGAAACTTGCCACAGCTAGATTCTGCTTTTGGTTTTCATTTTTGAATACATAAAATGCTGCTCTAGAGGACAGGGATTCTGATGGTTCTTACAGGCAGTAAAACGTGATCGAGACTGACTTCAAGGTTCCTTTGACATTACTTGCTAAATATATTAGTTTATGAATCTACAATGCAACTGGGAGCTTCCATTCCAAAGCAAATGAATCCTCTTATTTTAAAGTATGAGTACAGAATCCTGGATATTACTCTGAAAAGAATGAAAGTAGACGAAAATCAGAATGTGCTACTGATGCCTTTCCATAGGGTAAAGAAAAAGAGCTTAAAACAAATGTACATACACTAACAGAGATAAAAAAATTTCCGTTAGCTATCTTGTTTCTTATTATGGAACAAAACTATAAACAAAACAAGCCAGTAAACCTATTTAAGCCCACTCATTTCTCTGTTGGGAGTGGATATAATAATCAAATATTCTTTTTAAACACACCCCAAACAGAAGAAAAGCAAAAGATCTGCAAGTTTGTGCTTAAACCCCATTTCCTAGGCAGTAAATTAATATGGCTCTTTCTGCTTCACTAGAACGATCTGTGTATAAATGCTATTTGATTATACCTAGGAAAATACTTTTGATCATTCTGAATAAAGAAAAATCGATATAACCATTAAAATCAAAATATTGCCTTCCCAATCACCTTTTGCCTCAAGATCGTGGAATGTTTCGTTGAAACAGAAATTGGCAAGAGAGAAACAAACAATTAAAGCTAGTGTCTTCTGTCAGCCACCCTGGCAGCAAAGGTCAGAGGATTTTTGAATACTTCTCTCTGCCTGTTCACTTGTGTCACTTAATGATTTGTTCATGCAGTTCGGTCCATCCTTGAGAAAATACAATTCCTCAGCAGGAAAAAACATAGTCTCTGGGTGTTGTGACCTGACTCTTTGCTTCAACAAGTTCCGGAGTGTAAACTGACAAAGCAGTGATTATTATTTTTTCTTCTTGGAGACACAGCCCAAATAAAGAAAACTAAGGAAGCAGGATCCCACCAAGGAAACACTAGAGGAAGGCTGTGCAGAGGCCTTCTTAATTTATGTTCAGTCATTTTATGGTTGACCAAAACAAATGCACTGATTGGCAAATTCATTTTAGCGCCCCCACGTTTCTTCATTAGTAAGGCATTTCACTTTTAATAGTGCAAAACGAATACAGAATGCAGACCATGTATTTTCCATCAATACTAAACCCACCCTGAAAACAGAAGCTATTTCACTGAGGTTAGTTCCAAATGCACCTAAGTCAGGCTCATGGGTAATGTCTGTGTTGCAAACATGATAAAACACCTGTAAATTTCATGAGCTGAAGGGAAGAACTATAAATGGGTACACTTTGGGGTACTCAGAACCAGCTGGAATTGTGAGTCAGGTACAGTTAATTGAAGGTTCCCTGTGTGTAGTCAAACAAGCATGCGAACACACCCCACTTTGTAGAAAACAGAACAAGACGAACGGCCCGGATGGAGATAGAGCCTTGAGATACTACTGCTGAATTTGAACAGATATAATCATTTTCCTTAATTACATTTTTCTCTAGATATGGGCTACTCCATAAACAAAACACAGTGGGGGCAAGTAGGGGCAAGAGGCTCTTTCCGTAAAAACTCTTCCCCGGAGAACTCCGTTACGTTAGGTAGACAAATGTGGTACAGAAGGAGTCTTGCGGAACAATTTGTCCTTTCAATCAAACTTTTCAGAAGGCAGCAAAAATGATTAGAAAAGTAATTTTAGCCTCTTCTGCTTTCTATTTGAAGTGACCATCATTAACCTCAGTGGACGGGTCACGTGTGGAGGGAAAGGGCTCTTGAAGGAGTAAGTTTGCAACCACGGTCGTTTTGCTCTCGGGCTGTTGGGTGAAGGAAAGTGCCAGCCCAAGGCATCCTCAGGGTCCTTTCCCCCTGCCTCAAGCTCTGTGCCTTTCCTGGAATAAGCCTGTCAGGGTTTCTAAACAGTGTAGGGAGGAAATCTCTATCATAAACTGGAACCTTATTTGTAAGTGTGTGTTTAAAGTAAGGTAGAGAACTTTCAGAATGTCCCAAATCGAGACTGGGCAATTGCTTCTTGAGGTTGGCACCACTTCCCTTTTTATGAACAAAACAACCTCAGCACTTATGGAAAAAAAGCAAAACCAATGCAAATAAACCAACAAGTCAATTTATCTTTTTCACCTTAAACATTAAAAAGTATAGTTTTTTTTAAAGGCTTAAGAATATTAGAGGCCTTTTATTGGTCTCAGTACTTACGCCCCTTTCTTCTACTTAATCTGTTTCTTACTAACGCTTGTAGAATCAACCCCAAATTAGAAATCTTGAACTTTTAAAATACTTTATGTAATTTAATGCAAATGCTTCAATCTGAAATGACAGCAGTAAATACCATGCAGAAAAGTTCAAGGTAGGTACCATTTAAGATAAGTATTTCTCTATATTCCGAGTTTTCATTTTTGGAAACTAATAGACAGAGCTCAAAGAAATTCCATGTATTACATTTCCTACGTAATTTAAAAATAATTCAATGAGTGGACGATGAATTTAGAACTTTTAGTCAACTGATTTACTTTGCAACATCTGCTTTCGGAGACCAACTCAGATTGAATAAGATTATTTTTCAAAAAATTCAATCATCAAACTTTCTTTAAAGGAGGTTAGAAGTAAAAATTTACCCCCCAAAATGAGACTAACTCTGCCACCCACAGGTATGCTTTCAGACAAGTTTAGAGAGTTTTCTCCTAAATGTGTTTTCTTCCAGATCTTTATTAAAATGCAGGGAGTTAAAAGTTGGCAAGGTTTATATAAACCAAAATCATATAACTCACTTGGTTCTTTTTTTTTTGAGAGTTCCTTTGTTCATTCATTCATTCACCCACCCTTTCATTCATTCAAGCATTTCCTGGGTGTCCATTCTGTCCCAGGAGCTAGCAAGGCACAGGGGAGGTAAAGTAAAATAGGTTTCAGTCCCTGCCCTTGAGCAGCAAAAGGGCTGTGGGTGCCATAGAATAAAGCAAGCAAGTATGACACTGAGCTATGGGGTGGGGATGGGAGTGGGACAGGAGAGTTGACATTAAAATAGATAAGCTCTTTCCAGTTTGTGATCAGGAATGCCTAGTCGCTCAGCAGGGCAGAGACCGAAGAGCACAGGTGGTCCCAGGGAGACTGCAGGTACCCCACGCCCGCAGGCCAGAGTACCTCCTATGTCTCCAGGGGTGGCCCTAGGGAAAGAGTAACCATGGGCCTGGGAATTCACTTTTTGTACTTCCTCTGGGAAGCTGAGAGGATAGATAATGTGATCATTGCTTTTTTCAATCAGCATTTGCTACTGGGAAACTTCCTCTTAACATGCTTTACATTTTCCAGAGTAGAGGCACCGTGAGCCTTGCGTCAGGTAAGTTGTTATTTTAAAAAAATCCGCCTCTAATTTTAAATGACTTGACATTAAAACTGCCCACAGTTTTTTTTTTTTTTAAAGATTTTATTTATTAGAGAGAGAGAGATAGCGAGAGCAGAAACACAAGCAGGGTGAGTGGGAGAGGGAGAAGCAGGCTTCCCGCCGAGCAGGGAGCCCGATGCGGGGCTCGATCCCAGAACCCTGGGATCATGACCTGAGCCGAAGGCAGACGCCCAACGACTGAGCCACCCAGGCGCCCCAAAACTGCCCACAGTTTTAAATTCTCCTTAACTTTAGAGGAATTAAGTGAATGACACTTCTGTTTAGGAGACAGGAAGACATGCATCCCTTCACTTATATATGTTTTGCTACTTCCTTCTGTTTCGAGTCCAAGTTTGAGTGCTTAAGTTACCAGAGGCTGGGAATCAAAGTGAGAGAAAATAGAAAATATTTCTAGTTGCTAATGGTATTTTGCTTGTGCTAGTGAGAGAAACATTTATTCATCAAACATTTATTGGGCACCTATTATGCACCAGGCACCAGGCTTACTGACATGGTGATAGAGAGATGAAAGCCAGTCCTCTCTCCGGGGACTCGCGGTCTAGTGGAGGAGATGGGCAGGGACCCCACGAGGCCAGCACAGCAAGGGTTCCCGCAGTGCTATGTGCAGCCCGCTGGAGACTTGAGAGCTCATTTCAGGCAGGACACAGATGATTATTTTTTATTTTAAATATTCATAACCACTCAACATTTTGTTTAGGATATTAAGTTCTGCACTTAATATGTAAAAAAAAAATACATAACTAGCACATTCGAACCATGATTACATGGGTAATTCTCTGTGCAATAAAGCTTAAGAAGGTATTTCAGATTAAGCAAGAGTGTGCCAACTTAAAGAAAAATAGCAGTCGAGGTGTTAGGCAGGTAGGGCCAAGGCTAAAACTATGATGGTACGACTCAAATCACTGAAGTTTGGGAAATAATGCAGATCGATGTGGGTAAATCAAAAAGGATGCCATTTTATAAGGGTTGGAATCCTCACTGTATGTTCCCTGGCCTGAAATAAGATGCCATGAAAGAGGCATATACTTCTAGGAGAACATAGGGAAGGGAAGAGCACTAATATGACCTGGGGGATGCAGGGGGGTTTCTAGAAAGAGGAGACTCAGGATGAGAAGAGGTTATGTTGAAAACAGTATTAGGGCCCTTCGTACGTAGAATGCTTGAATCTTAGGTTCGGATGGAACCTGAGGGATCATCTGTTATACTGTCTGTAATTAACTATTAAATACTTCTGTGTAGGTAGTGTGACAGAAATGTGTGTGTTAGTTGGTTTTAATCCATACCCTCGGGTAGTCAGTTTATAACTGAAGTGGCCTAAGGGGAATACACACTTCAGGGGTGTTTAGTTCACATTTAAAAGACTAATGAAAAGCGATATTCCACAGGCAGCTACTACAAGTGTGGCAGCTATCTTTATCTTATTAGTTACTCTTAATTAGCATAACTAATAATTATTAATGAGGGCATTAGAAATGGCATTGAAGCTATGTGCACTGGCTAGAAGTATTGTCCTTGGCACTCCCACAGCCTGCATGGGAAGGCCATCAGAATCTAGTGACCCTGGAATGGTGTGTCTGACTCAGGATTCTGAGTCACCGAGAGGAGTTTCTCACCCGACTCTGACTAGAAGATTAGCCGAAGTCTTACAGCTGGAATATTCTCCTATCGGCCTCTAGTGATCCTTTCAGGCAAGTTGCTGTCAATGCAGTCTCCCATCAGGACAGAGGACAGGGACTTCACTGGGCCCACAGAACGAGATGGATGGCTGTTTTTGTGCGTGCTTGCGGACATGCTTCTAGGTGTGGCAGAATTCAGTCTGAAATTTGCCTTCATTTTGACATATGACTTGGGAAACAGGCATAGCCCTCAACCACCTCCAACTCATTTGTCTCCAACTGTCTACCACTGTCTACCATGAAAAACCCAGTGATCATGAAAGACCAAATTTGCTAGAGTCAGATCTAAGCTGAACTTGCTCTCTCAGAGAGGTAAAGGGATTTGCCAAAGGTCACACATCTAGTTAATGATAGAGCTAAGTTTAGAATGTAGGACTTCTTGTTACCATCTTCCTGGTCAACTAATGGTTGTTGACCAGGGATGCTCATCCCAATCATCTGCAGAACTTTTAAACCATGCACATACTCATGTCCAGCCCAAGAGAATGTAATTCCGTAGAAGATCTGGCAGTAGGGGCACGAGTATCTATGTTTTCTAAAAATCTGTGCAAGTTACTCTCTGATGTACACACACAAACACATACATACAAGTGAGAATCACTGGACTATCCCATGATACTAATAAGTACCAACTGTGCAATAGCTCTTGCATAATTTCTATGGACCTGGCCCTGTGCCAGGTGCTTGGCATGTTCTATATTATTTTATTTATTTGTTCGTTTGTTTGTTTATTATTTTCGAGTAATTTCTATACCCAATGTAGGGCTCGAACTCACAACCCTGAGATCAAGGGTCAGATGCTCTACCAACTGAGCCAGCCAGGACCCCTATATTATTTTATTTTTATAACAAATCACTGAGTAAGATATCCTTAGTATTTTACAGATGCAGAAATTCATGCTGAGAGAAGTTAAGTAAATTGTCCAAAGTGACAGCTTATAAGTGGCAAGACTGAGATTCCGACTCAGATTTGTCTTTCTCCGCCAATCTGCTCTTAACCACGATGCCCTGCCACACATCATGGGACATAATATTGCTGGGAAGAATTTCTAAGGCAGGGGTCACAGACCCATAGGTAAGAGGAGGATGACATAAATGAGCAAAATGGGCCATACAGGAACTGTGGTGAACTGGAGACCATGTGCCCATCTAAAGGACTCTGAGTTTTAATTGTTGACGGCTATTTTGAATGTTTTAAGAGTAACTATGCAGAGCAACTGGAACTCTCATACATTGTTATGGGAATACAAAATGGGCCAGCCACTTTGGAAAGGTTCTTATAAAATTAAACATATACTTACCATATATGACCCAGAAATCCTACCCGTAGATATTTACCCAAGAGAAAAAAAAGCCTACGTCCACAGAAAGATGTGTACGCAAATGTTCAGATACCATTATTTATATTAGATCCAAACTGGAAGCAACCTGCACCTTCATAAACTGGTGGATGTAAATAAATTGCATTAAATCTCTACTATGGCGTATTCCTCAGCAACTAAGAGGAATGAAATAGCAATCCACACAATGACACAGATGAATTTCAAAAGCTCCATGCTGGTGGAAGAAGGTATATGCAAAAGACAAAATACCGTATAATTCCATTTGCGTGAAATTCTAGAGTAGGCAAAACTCTACTGTGAGAAAGCAGATCAGTGGCTGCCTGTGACAGGTAGGAGGGAAGGGAGCTGAGTGCAAAGGGCCCGGAGGGAACTTTCTGGAGCAAGAGCACTGTTCTGTCCTGATGTGTTGCACAGGTTACACAAGTGCACCCAAACTCATCGGACTCTAAATGTGTGAATCCTACTATCTGTAAGTGATATCTAATAACTCAATTAAAAAAAAAAAAACCCAAAACTGCAGACAAAAACAAAACAAAACAGAAAACAACAACAACAAAAAAAACCACCCAAAAGATCCAGAAAAGGAAAAAAAGTTCTGCAGGCCACTTATGGCCCACAGCTTGCAGTTTTCAACCTCTGGTCTCATAGAGAGATTCGGTTTCAGCTGCCCCCCGAGGAAATACAAAAGATGACAAGAAGTCATCCATCATCCTCCCCAAGGCTGGGCTCAGGAAAAATGGTGAAGTTCTGTGTTCATCCCCTTCCTCCATTTCTCCTCCTTCAGCAGGTGCAAAATGCTTCCATGCTGCCCCCTGGCTGTCCGGCACCTCCTACCACGGCACCCCACTCAGTCTCCTTCTGACGCAGCTCCAGAACCACCCTTCCCTGCAGCCCTCCTCCCTACCTCCTTTCCTCAGAGCTGCTCCTCAATGCTCCGTGCGAGACGGACGCAAACTTCACCTGCTTATCACACCACCAGGGACGTGCCATGGGCGACACTGATTGAGTCACCACGAAGGTACTGGCACTTGACAAAGACGATGTGTGAAACCCGAAGATGAGGGCACTTATTTCCTCTCAGTCAGTTAGGGAATGCTTTGGGAAAAGGGGGCTATTTCTGGAATGCTCCACATTTATCTCCGCCACAGAGTGGCCCGCCTGCTTTGTTTATACTTACGCTCTGTCACCAACATTATCACGAACCACCTTTAAATGAATCTATGCAAGCCGCCTGGGTGGAGAGTATAGGAGGTCTGAGGACACCTCAGTATGCATTTGTCAAAACTCCCGGTGCTATTAAATATCAGGCTGGGCAACTCCAAGACATAGTGGAGGGCGCCCTTCCATTTCCTCAAAAACCGATAAACGCCAGCTCTATGCTTTCCCGAACCTCTACCAATGTCCTAGTAATTGGATTAAAAAAGACAAGATGGCAATAGTATCAAATTGACTACAGTAGCACAAGCTATCATGTGAAGTTAAAAAGAAAAGGGCAGAACTTAAAATCTGTATCAATGCCACATAAAGAAAAATGTTAACATATGAATAAAGACTAAAAAAAAAAGAAAAGATAATTGTAGGTGTCTTGGGTTATAGGTGATTTTATTTTCCTTTTCTTTTTAAAAATGTTGTTTCTCTTTTGCTTCGATAATACTGTCTGTGGAATAAATACAAATCAGAAGAAGACAAAGAAATCACCCAGACTGGATCACAGCCAGCACACTGTGCTAACCTGTCACCCATCAGTTAACGTCTGTTGACTGTTCATACTTCCTTCTCCTGATAGATTTGAAGGCCTGATAGATTTGAAATCCTGATAGATTTGAAGGCCAAGGGATTTTGTAGTAGAACCATACCAGTTACATACAAGAATTTCATCAACCCTTTAGTCATGCTGATGAGGACAACAGCTTCTTTTCAGGCCGGCTGCTAAGCATCCCCATTTGCAAGTGGAAATAATAAAATCCAGAGAACTTGATTAACAAGGCAGGTGTGTACCTAGAAAGAACCCCGGTGCCAGAGATGACTTTTACTTGGAAAAAAAATGTCTTAAAGATTTTTATTTATTTATTTATTTGAGAGAGGGAGAGACAAAGAGAGAGAGAGGGAGAGCACGAGAGTGGGGGACAGTCAGAGGGAGAAGCAGACTCCCCACTGAGCAGGGAGCCCGATGTGGGGCTTGATCCCAGGACTGGGACTCTGGGATCATGACCTGAGCTGAAGGCAGATGCTTAACTGACGGAGCCCCCCAGACAGAAAATTTTTTAAAAATGATATCTTGGCAAGACATGTGGTTAACACTTTTTTCCCCAAAGCAAAACTGGATTAAAAAACATCAAGTCCTATTAAAGCAAAACTGTTGCTTTAAAAACAAACAAGCAAACAAACAACAAAAGGTAGCACAACACCAGGCCCAGGCCAGTTTCAGTCAATGTTGTGAAGACTGATTTCAGTCCATCCAGACTCTGACATGTGACCTCCTAAAACCCTCCAGGACCTAGCTCTGCTTTACCTCCATATCGACCTATCTCAGAGAAGAATCTGATCATGTCGCACCAGTGCCCACGCAGCAGCTGAAGACACAGCCAAGCCTAACGATCAAGAGAACAAGCTCTATAGGGAGGATTCTTGGGCATTGGCTCAGAATGGTATTTTTGATGGCAAAGGGCTCCTAAAGAACCCCCCCCCCCCCTTTGTTGGAGTAGGTCTATTCTGCCTACACACACCTGTACTTGCAATATCTTTCAGAATCCTTAGGAAAACAACAAAAGTAGGGATGTTTCGGAGGAAATAAGACCTTGTGAGACAACGCTCATCAATGGGTTACATGAAAGCTATGAAAGAACGTGGCCTTTTAATAAGGCTTGTTCTGCCTAGAGCCGGTAAATGGTGTTCAGTAAGGAATAATGATGATGGGAAAAGGTGGGCCATGGGCTTTCAGGCCATTATGACGTTGCCAAGCTTTTATCTCCCCAGTGGAGGGTAAAGATGGGAAGCAGATGACTGGGCACGAGTGCAAACATGTTGTGAGGTGACCCACATTCTACTGTTGAAAGGGGAACATCAGAAAACAAAAGGCAAAACTCTTAAAGTTGACAATATAGAGCTGATTTGAATGACCTGCCATGCCTGCCTTACAAGATGCTACCTCCCTGTTCATGCTGTTTCCTTAGCCTGGAATCCCTTTTAACTTTGCCTGGGCAAATGTTACCCCTCCTTCAAGGGCCATTACAAATGCCATGTCATCTATGAAACTCATCCTGATTACTTCAAGCTGCCAATAATCTCCAGACTCTGGGAACTGTGCACTGAGGCTTCTGATTACCAAACATCTTGAGTTAGTACTTCTGCACTCCTTATCTCTTTCTGATTAGGGCATGAGTTTTCTGAAGGCAAGAGTCATCCTCCATCCCTATATACCCAGGAAAAGTTCCTTTCACATATTCGTGGAGTGAATTACCACTTTCCTTAATAAATGGTTCCCAGGGTAGGAGCATTAAGATGGGAAATCATTTCCTGTAGGTAAGTGACAATTATTGTTGGAGATTAGACTTTTCCCCGGGAGGAACAGAGAAGGGAAATGAGGGGTAGGGAAATGTGGGAGGATGCCTGGCCTACAGTAGATGGGTCTGTATAAGGCTGTCATGATGTCAAGCACAGGCAGTCATGTCTTGTCTACAAGGTGCATCAGTAGTCTCCATCAGTGAATCGAGATGCCACAGTGGACCTTGCCAGGCAGCATTTGGAATGACCCCTAAATCTTGCCTCACTATATTACCGAGCGGGACACTTAAACCTCAAAGAAGATTCATCTAAAGAAACTGGCACATGGGATTTCATTTTCCCTAAGGCTTCCATGCCTTGTGTCAGTAAATCATCAATAATCAAACAGCAACAGTTAAAACAAGACCACCCAGGCATAGAGGCCCAAGGGTTGAGCTACAGAAATGGTTTGTTTGGTCCCCTTATCTAGGGCAATTTTAAAGATCACTCACAGTCTCCAGTTTAAAATGGTGCCTGGATGATGGCTCCTGATGTTGCATCTATCAAAGTACCCATTAAACTGAATGAAAAAATACAAGGTGATGATAATTTACAACACCAAAACGGACATCATAAATTGCCAGAGCCTGGAAGGATTTTCTACCACTACAAAATATGAATGGGGCTAAAAAATGTAAGCAGTAGTTCACCCTCCACAAAGTCTGCTACTAGATAAAAAAAACTGCAAAGCCCATAAAAAGCAGAAACTGAGCAGCTGTCTCTCTTATGAGTGGATGCTGCAGCTTACGAGGTATTTGGACTGCTGTATTCATTCCTCTTTCTCCATGCTCCACATCTCATTTCTTTTCTACAGCCAGCAAGAAACTTGAGTTCCCGGGAAAACAATAAATCAACATTGAAGAGCAACAGGAAGGGTGTGGTGTAAGGTACTGAATGCTGGGAAGTGTAGTCTTCCTAAGTAAAGTGTGCCTGTGTGGGGTGGTGGTGGACAGGACAGTTGAGTATCCAAGGGCTGGACATTTCTCATGTCAAAGTCATGGAGTGGTGGGAAAGAAGCATTTCCATTTCATTCCCATAAAGACAGTTTGGAAGACAAAGGACAATCACTAGACAGGGCTAAGCATAGAAAGCTGCCATCCATTTGCAGATCTAAGAAGAGGTTTTCAAGAGTAATCAAACCAAATAAAAACTCAAAACAACATGAGGACGATGGAAAACAGATCCTACAGAACAAGGGAAAGGAAATGGCATCTTCAGAGTCAGAGGAAGAACGTGATTCTTTATAGATTTCCACATCATATACTTATCCTGAAAAAGTTCCTTGAAGATATGTCCCAGCTGACCACAAAATTAGATTAAGATGAGTGGCAAAGAATGGCAAAGTCACAAATGAGAGAAACATTTATTCTCTTCAAGGATACCACCTTGAGAGATTAATCTATGAATGCAGACACATAGCATCAGGGTATAGTAAGAGCTAGACAAATCCTACATGTTTAACACAAAGGAAATAATCCTCTGAGAGAATTATTATGTAACCATTATAAGTAAGAATTACAAAGAGTTTTTCATGGCATGGGAAAATGCTTTCAATATAATCTTAATGTAAAGAGCGGGATATAAAATTGGGTATATGTTGTATGGTCTCAATTATATAAATAAAATACACAGGAAAATACATAGAAAAACCTTGGAATGAAATATGCCAAAACTTTACAGTTGCTACATTTCACCACTGTGATTATGGATGGCTTTCTCCCTGTTTCTTGATAAATTTCTTTTTCTACAAAATAAGAGGTTTTAAAAAACTTTTATTATTAGAAAAGACTTTTAAATTAGGAAAAAATATAATTATGAAGACAACGTGGAAACAGAAATATGTGTAAGATATAATATTAAGTGAGAAAAGCAACATAATAATCTACATGGATCATGACTGAAAGAAGGGAACATTTGTATCAAAAAGGGTAGTTTGTTTCACAGTGGAGGGATTAAATATGATTTTTTCCTTTAAAAATTACCTATATTATAGCTATTTTGTGTTTTATAGCAAAAATGTGATTTAAAAAGAGTGCCCCCGAATAAAATATGTTAGTCACATCCTCAGAGTGGTGGCATTACAGAAAAGAAACCTTTCTGAGGCCGGCAACTACTTTAGATCTAGCCACAGTTTCCCAAAGACTACTCAGGTTCACTTTCACGTTCCAAACAATTACTATTACCACAACTTAGGCTAAGCCCTTGGGGGCAGGGCCTTTTTCTGGCTTACACTCCATCTCCAGACTCCATCTCCAGTGCTCACAAAATATTTGGTGATGAACAAATGAATGAAAGAAGGACAGAAAGGCTACGCCACTTCACAGGTACAGCCTTTGGTAAAAAGATTCTTTGCAATTCATTCAGTTTTTATGCTATCTCCAATGTTGAAAATTACAAGGATACTTTGCTTCAAGAATACTCATCATTCATCATAGATTACATGCTCCATGGAAATCCAGTTGGAGCCAAAACCTGGTGCCATATTTTTATTTCTCTTTTTCCATTTCAAAAGAAAAAGCTGTGGTTAATTCTAATTTTCCTGCAGGCAGAAGGAAGAGGAACTTTTTATGTATATGAAAGAATGGCACCCCCCCAGCCACTTGAGGACAGTTCCTCCCAGGAACACCTGTTTGCTCCAATTGAAGCCTGTCCAAATTGAGTCCTGGGGATCGGGAGCTTGCTCTTCAAATGTCCCACCATTCTACAATATTTATTCCCCACCTGTCTGATGGCCGTGATGGCTTGGGAATGCTCCAGCCAGGGAAAGCTGTTTCTTGGCCCTGACATGGCAGAGCTAACAGCAGCTAATGTTCACCCAGAATCTGGTCTGAATCCAATTGCCCCAGAGTTTAAAAATGCCTCTTTTTTTTTACCCCCTCCTCCTTTTCACAGTCTACCAGGCTTAGCAAAAGTTCTTAAGGAGGAGGAGGTAAATAATTTTTCATCTTCATACCAACATGTTGCAAAACCAAGTTATACCTTTCACTTTTTATCTCTTAAATCTGATTTTTGGGTTTTCCACTTCCAAATAGGTACCCAATGAAGCAAATGAAGATTAGTAAATTATTTTCTCCAGTAAGAGAACTATTAAAATCCAAAAGGTAAAATGTAATAAAGACGATCTTAAGCACAGAATTTAACATGTAATTCAGGGAAAGAAAAAGATGCCCACATCATACTCCAATTATAACAGTGAAATAATGTTTTATTTAAAAAATTCTAGCCATGAGAAATCTGTACATTTGCAAAGCTTACATAAAGCCTTATAAAATAAGAGACCTTTTATCTTCTCCACATCCATGAGCTTGAAAATACTTTATCTATGCAATTGCAAGGCACATAAAAACCTCAGTGAATAAATAAAATGTTCTTTTTTTCTTTATGCAGAAGCTTTAAAAATTATCCATATAAATAGCTTGGCCTTGAACAAACAGATTAAAAGACCTAACAGGCTATGGTTTCAGATCACGTATACAGAATAGAAAATGAAAGCTTTTCTTTATTGGCTGGGCAAGTTTTCTACTAACTAAATTTCTATAAGCCCATTTGATGAGAAAAGTTTAACTGGAATATATGAAAAAATTCAGTGTTTTAAAGTGATACACTTTATTTTTTTTTTTACCAAATAATATGCCACAACAATATAGCCACTGTACTCTGCCAATATTCTTTGCATCTATTCGTGAAATAGTCAACATGCAGTATATTTTCAAAGGTCATAAAATTTTACAAATATGTGATTTTAGTCAAATGCATGAAAATTCTCAATATGTTTCTAAAACTGGGGTACAAAATGTGAAGAGGTATTTCGTGATTGTTTAGAAATCATTTAGGTGATTTCAAGCTTGTCTTATTTGCTCGAAGAAAATCTTAAACTCCATTACAATTAAAAAAAAAATGCTCAACAAGTCTTTGGATCATACTTATTTTATGAGCAGGTGCAGTTACACATTTGTTAACTTCCTACGTGCCTTCAACATGGCGGTGGCCAAACAGATCTTTCTAACACCAACCTTCTAATTCCGTTGCTGGGAGTTACCACCTTGACGCTGCCATAGAAAGGGAAACAGCAAACCCCACACGTGGATTGAGAATTGGGCAGTAACTTTCAGGCCCGGACACCTGCCCCCTCCTCTATAAAGTCTCCCTAACCACAGGCCCCAGGGATTTCTCCTTCCTGTCCTCGTGTCTGGCACTTAACCTCTTATTTACGGACAGCACAAGTTACTACGTATTGTTGGTTCTTAAAGATATCAAACTACCTGGCAGTGGAGTTCTGAGTTTGTTGAGTCTCCTATACTACCATATTCCCTTTACACAGTAAACATTAAATATCTGCTTTCAGGGCACCTGGGTGGCTCAGTCGGTTAGGCGTCTGACTTCAGCTCAGGTTGTGGTCTTGGGGTCCTGGGATTGAGCCCCGCACTGGGCTCCCTGCTCGGCGGGGAGTCTGCTTCTTCCTCTCCCTCTGCCCCTTCCCCCAGGGCTCGTGCTCACTCTCTCTCTCAAATAAATAAAATTAATTTAAAAAAAATATATCTGCTTTTGAAGATGTTGCGTTACTGCTACAATGTCGCTAAGAACATGGCTTCTGTGGCTAAAACCAGGACACTGGGCCAAGGTCTGCCCCATCTCGGTGGAATGACCTTGGGCAAGACTCAACAATGGCAGGTCTCGATGATCTATAATATAAGGATAATAGTGGCAACACCAATCCACAGAGTTCTTTTCAAGATTACATTATGTGAAATAATGTATGGGAATGGGCCTTACAAATCCTAAGGCCCTATATAAATTTTAATTTGCTTTTGTCTTTCAGGACGTATTTTTTGACACATGATCTGATTCCCCGGGGAAGATACCCCACAAAATTTCTTGTTAAATTTTGTGGAAACTTCAAAATAAGTGTTTCTGGTAGGTCAACACATTTCAAATACGTGAGAATAGCAAAGTGATTAAGTGGTGTTTAATGAGGGAACTGTGCGCAGTTCTATAACCATGTCCCATTTCTCAATTCTTCGGAGTTGGTTGTGGATTCTTGAAAACTTTGTGGAAAATCTCCAGAAAGATACATATGCACACATATGCGAACATTTTCAGAAAATCCTGGTGGTTAAGAGACTCTGGGAAGCCCTCTTCAGAATAGGGGCCACTGCCCTGTGGCTTAAGACAGAGAGTGTGGTTTCATGAAAATACCTGTGGACCTGATTCAGACACCTTTAACTGACTGGGTAATTAAAAAGCTGATAGTTTTTTCTTCTTCATCATAAAATCAGTAAGGTATCAGAAGTGGAAAGCAGAGTCTCTTTTTTCCTAGGTAAACTGTAATTTTACAGGAGACTAGAGTGCTGTTCTTTCATAAGTTCCAAGCCTCTTCAACACTCATTTTTTTAATTTAATTTTTTTTTTTAAAGATTCTATTTATTTGACAGAGAGATAGAGAGAGCACAAGTAGGCAGAGTGGCAGGCAGAGGGAGAGGGAGAAGAGGGCTCTCCACTGAGCAGGGAGCCCGATGTGGGGCTCGATTCCAGGACCCTGGGATCATGACCTGAGCCGAAGGCAGACGCTTAACCAACTGAGCCACCCAGGCGCCCTTCTTCAACACTCTTTGTAAATTTTTGGTAAAATTAATCATTCTCTCATTTTCTTCATTGATATTCATACTTAAGTTCCAAGGTTCTTCACATAACTTTGCAAAGAAGTCGTTAGCTTTTTAAATAGAGCATTGAGGTTAAAAAAAATGATGCTGTCTCCTCTCGTTTCAGTTCTATCTTGTCCAAAAATGTTAGAGACAATTTAAAATAAAAAATAAAAACAACCTCAATTGATACCAGCAAGGTGTGGCCAACTTTAGCAGTTTAAGAAATATTTTAATTATACTTTTGGATATTGAATATATTTCTTCACAGTGTTTTTTTTGTTTTGTTTTTTCCCCTTGAAAGCAAAGAATTCTTTCTTAATACCTAGATGACAAACTCTCAAGATGTACACAGTTGTTTCTTATTATGGCTTCCCTGGAAAACATTTCTGGGAAAGCACAATTCCCAGCCACTTACTTTGTTTACAACAGACAAAACTGCTTGTGTGGTATAAATAGGAGTCTGTCCTTAAATGCTGCTGAAAAATAAAATGCAACCATGAAAAGGAGCCATTTCCTGCCTCAAAGGTGGCTTAAAAAATATTCTTAGCTACTTTAGGAACAGCACCAAAGCATAAATAATAATTATCAATCACCACACAATAAAAGACTAATTTTACCAAAAAAAAAAAAAAAAGAGAGAGAGAGAGAGAGACAGAGAGGGGGAGAGAGAGAGAGAGAACAACAACAAGCTACATAATCCAGAGATGCCCTCAGAATTGTCAGCATTGGAAGGTTTTCTTATCCCGCATGATTATGAAACCCCTTTTTGTCCTCCTGCATTTGTGATGTATATCTATAACTCGTTCTTGTTTGTGCAGATAAGCCTTGCCTTGTCTCCCTAACTGCACTTTCAAAAGAAGATTCACAGTTGTTTGACTTTTGATCTGGGTAGCAGCTAGCTCGACCACCTGCACTGTGCATGAGCTGTTACTGAGCTTGCTTTGTCCCATCTTACAACACAGCGAGCCTTTTAAAATTGATGTGTGAATACGCTAATTTACAATGTGAGCGTTCAAACAAAAAAATATGGTGGTGGTAGTGGTGGTGGTGGTGGCCGCAGCAGAAGGGGGAGATTTGTGAAGAGAGAAGCCCTGACGCTCGCTTTATAAAGTTCAGATATTGTTCACTGCCTCTGGCATTTAATGAAACAGATGGCCAAAGGCCTCCCTCAGCTCACAATGGAGCAGACAGTGGTGTGATGGTGTGGGGGCCTGGAATTGTAAAATGTTGTTTGGTGATGGTATATGTTAATAAATAGCCATTTACAAGGGGGGCCGAGGGCTCCATTACTTGTTTATAAGGAAGGCCTAGGGCTCCTTGCTTCGAGTTAACAGCTCAAGGCTGCATTCAAAGAAGGCATTGATGGTGAAGGTGAAGTGCAGCCTTCATATTCCACATCGTGCTAAAGAATGGCACGTATCCTGGGGAAGAAAGGAAAAATCATAAAAGAAAAGTAATTCAAGAATTAGGTCAAATTGTGGCTCACAACCAAGGAAAATATAAGATGCTTTTCTACTGTCATTAAATAATTGACAGAAATATTCTGTTATTGTGACGTTCCTTATTTTCTCTTTCAATGAGCATGTTTACATTGTCGCCAAAGTGCAACAGATAAAAACCTGCAGGGTTTCAACTAAATTATATCCACGTGAACCTACACAGCAACTGTGAAACTATTCTTAGCCATTCTCCCAAGGATTATTCACTGATCAGGACTATGCCAGGGTAACTTGACCCTGGGCTGAATGCGACGAGGTTCCTGACTGCGAGTAGCTTACAGTCCAGACCTGAGGACCCTGAGGAGAACCGGATACACAGACACTCCATATTCCCTTCCGAGTGGGGATGTGCCCGGGAGCTGTCACCACCTCCCCAAAACCATTCTTTCCAGGGCCCATCTCTGCAGCAAGAAAGGCTCTGCTTGACCTCAACGAAAGGTTACTTTCACCTTATAAAACACTGTGAATCCTCTGATCGTGTTTCCTGCTTTGCTTTCAGATAGAACATTTTCCACCTGGCTATCTGTACGGGAGTCTGTTCAAAGTCTATGCTTTGGCAGTACTAAAGGGATTCCCTGGTTTTGTTTTATTACTCTTACACCTGGATTTCCTCCCCTATTTGTTTCAGCTGGTTGCACAACGTGGTGGGGAACTATATGAAATCCTTTGAGGGATGAGGTAGGGGGTAAAAAAAGGTCTAGAAGAAAGTTAAGACGTGTAAGCATATGACAACAATAGGCACAATGCAAAGCAGGAGACGTTAATGCCTTGCAGGAAGTACAAACTACTGTGAAGGATCAGGGCCAAGACAGATCATTTCTGGCTGAGAAACTGATAAAGGCTTGACAGACAGAGTGGTATTCCAGGTGAGATACAGAGTACAGATAAAAGTTTATCTAGAACATTCTGAAGACACTATCTGTTGTTTTTGACTAGCCAGAATCTATTCCCCTTTCCAGTAAAAGCTCCTGGATTTTCCTGAGGAAACTATGCTTTGTCTATTTTCAGGCTGAATGTCCATCCCCTGCCAGAGGTCCCAGGTCTAAAAGGACCAATCAAACATTAATGGGATTTTTACCCAACCAGAGCCAAACCAGAACCAGTAAGACTCCATGCTATGACTTCTATTGGAAATACTGGGGAAAAAAAGATGATTATATTCAGTGGGTGTCACTGAGAGGGCTGGCAAAAACTGTCTCCGCAAGGAGAAACCCACGCACAAGAGAGCCGGGTTGGGAGACAGAGCAAGACCCCGTCCTGACGCTCCTGTTAGAACCTTAGATTCCACAGTGTTTGAAGTTGCTCCCGCCCTGGAACTATTTAGTTAATATGGCAATATATTTCCTCTTTGTGGCTTACAGCTAGTTTGATCTGGGTTTCTGTCCCTTTCATCCAGAAGATTCCTGACTGTAATAGGCGGGAGAAGGAGGATATTCAGGAGGAAGTAACAGAAGAAACACAGGTATAGGATTAGTAAGGGGCTAGGGCTAGCTTTGGAGATGGGCGGTAGTGAACTTGAGTAGGGACATAGGTCTATCCAATGGGGGTAGGAGCAAAGGAAGCGAGAATGCTCACTGACAGACCTCAGTGTTTAGACTAAGGAGGACATGTGTCAGCAGGCAGGGGGGAACCACAGGAGGAAACAGTGCTAGCGTTGCTCTCTGGAAGGTGAACTGGCCAGTAGTATTTAGAAGAACGTAAGAGGGGAAGAGGCATAGAGACTGACCCAGAGGCTCCCCTCTCTAAACAGTCCAAAGAGAAGGATGGACTGTCATTTGGGAAGGACTGAGCTTGGAGGATCTCTCTGCTCTGGGCAGCACTCTGAGGACTCTGAGGCAGTCCAAGCAGCACAGTGAGGGTCACAAAATGGGGAGGGAGAGTGGTGGCAATGGTACTGAAGCAGGCATACTTGCAGAATACTGGAGGTAAGGGAGATTATAGATTCATCTTTGCACGCTGTCTGGTTAATGTCCCACAGTCTAGGGTCAAAACTAAATCTTTTTTTTTTTTTTTAAAGATTTTATTTATTTGACAGAGAAAGACACAGCGAGAGAGGGAACACAAACGGGGAGTGGGAGAGGGAGAAGCAGACTCCCTGCCGAGCAGGGAGCCCGATGCGGGACTCGATCCAGGGACTCCAGGATCATGACCTGGGCCGAAGGCAGTCGCTTAACCAACTGAGCCACCCAGGCGCCCGGGTCAAAACTAAATCTTAAAGGACTCCTTAAAAACACACCCCCTTGGACGCCATTGGTACACAACAGCTTCCGTGGCTACAAAGACCAGAACAAGGGCCTCAGCCCCATCTTAGCTAGTGGGATCTGGTCAGGCTTATTCATTGCTTTCTAGAACAACTGTCTGCTCATCCAGAAAGGTTACTTAACTATCTGTGAGGCACAGTAGGAAAAAACAGACGCTGGAGGCAGACCACCTCTGCATAGCTGAATGACATCTAATAACGGTTGCTTATTTCTTAAAATGGGAATAATAATCTCTGTCTTCTAGGGTTGTCATGAAGATGAAATAAGATAATCTATAGTAAGTGCTTAGACTAGCGCCTGCTACCTAGGATGTATCCATGAGTGCATACATAGCAGTGTTTTTGTTAATAAAAGACACAGTAGAGTGTAGAATAATAGATCTCAAAATTCTGAATTTCCCAGCACAGTAAAATGTGGGGGAGGGGGAGAAGGTGGGACGACTGACGCAGGCCTGCCAATGTTTCTTACCAACTATCTATTTCTCCATTTGCTATAACAATGGACTTTTAAGGGAAATGGTTCACTACCACAATTATTTCACAGAAGAAATGGAATTATAACACAGATAGCATATGACAGTAACCATCTGTGTAATGAAAACTCATCAGTTCATACTCTTTCCATCTCAGCACTAGTTAGTGAAAACTGGCTCTCAGAACCTTTTGGTGCAGTGCATTCAAAAGAGTGAGCCAAGTTCACATCCTAATTCTGTGCCTTTCTGTGTACGTGACTACGGACAGTTTACTAAGCATAGGTATTCTCATCTGGGAAATGGGGATATGATGCTTCCTCCACAGAGTTCTTAAGGATTGAATCAGATAATGTGGGCAAAGTATGGTTAGGGTCCAGCACACTTATGGCAGCTGGTAGAGTTGTCACTGACAGATAACTTCAGATGCTGTGTTTTAATGTCTGACACAGGACCAAAATTCTAGTTTAGACCTATGAGACTGTCGTCAAAGAGAAACACATATAAAGAAATCGCATGCTGTTCTTTAGTTTGGTAAAAGTACTATCCATGTCAGCCTTGAAGAGGTCATATGACAAAGGCAATGAGTCAAGTGCATAGTAATAAACTTATATAAAAAGGACCAAGATTATTTTTTAAAATTCTCTTTGTAGCATTATTCTAATCTCAGATCCTAGATCTGTTAAGTCTAAAGAATCTGCAGAAAATTCATTTTATTCAAAAAAATATATTATTTATTTATTTGTCAGAGAGAGAGCAAGCGAGCGCACAAGCCGGGGGAGCAGCCCAGGCGGAGGGAGAAGCAGGCTCCCCGCTGAGCAGGGAGCCCGATGAGGGACTCGATCCCAGGACCCTGGGATCATGACCTGAGTCGAAGGCAGATGCTTAACCAACTGAGCCACCCAGGCACCCAATCATTTTATTCTTGAACTAATACACACTTGATTAAAAGCTGAAGACTATCTTGGAGGTTAGGATTTCGCTATATATTAATTTAAGGTCAGGGCCCATGTTCAACACTTGCAAAAACAGGCCAACAAAGGGGAATAATGGATAAACAGAGAAAAGAAAAAAAGCAATAAAAGTCAAAGTATAAATGTTAAGATATTGCAAGGGAAGACATACTTTTCAGTGCATAAAAATTGAGTAAATTCTCAAGGACATCTTTCTTACAAGTCCTGGAAACTCTCTACTGTCGAATTTTTAGACTTTTTTTTTTAAATTTTATTTATTTATTTGAGAGAGAGAGAGACAGAGACAGCAAAAGATAGCATGAGTGGGTAGGAGAGGGAGAAGCAGGTTTCCTGCCCAGCAGGGAGCCCGAAGCAGGGCTCGATCCCAGGACCCTGGGACCATGACCTGAGCCGAAGGCAGATGCTTAACCGACTGAGCCACCCAGGAGCCCCAAATTTTTAGACGTTGTAATAAGAATAATTAAAATACAACAAAATGTTTCCTGAGCAAAAGGAGCGAGGGCGGGGAGCATGAATCTTCAAAGAAGATTAAAACAAAACAAAACACCGAGTTGTAGCATATTTCTTTAAGAATAAATTTGTTTACTAAAAAGATTTGTATTTCCAATGCTTACATTGGTCTCGTATTGCTATTTCTGGTGTACCTATCCTTACGAATCATTTTGACAGTACACTAAAATTTTCCAGATGCTTTACCTGTCATTCTACCAAAGCAACAAAACCATGTTGAAAAGGTAAAATGTGATAGCAATGATAGGTGGCAATTATTCCCCAGACTGACTCAGAGGTAGCTCTTACAAAAATACAAGTATTAAATAAGACCGTATGGGTAGCGCCAGCTAGGCCAGCTGCCTTTAGTACTCTCTGGTTTGTTTATCTTATAGATTAGTTACAAAAGGCCTCTCACCCCTACCTGCTTAAACAAGTTACTACAGGCATGCTGGAAGGATAAACGAGAATTCACTTTTTGAAGGAAACATTCTGATTTTTTTTTAATGAAAAAAAAAATTTTAAACAGCAGGGGCACATACAGGTCATGGGTGGGAGAGAGGAAATTATTTGATATTAAGGTAATCATACAGAAAAAGACATTTAAAAAATACGACATATGCTGTTTCTTTTTGTAAGCCTTTTGCCAGCATGTAACATGCAGTCCATGAGCCAACATTTTGTAACGTGTCCTCCAAATTTATGTCAAAGGAGATCTCAAATCTTAACTGTTATATTCCCAATAAATCCTTCAGATACTTTTAGAAACAAATATACTATTACTTATAAATTAGTCACTCTTCAGAGGTAAAGAAAAAAAAAAGGATCACGAAGTCTTTTGTTTTCGGACTGAAAATCTTGCAAAGTTCCAGCTTCATTTTCCCTGACCACCAGCTCTGTCTGCTCTAATAAGACTTCCCAGTCAGCTGTATATGAAATAATACACACACAAACACACATATACACACAAATATACGAAGAGCAACATGTGAGCCACTCAGCGCTGCTTGTGATGCTTTAAGACAAGCAGTTGTAATAATTACATTTTGTGAGAGTCAATGAAAAATTCATTTCTTTGGCCCCAGTCACCACATGAATGGCCATTTGTTTCGTGACCATTTTCATTATTATCTAAATAGCACTTTATTCCAAACTCTGTCTACAGAGTCAGGAAATGAGCAGTTTGTCCCTAGCTAGTTCTCCATCTTCTGTCAAGACAGAAGAAAAATTATTTTCCAGGAAATCAGCAATATCTGTGTTCTGATGTCAAGTTTCACTATTATAATTTCGAATGGACCAATTTTCTCCTTTGCTTTCTTCCTTTTGGTAATATAGCGTGGTTACATGAAGAATCATTTATTTATTTATTTTGGTTGAATCAGTGGCTACGTCACTAAACTAGACATAGCTCAATACTTTTTGCATGTTTAGTTCCTTTCAAAACTTGTTTATGATTCTATAAATCATCTCCTGCATCTCTAAACTTTTGAAACATACTGGTTTTATAGCTATTTGAATGATACCTTCTATTGGTTGTTTTCCTGGCATCCTTTTTAATGACCAGTAAGCATTCATTGGAGTCACAGAATCATCAGGAGCTTCCTTGAGACTTAGGTAATTTTAGGAATTCCCCCGGGATTTCTTTCTTTTCTTTCCTTCTAATTTTTTTAGAGAGAGCACACAAACAGGGAGAGGAGCAGAGAGTGAGGGAGACCGAATCTTAAGCAGGTTCCACACCAGGCATGGAGCCTGAAGCGGGGCTTGATCTCAACGACCCTGAGATCATGACCTGAGCTAAAATCAAGAGTCGGAAGCTTAACTGACTGAGCCACCCAGGCGCCTCTCCCCCAGTACTTTATAAGCACATATTCTCTAGCAGAGTGAAGGCAAGGATCAAAATGGTTTCATTTGAGGATTCCTCAAGGCTTTGTACACAGGCATTAAATAATTACTGAGGAAGTGAATAAGCAGAAAAAAGAAAGGAAGTAAGGAACAAAGGAAGAAGGAAGGGAGGGAGAAAAAAGGGAAATATATATATTTTTTAATGTCATGTGATGGTAATAAAAAAGTAAAAAGCATGAATGGTGGTGGCTGCCACTTACTCATTTTTATTTCCCTATCTGCTTTTGGTCAGTCTCACAGATAATCAGTCAGGTTTATATACAGACTATGGCACTGATAGAACATTAGTTTCACCTGTCTTCACAAAAGACTAATCGAAACAAATAAAATGACCCAAATGAGGGGCCATGGCACGACATTTCCGTTCAATATACAAAATTAAAAACGATCTAAGCTTAAAAAAAAAAATAATCAGCAATCTTTCTTTTAAATAAACTAAGCGCATGGTTTAGTATAGTGTAGAATATTCCCAGTCATATAGAATGTATCATATGAAAACAAAGAACCTTGCATTGTACGGAGGTAAATACCTATACTGCACAAAGAGCACATTAATTTCTTTTATACATTTGTGAAGGTGACCGATGGGCATGTGGTTTGATATTATATCTTTACTTAAATCAGAAGCAACTGTTGACACACGATGTAGCTATGCAGTTTTGGAAAGAGAATGTGATCTCTTTTTCTGAAAGAAAGTCTCCCCAGTGCTGGAAGGGAATGCCATGTGAATGGGAGAGATATAACATAGGAAGCAAAATCAGAGCATTCAGTTAAAGACTTTGGTACATAAAAGCTGGCTCCATTTCTCTAGAGACTGGTTTTCCAGGGAATAATAAAAACAATGAAGTGAAGAAGTTGATAAAATATTTTTGCCTTTTCCCAAGTCCAAAATAAATTGTATATCATGTGGGATAGTAATTAGAAACTAAACAAAACCACCACCTGCATTTGGTTCCCCAGAGACTCAGTTAGGTTACAGCATTGATTAAGAGTATCTGGATACCTTGGCTGATACCACGATCCCAGTTGAGCCTTATAAAAAACACAATAACCAATACGCACAGGGGTGGGGGTGGGGCGCTAAGTGTTTCCTTGGCTCACCATAGCAAGATGATGCCCACCTGGGGATTTTTATTTCTGTTCATACCCTAGACAGATCCCAAAAGGAGATGAGTCTGTGATTGACTGAGCTTACTTACAAAGAGGATCCCAAGTAGATTTCCGCGGAGTAACTTCCCTCTATAGGCTTATGAAACAGGCGCATTAGTCTAATTGCCCTACAGAAAGCCCAGTCAAAGGTTGCAGAAGTGTTT
Organism: Neomonachus schauinslandi; assembly: GCF_002201575.2. Taxonomy (NCBI): domain Eukaryota; kingdom Metazoa; phylum Chordata; class Mammalia; order Carnivora; family Phocidae; genus Neomonachus; species Neomonachus schauinslandi. Next base: position 136,978,261 of record NC_058408.1, on the reverse strand, counting down.
GTGCTTCGCCCTCTCTAAATGACTTGCAAATTTATTCAAACACAATATGAGGAGATGCTTTATTTGTTGAAATAACTGTCTGCAGTGTCCTGCACAAAAGGGTGAGGTACATCAAGCAGAAACATGGACAGAAATACATTGGTTTAGAAACTCATAAATCCTTATTTGAATCTGCCAACCTGAAAGCCACGTAGAGCCCGAATAAACTATTTTTCCTAAATGCTACATCTGATTAAGCCATACCATTAAATGACAGCTGAACTTTAACATTAATATGATATCATTTAAATAACCACATGATTTTTTTTTTACACTAAAAATGATGAATGATTTCTGGACAGCTCAATTGACATAAAGCAGGAGGACTCTTTAATGAGATTTGACAAAATGGAGACATATGCAGAATATTCGTTACAGCTCACATCGCAGGGGCCCTCCCAGGGAAGCAATAGAGGACTTTTTTCCTTTTTTTCTTTTTTATTGTCTATAGGCACTGAAGCATTCCTTTCAATTGCCACCTCTCTGTGGATTTTGAGTTTTTCTAGGTCATTTACATATTACTCTTAAGCAGAGAATCTGGTGGCTTATGGTTTTGAATCGGGACAGTGCCTGCAGGAAAAGCAGGGACATGGGGAATTAGGTCAGTGTTGGTTGGAAGTGTCCCGGAAACTTCAGGCTCGCTACTGATCAGCCTGATGGAGACCAAGCAACTATACCTTTGTTTGGTTCTCGTGCCATCCATCGCGAACACAGCAAACACACTTCTAGCAAATTATTATATACAGATACGTGATCAGAGACTTTCCTTACTCTAAAACAGTGTCTCTACAGTATCAATGCCAAAGGATTTCTCCTTTAAAATTCCAATGAAGCTATTCTAGAGGCGATTCTCACCATTCCTCATTCACATTTCCAGCTACGGTCCCAAACTGAAGGTTATGCTAAATGATAATCTTATTTGGTAGATTCTGAATCTAAGAAAATGCCATGCTGAATATACTTACGTAAAAAAAATGGCTCTGATTTTCAGAACAATGAAAACATTTCTCACTTCCCTCCGAAAAATACAGAATACAAAATACTACCCACTCATTCATTGATTTTCACACTCTCCCCAATATTTTCCATCAGTCAAAGGTTAGGGACAGACGTAAAACATTAACATTTGTTTGCTCACACATGTGAATTCAGATTATTGAGATATTCTCTAAATTTTAAAAAGCATCTTTAAATACATGTAAAATCAAAATATTTCCCCCAAACAGCATCTCTGAAAGAAATGAAAACAAGGCAACAGAGAGAGAACACAGCTAATACCGAGAATGCTCCTGATACCGGCAGGCCCACATTCCTTCTATAAGAAGGAGGCTATCGAAATAGAAAATAAAATCAGTCTGCTCCTGTCATGGGGACTTCCTCGGGCTATGAAAAAATACTTCATGTCTAACCCTAATTTTTTCCATAGCTTGAGGTAACCCCCCTAGCTCAAACCTTCTCTCTAATCTAAGTTATTCAGTATGTGTCCCTGTCCAAACAAGAGTTAATATCCGTGCCTTGTCATTTCAAAGGGGTCTTGACACAGGGTACTAAGAGCAGAGGCTCACATGCCTGGAAAATGCCCCGTTGCAACTAGATGAAAAACATCGTTTCAAAAAAGGGAGAGAGAGGAAGATAGGTCCCTACCTTGCTCTTACCTTCGCAACATCCCCGTCAGAACCCTGGAGCTTTTCCCCAAGTTAGCATCTGTTTCCCGAAGCTAGGAGGAGAAAAGCAGCATTAAAACAAAACAAAACAAGACTTCATGCAATTGGATCGTTTTGAAAGAGCACTGGCAAGCAGTAATTTTTTTCATGGATGAAAATCCAATTAGTAATAGATAAATACACTAAAATACATCTTGATACCTATACAATCCCTGAAAAATTTAGATTTAGAAAATTACATGTAATAGATAATCCCAGGAGCATTAAACTGGATACTTGAACTGGCTATAAAAGCAAATATCTCGTAGACTGACAAAGTTGAATACACATCTCATAATTAAAATCCAATTTTGAACATGTGAAGTCCTAGAAATATGAACGGAAAGGAAAATAAACTGAGGGAGGAGGAGACATCATTATCTTTACAGTTTTCACTCTGAAAGACTTGACATACTCCAAAATCTCCCTCATGATCTTCTGTTAGCTAAATAAAATATCTACCTGGGGGCAGTACGGGATGGGGAAAGAAAGAGTCAGCTTATTCTTTCTCTATTCCACACTCTTTTTTTCTTCTCCCCTTACCCGACATCCCTCATATACCCTTGCCATTTTTATACACACTTATATTTATGTCATCGCTACTGTCTATGCATGTGCTGAAGGCCTTTTGTTTTATATCTTCTCGTTTACTGAATTTATGAAAAAAATTGTATCACTTCTACTTACTCGTTCACGTGCACGCTGTATTTTTTCTCTGTCATGACTGAGGTTTTCCAACATCTCCTGGCCAATTTGCTCTGTGGAAAAGGAAATCTGAGTGAGGAAAGCCGACTCTGGGTGTAAGTACAACCTCCAGAAGTACCATAGCAGCAGTGGGTGCAGAGTTCACGTTCGATGAGTGTGCATTATATATCGGACATGTGTTTCATATACTTGGAAAATATGTAAGAAGTATTTAATACATTTACCTATGTATCTTAGGTATGATTAGGTGGGATTTACAATTCAATCTATAGAACGTGACCAACAAGGCAGTGAAGATGGAGAGGCGACAGGACTCGCCCAAGGCCCCCTCGGCCGATTTGTTATCCGCCCAAATGGAGAGCCCCGGTCCAGCGGCCTTCCTATTACCTTATCATCCTGCAATCTAGTCTCTGGTTTTGCAGATTACAACAAACGCTAATGAGTCTACTCTTCCTCCCCCACTTTATTATCGCACTGCTTTGCGTATGCAAGCGGAACTCCAGTTAGAGCAATTTTGATTTTAATGTATTCGTCCCACATACACAGTCCTTGTACTCTTGTACTCTCAACCAATATAGCTTATTGCTAGTGGAACTCTCTCTGGGCTTGGAGCAAGGGCTCCTTTAGTGTGTTCTCAGCTGCTGTGGGTACTTGAGTCAGGATGAGGGGCACTTCACACATGGTTGAGGAGAGCTCAAGCTGCAGACAGAACTTCCATTTATACAGGAAGAGGCAGGTTAGAACATTCATTAAAAAGCACACTGCTGAGTTCCGACGAGGTTTTCTTCTGCTGTGATCATCCCATTTGGTTGGCACTGGCTGGCTCTCCTCCTTTTACGAGAATGTAGGTATGTCCTAACCTGACAAATATGCAGCTGCCTTGAATAAATTTTTTTTTTTTCAGACTTACTCTCCATCACCTGGGAGGTACCTTATTCTATTAAGAGAAGGATGACAAATCTGACTCACCTGTAATTCTGGCAACCTATCTATCACATGCACACATTTCTTTCTTTTCTTTTTTTTTTCTTTTGTATCGTTCGTCTCTTTACCCACAACCTATACCAACAATTATCCTCAGCTTATAAATGTATTGAAACACTCAACCAGCATCTATTACAATGACAGCAAATAATTTCATAAAGTCATTAGGAAATCATCATGGTAGTTATTTGGCTCATGTATGTACACTAACAAACTTTTTAGAGGGACATCCTAAAAACTGTTGGGCAGTGGTTAGGTCATATTGAGAGCTTAGGTTGGGAACTCACATTGCATGAGCCTAATCCCCAGTGCCGACGCTTACTGGCTGTGTGACCTTGCATATGTTCCCTAACTTCATCGTGCCTTAGTTCTTCACCTCTAAAATAGAAAGAAGATCATTCTATGTCAAGGGGCTGGAGCAAAGGTTAAATAATTCAGTTAGAATACTTAACATAGTGACTGGCCTATAGCAATAATAAGCATTTATTGAATGATGATGATCGATATAAAGAACCAATGGACTGTTATGACCTGGGCCCTCTCCCATCCTAGGTCAGCTACAACCCACTGGAACTGGGTATCACCAAGACAAAATATCTGTCCTACCTTCCTCACAGAATTGTGGTTATAGTCAAATGAAATAACCTTAGGAAAAATGTTTTGAAAGCTATAGGAATATCATACAAATGCATGTAATTGCATAATACGTGGGAACCAATGCACTCAGTGAAAAATCATAGAGTTCCTACTCTGTGCTCGGTGTAGATGCTGGGGACATGGCCAGTAAAGAAGATCAAGCCCTTGTACTTATGAACTTTTGTGCTAATAGTGAAGATTTGGCAGCCAAAGGGCAAATGCTACATTAGAGTTTGTCTTTCATGGCACAATAGAAAAAGGACTGTCTATTCCTTTCATGATAAAAAGTCCAAGTAATAAAAAACGCTTAAACACAAAAGCATCACTGTATTTTTGATACCTATACAAACTCTGAAAATTCTTTCCAGTAGAGTACCTTCCTACTATAGTATCTCCTTTCAGACAGATGTTAGCTTCTTTTTAATTCTATTCAATATATCCTTAAGGTACTTTGGATAAGATATGTGGCTCCCAGTTAAGCAACATAATTAAGCAATCTTAATTCATTTTAACTCAAAATCTCAAATATCTAGAGGCACCATCAATACTCTAATTATTTCAGCAAAATACTACTTATATAATATTTTCTCCTATCAAGATTAATGGCATTATAATAAATAATTTTAAACAAATAGGAAATAGGTTATCATCACTGTGCCTGTCACCAGCATAATGTTTCCAGTAAGTGTTCGTGGAAGGAAGCAATGAGAGATGGAAATAGAGTACATGGAAGGAGTATATGAAGTGCATGAGAGGTTTGTGATCTATTCTTGCTCTCAAAGCATATCAAGTGGGGCATTGGAGAAGTCAGCATTGGAATGCAGCTAACAGATCCACAATTCTATCACGTTTGCTAGGGGAAAAACTATTCTGAATGGATCCATAGTCTGCTACTGAAGGAGTCAATAGAACAAGCAGTGAAGAGCTCAGGCCTTTCCAGGAGCTGTTAAATCACTCCCTCAATCTCCTGGGAAATATCTCAGCATCCAAAGTCCTAACCCATCTGGCAAGAGAAGAGATATTGGCAAGAGTGCCCACATCTTGGTCTTAATACACGGATACCATCCATTTGTTGGAAACAGAATTCTTTCTTTCATTTCTTATTTGCTACCTTCGTTTTTAATGCCCCAGTAAAGCAAAGTCCAGGTCAAGCATATTAGAAATGCTTACACTTATAGGATGAAAGGAGAAATTCATCAAACAAAGTTAGGTGTGGTTTTTTTCCTTATGTGTTCCTCTACTCCAATCAAAACAAAACAAGACAAAATTGGAAAGGATTATTTTTAAAACAGACTCTCCTTGGGCAGACTAGTATTAGACATTTAGGGATCATCTTATTAAAAAACTCAGTACACTGAGTTTTTTAGGTTCAGTACACTGAACCTAACAGAACACTGTTAGGTTCACTTTTCTTGAATAATTTCAGTGAAGGTGTAAGCACTCACCAAACTCCAATAAAGAAAGAACACAAGCTCATAGGCCTAAACCACTGTGGATATGATATTCCCAGTTTAGAGTTTTCAGATCTTTAAACTTTCACAGTGCCTTTAGAATGGGAAATAGCCATGCTGCCTCCACTGAAATAACTTGAGAAATCATAAATTTTATAAATACTGCACTTGTTGACTGTGAGGATCTTCTTGAGAGTAAGAAACAATGGGAAGCATACAAGAAAATCAAAACTGATGCCGTATGCTGGAATTCTACATGTCAGTGTGCGCATGACAAATGAATTCCTGGAAAGAGAAGTTCCTTCCTGCTCTTCTTCTATCCTTCCCACAGGGGTCCTGGGAATTATCTTGGGAGTATGGCATTCAAACTCACTAAGTGAGTTCTTGTTTTCACAATATCCAGAATGAATCATATTCTTGATCTATGGCCCCTTTTTTGGGGGTTACAAACGGCAGAATGCATTTTGGCTAACATTTCCTCTCCTTTTCAATATATTTGGGGTGGGGTTAGGAGAGACACACCAGGCGCTCTACACTTTCCTGCCTCATGAAGGAAGAGAGAAGCAGGAAACCGCAAATCTAGCGAGACACTTCCGGAAGGACTGACTGGCCTGGCATCACAAAAGATAAGACTTAGCTTGAGCAGCCTGTGCCACAGAAAGCATCAGTGCTCTTCATTCAAAATAATAATGTCACCTGAACCATCATAAGACCGACATGAACGAATTTTAACAAATAATTATCGGACTTGTATTTTGGAGATGAGCAGATTAAAATATTCTTCATATGAAGGTAGAACTGACTGAGGCTCACATCATATTAAAACATAAACATGACTGAAAGGCAAGGAGCCTCAAATATAATTAATCAGAAAATGTCCCATTGATAAATTCAAAATATTAAAAAAAAATCTTAGCCATTATACTATAAATAGTGCACTCACCAGAAAAAAATTGATTATTTTTCATCACACGTCCATTTAACCCTCTTGTTGCAAACTTTGTTAAGGATGTGATTGCCAGCAAATTATTTTAAAAAGTGAAGACATCCAGTTGAGTCTTCTTTAAAGAACTAAGATAAGGTAAGGTTATTTTCTGGCACTCAAAACTTCATTAGCAATTTTAGTAACAGGTAAAAGGTATTCATAATTATCCAGCTATTGTGCAGATAGGGACTTCACTGAAATGCAGGACTGCATAGAAATACCATAAAAGAGCTATTTTTTGAAGAACGTGCTTTCATATGTATGCTGCAGAACACCGAAAACCACAAAACATATTTCCTAATAACGTGGAGTACTGAATTTTGGACCTGACTTTGGAACTTCTGACCACCAAACTAATAAAAGTACCGCTTTGGGAAAGCAAAGGAAGTCACACACAGACTTCCCAGGAGGGAGCAGCTCATGGAGTGCTTGGGTCAGCCATTCTTTGTCATTTAGCACACCTTCTTAGACACTGACTCTGCTATCATGCCCTGAGTGGGGTAGGTTATCCTCAGTATTGATGTTACTCAGACATGAAGAGTCTCGAATTCCCGATGCCTGGAAAAGTAAGGGAATGGAAGAGGCAGTTCTTTCACCATCTTCCATTATTTGACAATTCAAGACACGTGAGGAATTTCTGTTTCCAGGTAGGATGTAGAAAGATGTAAATGAGTCTCATAGAAACAAGAAAAACCCAGACACAATAATTACCATTGTTGTGTGGGGAAGTCCAGTATATGCAAGGAAGCTCTGATAGATTCTAGAGAGAAACAAGCACCTCATATGTGAGCAAAGAGCTATGGCAATATTCATAGCTAGGGTGAGTGCCTGAGTTAAGCACAGGACTGCCATAGAGAAACTTCTCAGGGATGGAGAGAAATCATTCAGACACCTTATGAAAATGTAGGTGTACAGGACAGAATGAAATCTGGATGAGCTATAAACACAAAAACAAATGGCTTGGTTTGGTAATTCTCCTCCAATCTCCAAATTTGCCAAGCAAGAGGCAGTGGAGGAGGAGCTGGTTAGTAAAAAGAAAAATCACATATTCCTACATATTCTTGTGGTGTTTGTATTCTGAGACACTGCCAGGAGCTAAGCCCAAATATGAACCCAAAATATCGAAAACTGCAGACCCACTCCCAGATCAAATACTGACAAGATTAAAAAAAAAAAAAAAAAAAACCAAAAAACAGGATGGCCCCGCCCAAAACAAAAAAAAAAAAAAAAAAAAAAAAAAAAAAAAGCAGCCTAAACACAGGTTGGGGGGGGGGCACTCATCTCAGATAAATCCAATCTAATTAGAGATTCAGCTTAACACCAACTCAATTTTGGAAAGAATCTGATCAGTCCATTGATCAAATATAAGATAAAATGCTTTCAGAGAAAAATAAATTTAGACTCTACTGTCCCTTTTCACACTATGTCTAGAATACTACACATATTTCAAGGCATGCAAAAAAAGGAGGGGAAAGAGAATAATAAAGTAAAAACACAGCCTATGTAAGGAGACCAACAGATGGGCTTATTTATTAGAGTTAGCAGATAAAGATTTTAAAACAAGTATCATAATGGTGTTAAAGAACTTCTTGGAAAAGGTAAGCATAATAGGTGAAGAGATGGTTTTTTTAGGAAACAAATGGAAACTCTAAAAAGGAACTAAATGAAATTTGAGAACGAAAAAAAAAAACAGCATCTGAAACCAATTTGCTGGGTGGACCAAATAGAGTATCATTTTACTAGACAAGAAAGAGTCCTTGAACTTAACACAGGTTAATAGAAATTATCCAAACTAAAGGAGGAAACGAAGTTTGAAAAAAAAAAATAAAAAGAACAGAGCATCAACAATCTGTGAGATAATAACAAGTGGTTTTACACACATACAATTAGATTCCCAGAAAAAGAGATTCCCAGAGACAAACAATAGAAGAAATATTTGAAGAAATAACAGCCAAAACTTTTCAAACTTTATTTTAAAAAAGTCAATCCACAGATCAAAGTAGTTCAACAGCTCTGAGCAAGATAAATACAAAGACAACCACACCTAGTCACATCATAGTCAAATTTCTAAAAACTAAAGATAAATAAAAAATCTTAAAAGCAGCCAGAGGGGGGAACACAACATGTAGCAATGATAAGAATGAGGGTTGAATTTTCATCAGAAAACGATGCAAGAAGACACTGGAGCAACATCCCAAAGTGCTGGGGGGAAAAAAGTCATCCTACTCTTCTGTATTCAGTGAGAATATCCTTTAAAGGTAAGGTTAAATAAAGATAACGTTAGATAATTTAAAGCTGGGAGAATCATCCAGAAGAACTGAGCTACAAGAAGTGTTAAAGGAAATTCTTCGGGTTGAAGGGAAATGACAGTAGATAGAAATCTGGATCTACAGAACTCAGATCCAAATAAAGTAAAAATAACAACAACATATGTAGATTTAAATATATGAAAACCAGAGCACAAAGGATGGAGAATAAACAGGAGTATACCGCTGACTGGTTTTTAAGTTATATGTGAAGTAGCATATTTCTTTAAAGTAGGCTGAGAAATTAGGGATGAAAATTGTAATCCCTAAGCTTCTCTGTCCAATATGGTACCCACTAGCCACATGGAGCTATTTAAATATTAAAATTAAATTTACAATTCAGTTCCTTTTTGGCACTAGTCACATTTCAAGTGCTCAGTAACTACACTGGATTAATGGTTACTATAATGGAGAAGACGGAAATACCATCTCTAGAAGGGTGTCCCAATTCCCCCTGTCTTTAAGACCCACTTAAAAGAAAATAAAGAAGTAGCCACTTGAGCTTTACCTTAGTAAAGCACTTCCTGTCTTTGGGCCTCAGTTTCCTTAAATGTAAAATGACAGTCTTAGACTAGATAATCTTCAGTGCCCCTTGTGGCTCTAAAATATTAGAACTCAATGACTCTATAAAATCCTAATGCCTCTCTTTCTCTATAGAGCACGCAAAACAAACAAACAAACAAACAAAAAACCTAGAGCACAAGGGCCAAATCAGGCCCAAAGACGTATTCCCATCCCCGGGGCACCCCTGACCCTGGCAATGTTCAAAAAAAAAAAAAAAAAAACAAGAAACAATTCAAACTTGAATGCTTTTTTTTAATTAATTAATTTATTTTTAAAGATTTTATTTATTTATTTGACAGAGAGAGACACAGCGAGAGAGGGAATACAAGCAGGGGGAATAGGAGAGGGAGAAGCAGGCTTCCCGCGAAGCAGGGAGCCCGATGCGGGGCTCGATCCCAGGACCCTGGGATCATGACCTGAGCCGAAGGCAGACGCTTAACGACTGAGCCACCCAGGCGCCCCTCAAACTTGAATGTTTTTAAGCAAGTCATACACTCTCCAGACTGCCCACGTCTGTAACAGTGGAGTGCTTCATACAGTAGCCTGTTGGGACTCCGAGGACATTCGAATTTACTATGTAGTATAAAATATTTACAAGCACTTGGATGATGACATTATTACAGAAAACTATACATTCATATAAACTGAAGGTAAGCTTGTGCATTCTTAATAGACATACAGCAAAAGAGTGTGCATGGCCCAGGTTTTTAGCAATTATGATTTAATATTACCTCCTTAGCAGGTGAGTATGTATTCTATTTTGCTTTAAGATGATCAAATCTATCATTAAGCAATGAAAAAAATCATCAGCACTACTTTCATCAAAGTCATAGGAGTAGAACCTCCCCTTAGTTACCTGGTTTGCTGCAGATAATTAACAAACACTATTCCCAGAGCCCTCAGACATTAGTCATTAATTGCTGTACCACCAATAATGATGCTCTGGAATTGAGCAGGTACTATGTAAACTGAACTTGCTAAACAAAAGGAGCCATGTTAATTACAGCTCCATTCAAAAATGAGAATGAATCTGTTCTATTCTGTGAAACAAGACCAGAGCAGTGGGAAGGACATCCTTTTCTCACAATTCAGTAAAGAATGTAAAAGCCAGGAGATGAAGCAGCAGAAAACCTGAATGGGTAAAATTGTCAAAACACATTCCAAAGGCTCACTTGTGGAATTTGCTAAACATGGATTTACTTAGCAGACAAGAGAGACCTGTTCAGCATCATCCAGATCTCTAGGTTGAATGAATGACTCAAAGAAAACCCAAAAAGTGTTGTAAACTATGACAAGTGTCTGGAAAGTAATTAGAAAGCCTTTTTAGAAATCATTGTGGGCAGAGTTCATCACTATCTACACCCTTTGTGAACTACACCCGCTTCTATCACGGAATGTATAACATTCTAATTATCCACTTACCCAGAAGTCACTATTGGGTACTCCCGCAGAATTTGTGTGGCCAGCAAACATGTCTTGCTTTCGTGGAACACTTCTGAACTGGTTGGCGACAAAACATTTTTTTAAACAGACTTCACATAAAAAGCTGGCCTTCTAATTTCTTTTGAAATTTGGAATTCCTGGCAACCCTGAGTCCCTATTCCCACATGGTAAACAGGCTGGGACTGAGATACAGCTGTCCCGTGTATAAGAGCCCCATACCATGGGGTTTGCCACCTGCCCATCTGACCCCTCTCACTCATTTATGTTCCTGCTTTGCTGCTGTGGAATCTGAGTTTGTGACTCCTTGCTTATATGTTCTCCCTTCCCCATTAGATTATAACCTTCTCTAAAGATGAGGCCATTTCTTACTCCTCTTAGTCTGCGCACCATTTTCAGAGGCAATGCCTGACAGACATGCAGGGGCACAGAACATTTTTGTTGATGGCAGCCACTGAGCTTGAAACTACAGTCACTTTCTATAAATTTATAGTCATAGACATACAGATTTTTAGAAGAAATATAAGCCTTAAAAGCAACTGCACAGATGAACAAATGAGGGTACAGGGATTCGGGGGTGAAGGTCATTCAGGTCACATTGCTAATTGCCAATAGAGCTGCAACCGTGACCCAAGCCTCCCGAGTCCTTATGTCACTCATCCTTGTGGCAATAAATAAATAAATAAATAAATAAATAAATAAATAAATAGTATTTAAAATGTCCAGTCCAAAATGCATTACAATGTGGGTGATAAGGAACTATAATACTTTGGTACACTTTTAAGATGTCAGTGTCCCTGGGTGATGTATGGAATTGTTGAATCACTACACTGTACGCCTGAAACTAATATTAACACTGTATGTTAACTATCCTGGAATTAAAAAAAAAAAAAGTGAAAAATAAAATGTCAGTCCCAAGAAAGGCTTCCCGATAGCTTGGGCAAGAGAGGGACAGGAGACAGTCTCTACATTTCTTGAACATCGTTCCCATACAAGAACCATAGCACTCTACAGACAAATGTGCTGTGATTTCATGGTCTGACTGAAATAACTTTCTGTTCTTTATAAATTATACAAACAGCAAAAAAGTATTATAATTATCCAAACCTTTTGGCTTCAGTATATTCCTGTTCTTTTAAAAAATAAGGGGCCAATTCTCATACAGAATTGTGAAATGTCCATCCCACTGACCCATTTCTCCCCTCTCTGTTCACTTTGGCAAGTGAATTTGTTATTCTTTTTTTAAAAAAATATTTATTTATTTGAGAGAGAGAGAGAGAGAGAACACAAGCAGGGGGGAGGGGCAAAGGGAGAAGGAGACAAGCAGACTTCCCACTGAGTGGGGAGCCCAATGTGGGGCTCGACCCTAGGACCCTGAGATCATGACCTGAGCTGAAACCAAGAGTTGGATGCTTAATTGACTGAGCCACCCAGGTACCCCTGAATTTTTTATTCTTAACAAATGAATCTCGGAGGTGGAAAATTTAATATATTTAAATTGCTCATTCTTGCTGTGAAAAGCAGGTAATTGGGAGATGACATTCCAACCTCTCTCCTCTGCCCCGCCCCCAAGACCCATACAAGTACACATTTATGGAATAAAACATATTACTTGGCTTCAGACCTATGTTCAGAGTGTAATAGGAGAACACTTCACTCACTGTTCTGGAATGGGATCTGGAGCAGATAAAATCACAGAATCATCATATGTGAATGAAAGATGATACTAGAATTTTTGGTCCTGCCATTCCTTTTCTTGATATATTTTTTTCTGGTCTTAGTTTTATCCTTAATTTGAACTGAAGCTAGAAGGGAAAAATGGCCTGAAGGATAGAATCGTTTCTTTCCTTTTGATTCAGGTATGTGGCAATAGATGCATGTCAATATATAAATATACGAGTAATAGACACACATAGCTTGTGATCTTCAGATTAAATACTAAAAATTACTTAAGTCACATCAATTTGAAATATGAACTGGCTTCTCTCACTTAGCTTAATGATTCTAAGTTTCATTCATATTGTGGCAGGTATCATTCATTTTCATGGCTGAAAAATATTCCATTGTACAGATAAACCACATTTGGTTTACCCATTCATCCACTGATGGATATTTTGGTTGTTTCTACCTTTCTACCTTCTACTACTTTGTGAATAGTGCTGCTATGAATACTCATGTACAAGCATTTCTATGACTATCTGTTCTGGGTATATGCCTATGAGAGGAATTGCTGGGCCATATGGTAATTCTGTATTTAAACTTTTGAGGAACCACAAAACTGTTTTCCACAGTGGCTATATATACCATTTCATACTCACATTAGCAATGTATGAGGGCTCCAATTTCTCCTTGGCCACACTTACTATTTTCCATTTTTAAAACTTACAGCCTTCCTAGTAGGTGTGAAGTAGCATCTCATTGTGGTTTTGATTTGCACTTCCTTAATGACTAATGGTGTTCAGCATCTTTTCATGTGCTTGTTGGCCATTTGGGGAATCTTCTTTAGAGAAATGTCTACTCCTAATCCTCTGTCCATTTTTAAGTTGGCTTGTCTTTTGGTTGTGGAAGCTGTAAGAGTTTTTTATATATTCTGGATACTAGACCCTTATCATACATGTGATGTGTAAATATATTCACTCATTGTGTAGGTGTCTTTTTATTCTCTTGATAGTGTCTTTTGATGTTCAAAAGTTTTAAATGTGAGTGAAGTACAATTTATCTATTTGTTGTTGTTGTCACTTGTGCTTTTGGTGTCATATCTAAGAATCCATTGCCACATCCAGGCCATAAAGGTTAATCCATACGTGTTCTTATAAGAGTTTCATAGTTTTGGTTCTCATATTCAGGTCTTTGATCCACTTTGATTTAATTTTTGTTTCCGGTATGAGGTAGGAGGCTGCATTCACAGAAAATATTCAGAATTCGCCTGGAAAAAGTTATCTTCTTATATATCTTACATATTTAAAAAATCTAATTTATACCCTAACTTAAAGCTGGAACCAACATTTTCATTGATTTATAAATTAAAATGTCATATTTTATACAGTATTTTTTCATATCTTGACTCATCTGAGCACACTGAAAGCCAGACACATTAAAAGGTTAAAATAGGAGGAGGGAGCATGGATATATTGGACAAAGGAAAAAAGAAAGTTACTGAATCCGAACTAGCACAGGACGATGGGTACAGGCAGAGACAAGGCCTTGAACACTGATGCTGCTGAATTTTAGCATTTAGAAACACAAAGTTTTGATCTAAAATCCCTGATCAACATTCAAGAAATATCAGGCAGGAAATCATGTTGGACATTTATGGGGAAAAATTGAGCAAGTGAGAAGAGTGGCATTAAACGTGGTTTAGAAATTAAAGAAATGATTAAAGTTTGGAAATCAAATTTCAGAGGGATAAAATCAGTTTCTTCAATTTTTCAACAAAGTGTCACTTCTGCTACCCACATATCTAGTCCTGAGAGCAAAGTCAACAAACGTACTCCATACGGGCTGCCGCTCTTTGACACCAAACACCTGGAAGATAGTATTAATCAGTCACATTGCCCCTGAACATGCCTTGTAACTACCTCTCTCTTCGCAAAGCTCCAGGCAATCAACTCCAATTGATCAGAGTGGGCACAGGGGATAAGGCCTACTTGCTATCCTGCTATCCTGGATCTATAGCACTGGGGTCTTTTTTCAATTGACAACAGAGAATACCCACTTTCCAGCTTACAGCCAGGGCTCTCATTTTTGAATTTTCTGCCATTTATTTCTTTCAAAAGCCTGTGGGTGATGACTGAAATTTAAAGGGGATAGTCAATGGCAATCTGGTAGTATGCTCCTCCGTTTCTAGACACACTCATGGAACTTGAAATAAACAGAGTTGTGGAGCCCTCATTCTAGGCTGGCTGAATTAGAATCCCTGGAAATGGGGTCCAGACATTTATATTCTTAAAATTTTCTGGAAGTCATGTTAAACTCTTTGTGAAGGACTGCCAGCTTTTATTCCTCAACATTCTCTAGTGCTATATATTTGGCTCCGATAGGGAATTTACCCCTTTAACTCTGGGTCTTTGGTACTCATGAGATTTACTTAAGAAATTATGAAACAAGGAGCGTTTTATGCTGTTTTAGTGAAGCTGATTTCAAGAATAAGGTTCATTACATTTCTTGGTTTGTCTTAAAAGACCACCCCCACACTTTCTCCCCTGTCCGATTTTTTTGACAGTACAGGAAATAATTAATTTTGTACTATGGAACAATATAAACTATGTAATCCAACATAGTTTCTTCTTTGGCCTGAATCCTAGGAAGCTCTGGGTGAGCTTAATCCTTAATTGTTAGAGCATTGCTCTAGGATTTCTTCATAGAGTGAATCCCTCCTCCACCCTCCACCCTCACCCAAATCTTCCCTTTAATTCTTGGCTTCTGTCTTCTGTCCTGGGTTAATTTTTTTCTGCTCTTGGTACACTTGCCTGATCTTTTATGGTAAGATATTTCTTTTTGTGAAAGAAGATGGGTCATAGATCAATCAATAAACAAAAGTAAGCCATATGGTTAACACACAAATTCCTGGGCCCCACACCCATAGTTTCTAATTCTAATTCAGTAGGCCTGGGGTGGGGCCCAAGGTGTTGCCTTTCCAACAAGTCCCCAGATGATGCTGATGCTCCTGGTTCCCTGGGACTGTGCTTGGAGAACAACTATTCTGGAGTAGAAATCTGCAAGGGCGCTTCAGCCAATCTAGTCCATGGCCTATTTTGTAAGTGAAGTTTAACTGAAACACACACAAACACACAGAAGTAATCCAGAGCCATCTACAGAGGACTCTAAAATGCAGGGCCCTTCTGTTTTGGAGTTATTCAGGAACAAAATGTCTCCATCTTTTTGGCTGCTTCATGATATAGTATAAATTCTCCCCCTTGCATTTTAGACACTGACATTTAGAGAGGTAGAAATTAATGAAACTCAAGGTAATCAGTGAACAAAAAAAGGATGGATGATTTTATGGTATATTCTAGCAGAGTTTTAAGGTAATGTGACCTTAGTACTATTTCTCAACTTGAGATGTATGGCTGATAAAAGATCCAAACTGAGCTTAAATTATTGTCTTCCTAAAAAAATAAAAGATATATGAGGGAGCTAAAGATTTCCTAATATTTATGCTATCCTTCTGACGTTAAAGAAAAGGCTAAATAAATATGGATTTGGATAATCTAGCTCATCAGATGGTAACTGCTGGTCAATGTCAGGTGAAGAACAGTAGAGAATCATTCAATTTTGTAAACTGAAGTATCAGTTTGACCTTACAAGGATAGTATATAATGAAGCATGCACTTAGAGACTTCTTTTAGTAAAACTCCTTAAAAAATAGTTTACTATTGTTTGCCTTTCTTAGCAAGCACTATGACATTGGGAGTTTCTAAAATACAGAGTAAAACAAAGTTACTATTGTTTCTAAATACAATAGAGAATTTATTAGGCTTTATCAGCAAGGCTGTATATTGAACTTATTAGCATAATTCTAAGTAGAATTTTTAATTATATCTCAATAGGCTCTGTTAGGGAACCACTAAAATTGAGTCCTTTACCGAACTTCCATGTAAGAGTATTAACAAGTTGAGATAGGACATTTTTGAGGGAAAAAGGCATGCAGGCTTAAACCCTTGGTGATGAAAAATGACTTCATTCATTCAATATATACCCAACAAAAGTTTATTGCTTACAGGCTGTGTGTAAAATACTGCAGTGAATGTTTCCCTCCAGGGAAAGTTTTTTATTTTGGGCTACTATTTATTGACTGCTTCGTTGTATGCCAGACACTGAGCTAATCACCTGACAGATACTGCATTTAATCTTCACAACCACCATACGAAGTAGATTATTATTAACCCCTTCTATAGACAAGGAATCTGAGGCTCAGAGAGGTTAAAGTAATTTGCCCAAGGTTGGTCAGCATTCCAAACCCATGTCTGCACATCCAGAACTGCTTGGTAAGAATTAATCCTTTTGAAACTAGACTTGGAAAAAAACAAACCAAACAAAACCCAACCCAACTACAAAAACCATGTCTGATTGATCCCCAAGTCGATGGTTGTGGCCACTGGAACACATGTGCTTTCAGCACCCCAGAAAAGGCCAACATCACAGGCATTCTGGCCTCATAATATGGAGCAACACTTCGGACAAACACAGAACAAAAAGGTAAGCTAGATGTTTTATGGCTTCCTGAATGTCATAAATCAATTACAAGGATGAGAATAGAAGGACAAATAAAAAAAATTAAAAATGACTCCTACTTGAAAGGAAGAAAAGCATGATGGGTTTTCTAAGGCCCAAGAACCTCACATATGGTCTACTTCCCAGCTAGCTTCTTTTTCCTACTCTTTCTTTCCCTCTCCACTTCAGGGTTTCCAACTCCTCTCCAGGATTGTGTGCATTTTGTATTTTGTGAGATGTGCAGTGACTGCAGGCTGAGACGAGACAATAGTGACTGCTGATCATGTGTTTCTGAGGACTGGATCATCTCTCTGGTCTGTTTTCACACCCGTCTACCTACACTGCCTTGTGAATATCTTCATGGCATCACTACGAGGGTGGTAGGCTTTGATTTTACTGAGGGTTGTCTAACTGGAGTTCAGACACTGCACTAAGTAAGCACCAGCTCAACCATACTCCCAGGCCCCTTCATAACAGCTTTGATCCCCAGAGTTGGTGGGTTTTTTCCTACATGAAGCAAATAAATATCCATCACTACAGAATTCTCCACATTCTACTACATTCCACTGTAAATGTCCTGCTGGGAGTCGTGGCAAATTCTGAAAGATCAAAAATCAGAGAACTGTGTTCCTTTTCCATTCCTGGCTGGGGCCAAGTTTCTAAGGAGGTTTCAGGAAAAATTCGAGTAATATCCCTATTGCTAAAACTTTTCCTGTGATAAAGCAGGAATGGAGAAAGTGGACCTTCCCAACTCTCTTTTTCAACCTTTTCTTTCTTGGAGGAAGCACTGTTGAAAGTGGAAGTCCAAAGTTCATTTATTTATTTATTTATTGATATAAGTCTGGTGTCAAACAATTTTAAAAATTATTATTGTTACTACTATTATAAAGATTTCATTTATTTATTTGACAGAGCGAGAGAGCATAAGCAGGGGGAGTGGCAATGGAAGAGGGAGAAGCAGGCTCCCCGCTGAGCAGGGAGCCTGATGGAGGACTCGATCCCAGGACCCCGGGATCATGACCTGAGCTGAAGGCAGACGCTTAACAGACTGAGCCACCCAGGCGCCCCAACTACTATTATTATTTTAATATAGACATCTGTTTCATCAAAAAAAAACCCAAACAGATTATTAACTACTAAAGTAGTTAAAAGAGGATGTCAATATCTCTTCTACCCAATTTAGACACTGAGATACTACAAACTATTTTGTCATGACTATAATCTCATCTGAAAACCATCTAATAGGTCACTTAAGCATAAGAGAAACTCTGAAGTCAGGGCTGCTCTCCTATGTCAACCTTCTAGAGCTAAGGAAGACATCATCCCAAATTTAGCTGAGCACAACAGACGAGTTGGCCTTGAATGTTGCTTTAGCCACAGAGCAGTACTTAAAATTATGTTTAATATGAAGAGAAGAAACATGGGTTAGAAAGTCAAGCTTCGTGGAAACCCAAGAAAATATCTTCTATGTATTTAATGTAAGCCAAACTTGGGGAAATAGTAAGGGCTATTTTCAGTTTTGGAAATCTTCACTGGGAGGACATATTTAATGTGATGGCAGATGGCTTCTCCTTTTGTAGCCATATTTGAATTTACAGAGACAATATTTGAAGAGGATTATAAGAAAGCCTCTAAAACCTCTTCTAGCAGAGAGTGTATCTTGTACATCTGCATTCCCCTGCTGTGTAAATAGTATGCTGCAGACCCCATAGTAGGCACTAAATAAATATTACACATGATGTCATGTATTAGGCACATTTCAGATTATCGGTATTAGTCCAGTTTGGGGGACTGATACACCTTGAGAACCCAGATGATGCCAAAACATAAGGAAACTTCTTTTTTTTCCACACAAACAGAAAGTGGAAGCTGGTGAACAGCTCAGCAACCTAAAAATGGCTGTGCAGAGCACTCTTGGAATACGAATTAGCAGTGGGGAATGGCAGCATATTTATGAGGTCTCTTGCCGGGTCCTTTCCTCCTGTGAATGCTGTATAATTCATTGCGCGCGCCCTGACCCCAGTGCGCTCCTGTTCTGACAAATCATACTTGATTAAGACAAATCTTTATTAGTTAGCTAGTCAACTTCCCCATTTATCACTGGCAAATCCCATTCTGCTCTTCAGGTGCAGGAAAAGTGACTGAAGCCTTACAAAAAACCCCACACACCAAACATCTAAATACAAATAAAATAAAATATGTGTTATATAGCAAGTAAAACCAGAAGTCTCAAAGTCTTAATAGATGATTAAATAAAGTATTTAATAGGTATATATTATACCCACTGACAAACTCAAACCCACTACACATTTCATCCAGGCTGAAGATTTGTTAATTAGGGATTTTTAGCTCCTACTAAACTCTTGTTTGAAAGCAAATTCCATATTTTTAAAAAAAGGGATTACAAAGTTAGAAGCTCAAAATCCCGAGGGAAAAAAAAAAAAAAAGAAAGAAAGAAAGAGGAAAAAAAGGACTGCTGAGTAGAGAGAATGTTTAAGGCTCCTACCAAAAGAATAACAACAACAAATCTTTAAAAAGTGAGACAGAATAAGGCAGAATGAATTCAAAATTATTCTTGATTCTTCAGTATCAGAGAAAAATGCATCTCTTTTTGACTGTCTGCAACGTTTTCATGAACTTCAATGTTGGTTTACCCAAAAGAGGATTTAAAGTGTTTATAGCGGATGATACTCATTTTAGAGTCTGGCGCACTGAGCCTAGTGCCAGAATCCTTCTCAGAAACCCAGAGACGAAGCGATCAGTAACAAAAAAGCATGCCATGTACTAGGACTGCCACTGCATAGAATAAATAGCATCTTCTGACAAGTTTCCAAAATTCTCTACTTTCACAGAGGTAGCAGTAGGCACAAACCATTAACTTTCTTCCCTGAGAGCAAGATGGAATGAGAATGAATATGGTCAGAGCTGATTTTCATTTCTCATATTTTTACTCTTAAACCCTGAGTCCAAAGAAGGTGGAAAATCTTTTTACTTTTTCCTAAGAAGCTACAAGTCAATCCAGATGTGTAATTTCTACATAGATTAGCTCACTGCTCCCTCTAAAAACAATGTAGAGACGATGTGTCATATGGGAATTATTTTACAAAAAGTTTCTATGTGAGATCCTAAACATTCTGCAATAGCGATAAATGAATCTATATGTAACTTATGAGGAAAATCCATTTTTAGTCTTGACAACTTTAATGAAATGCCAGTTAATACTATATAGTACACATATCATACTTTATCTTATTGATGCCCTTAAGTGTTCAATGGAAAGTAACACTCAAAAATATTTTGTATTTGGGGCTGTCTTATGTTTGCCAAAATCTCCCATTTAGAAAATATGGATACATCTTGAGAAATGAGGTCAGAGGTTGGTATGAGAGACTTCAAAAGAACACCTAATACAGTGGGAAAGAGTGTGTTGATGATTTTTTAAGCAGACTGACTCTGATTGTATCTATGGATTCAGAAGGGATCACGCCTAAACATTCCCTCCCCATTCTACTGGTCTTTCATCACAATTTCAAAGCACTGAAAAATATTCTGAAAGTGAAGATTGCCATGGTCACATTGGAGAATCTTTATTTCATTTGGGAGTGGCCTGGAGAGTTAAGTAGTTTACAATATGTCCATGGCGGTAAAGGAAAAGTCTGTATCACTTTCATTTGTCTGTGGATGCTCCACCCATTTTTTCTCGGAAATCTTGATGAACTCTCCCAGAAAGATTAAACAATTTGCCCATGGAGACGAATTTGACATTGGAGGTAGGATGAGAATTTGGTTCAATAAACATTACTGAGAGCCGGTTATGTGGCAGGCACTGTGAAGATAGAAAGAAAAATAAAGCATGCCCCCAACAGGCAGCAGCTCACACTTCTGTGGGGTAGGATGGTATGAGAATCACCACCACTAGAGCAAATCACAAGACTTAAATCTCTCTTCTAATTATGTTTAAAATGCCACACCTCAGGCCTGTCTCTCCTCTTCTTTTTCAAACCAAATTCTGCTTAAGAAAGATCTTGTATAGACAGGTGCTAAACAGGAATGTGCCAAATGTGCTGGCTCAATTAATTTGTTCACCATCTTTGCAGGTCTCCAAGAATCCACATTTCATGACTTCCATCCCAGGCCTCCCCCAACCCTCCATAATCATCTGCCTCACAATGATTGGATATCTTTTGACATAATTTGAAAACTGAGTGTCTATTGACAACCTAACTGCAACTGATACTCTACTGTGCAACACATTTCTTTCCAAATCTTAGAGGACAAAGGTAAGGACCTGTGGAAATGATGATTCCTATTTTTTGTTTGTTTGTTTGTTTGTTTGTTTTGTCTTTTCACTGTAGCTTCAGATTGAGAATGGACATGATACTTACTGGAAACTAACTGTAAACAATAAATAATAAAAACAGTGGTTTGGGTAAACTGGTTAATCTACAAGAACGGTTTTATTTCTAGCAGTATTTGCAGGTAAAAATGTTGAAAGTCATCTGGTCCCGCTATAAACACATATCTATCACCCAGTGGCACATAAATCAAAGTGGATGATAAAAAGACAGTATTTTCTCCCACTCCCTACTTCTGGCATCTACTCAACTCTCCATCTCTCGCATCAGGTAACCAAGAAGCAACACGCTGCTACTTGGTGTTGTTTCTTTTCTACATGCCTGGCACATAACAGATGCTTAATATATACTTCCTGGATGGATGGATGGATGGATGGATGGATGGATAAATGAATGGTGGGAAGGTCAAGAGAAATAAAGTAGGAGTGCAAGGAAAAGTAAAAAGTGGAGAACATAAAAATTTAGAAAGGCTAAAAGAATAAAGGTGGTAGAGACTCATTTAGAGAGCTAGACACTGATCAACAGAATTCTAGAGTCCGCAGAGATTTAGAAGTTTTTTATTCCACCTGGGGGTTGGATTAGATCACCTGGAGGAAAGCAATTTTTCTAAATGCCTTCTTAGGCAGAGCTTGGATTAGAATCCAGACTTCTTAACTCTTCATTTCATAGCCTCTGTAACACATAATACACAAGCTGAAAGTTCAAGACCATGTAATCAGTGTGGACTCTTTCTTATTAGTCAATGAATGGCCCTGGGGCATAGCTCCTTAAAATAGCCCTATCACTTCTGCAATTGTGGGTGAAATGCTAGGGAGGCGGATTTCCACCAAGGAGAATCCCACATAGCACTAGTCTAACTCATCATTTTAGCGATGCTATCTGAAACCAGTCAGAAATACCAAATATATACCCATTTATACCCTATAATGAGTAACTGGGTCAAGACAGGTGGCAGAAGGAAATGTACTTTTTCCTTATACTTCACTTATTCAAATTTTATTTAATTTTGAGAAAATAATTCAAGTAGGTTACATACTCAGCTATTGTAAACTGATTACTCATTCATTTAACAAATATTTACTTTGTACTTATTACACACCCACCAGGCATAGGAATAAAAATCCAACATGCCATTGGATGATCACAGTGAGATGTTAGGTGAACAATGGTTCTTCAAAAGTGAAAGTTAAGAACATTTAGTATTATAAAGTACTCTTATAAACAACACAAATAAAAAAAAATAAGATCCTCGACTGAAGTTTGAGGTTATTACTCATCTATACATTTTAATGAGATAGTTTCATATGATGAGTGCTCTCAACTTGCAAGCACATTCCTAGAAAGCAAAATAAATATCAAGTAATTGTACTGTTGTGTTGCTATGTCTAGCTACTCCCCAAAACAAACTAGTCCTTACCACAGTATAATTTTGCTATTGTGTTTCAGGTTGGTAAGTCAGTATCATCAGATATTCTAATGCAAACACTCAATAGAGAAACCCAGTTCTGCTGCAAATTTTCAGAATGTGTTAAAATTGATGTCAATGTCTCAGTAATTTCGCAGTTTAAAAAACAGTTAGAAATGTAATGACTACACTACACTTGATTAAAGCATTTACAGCTCTAATCAAAAACTGACAGCAAGATCAAAGATGTTAACTTAAATCTCTCTTCTAATTATGTTTAAAATGCCACACCTCAGGCCTGTCTCTCCTCTTCTTTTTCAAACCAAATTCTGCTTAAGAAAGATCTAACACTTCTTAACAGTTCATTATCCAATAAAACTATTCAAAGCTTAAAAGCAATCTACACAATTAGTCAGGACCTCAGGGAGTCTACCGGTAGTCTTTATTACAGGACTTCATATTAAAACACCTTAATTATATTTGTCAAATGGATTTCATTAAAACCCATCGTCACTTTAATTTTCATATTTTGACCGTGCTGGCATCAGCATTATTACCACCTGCCAGGCTAGGAACTACAACAAAATTGTCAAATTCCTTCAAATCCTAAGCAGTCTCTTTTGTACCTGACTGATCGTTTTCCCTGTGTGGGGAATCTATCACAATTAGGAGAATTAAAATACTCCTACTTAAATTTGACTCTGAATATATATATGTTTCTTGCAGGTGCGGGGAAAACAAACTACATGCGTGCCGGGTTGCCAGGTGCACTCTGCAGAGAGGGTGATGCACATACTTTGCAGTGTATCTGAATAGCAAAGCCCAGACATCAAACAGAATGCACTATGATTCAATCACATCAAAACCATCAGGACTTGAAAGCTAGGACATTTTTTTTTTTTACCTCCTATTCATTATGCTGCCATATTTCATAAAATATACGGTGTTTCTGGCCATTCACTTGAGATTCAATTGTATTTTCATTTGCCACTGCGATTTAGACTATTGAAATAGCAAATGGAAAAAATACACGCATCCCTTTCTTTCCAGCTATGCAATGTTCAATGTCAACAGAGATGCAATGTTGATAGCATTGCCCTAATTTAGTTAGTTATGCAACTTCAGGAAAATGAAGATGTGTACATTAATAAGCAAAGAGTTTTGGTCTGTTTTTCTCTTGATTTTCTAAGTCTTTGGTAGCATACGCAATACAGAAAGAGAATTCCTCACTGAGACTCCCTTTAGGTTGTGCACATAAAATTCTATTTTTCAAGTGAGATAGAGCAGGAATAGCCAAAAAGGATAGCCTTTTTTTTTTTTTTTAACCTAACAGACTCATAAGATATAACAAAGGAGAGAGGTTTCTGGCCTATGTCTAACACACTTCAGGGCTTTGTACAATGGTCTCAAGAGTAATAATCACCTTGCTTTATGAATACTTTAAATCATAGTAAATGATCTTGGACTATTTTCAGTGAAGCTGGAGTTTTAAAGATTTACTTACAAAATCACAAGATATTTAAAAAATTATAAATGATCACCGACTTACATGTCTCAAGATGTAATATAATAGAAAGAGAAAACATGCTCAGGGATTTATGCATAGGGGAAATATATTTAAGTACAGTTCCAACATCGCCACTGCCTAGGAGCCTTTCATGATCAACTTTGCTGGCAATGCATCCCCCACCTCTGGACTCAGATCAATTCACTATCTGTACCAGTATTATGGCACATATCCCAGGGTTTGGGATTTTGTTCTCTCTATGCCCAGAGCCTAGTAGAGTGCCTGGTACTGTGCAAACAATGTATATCTATCAAACAATGACTGACTGTGCTCATGGCCACCTCCCCTCCCAGACTATAAGGAACTCCCCGACGGCAGGGAAAACCTTAACATCATTCGCTCCCCCACCCATACAATTCTTCATAAATGGTAAGTCATTTGGCTTCTCTATCTCCATATAGACAGATTTATAGAATATATCTATACAAATTTACAGAAATAGATATATAGATAGTACGCTTATGAGTGTGTGTGTGTGTATGAGCCAGTATAGTGAATTTGTTGAAATTTATAAAAAAGCTCCCAAATTCTTTTACTGAAGAATAGATGAAGCATCAACTCCTTTTAAATTTTTATCAACTGTCACTATAATCTTGAACCACGAATCCTTCACCTTTGTCTCGTCTTGCCCTTGTTGACCCCTGAGCAACTCTGCCTGGGATGGTTGCTAGCTGGTGGAGCTGGTGAAGTAGATGGGTCAGAGGAACAACTTAGACACTCTGCAGTGGGAATCGGAGTTCTTTTCCAAAGAGCTCCTCAGCTGCTCGAAAGTACATTCCATTGCAACCAGTCAATAATTTATTTGAAGCCATTATTATTAATAATCACAGAACACATGGATTTTTCTTATTAGGAAAAAAATTGGAACAATCTACTATTTTAGAAATGTTCCTAGAGGGACACTTCAAAAATGAGGCCAGATGCGGTCTACGTTCTGGAATATTTGAAGTTTATTTGATATAAATAGAGGCCTACAGAAACCCTGCTGACACAAAAGTCACGAGGCACATGTAAGTTTATAAATACTGCATTTATTACATTTTAAATGCAATACATGTTAACTTGGTGCTCCAAGAGTGATTTTGGTTATTTCAAAACATTTCTGTCTTAACACTGTGCTATCAATTTCTGCTTAGTAGAACCCTGGCTCTGGTCATTCACAAAGGCTAACATGGTTCCTGTCTGTTGTGTATGTTTTCAAAGGGGTGCAAGTGCAGGAGTTGGCTTGTAGAAGGACAGCTCTACATGGTTTATACAATGGATTGACACAGGGATGTGTCAAATGTGATTTGTAAAAGTAAGCGCTTTGGGCAACACGTAAAATACAACCTGAAGTCTGGGTAATCTAGGGCTCCCACTGGAAAGGGGTCATCAGGAATGGGGATGGAGCATCTGGAGGGGACAGTGATACTAGAGGTAGTGAGTAGAGAAGACCATTTATGGGAGAGCTCCTGCAAGTGGGGCTTTCGTATGGAGGCTCTCTGAAATTTCTGCCTGGGATCATGTCCACACCCTCAAGACTGCTAGGTCATGTCCCTTCGCAAGCCCACATGGTCATGTACATCATCACCTGATTGCTTGCTATGGCCTCTGCAAGTTCTTCCCAGTTTCTGAGCTCATGAGTCCTGGTGAGAGTCCTCAACCTCTCTGATTCAGACAAAATAAGGAAAGTGGCTATTGTGGCTTTTCTCTTATCAATAGCAAGCATTGTGTGTTCAGGGATGGGGTAGTAGGGAGGTAATGTGGGACATATGGGATCACGGGAGCCTGCAGGAGGACTGGGAGGAGAGTTGCAAAGGCTTTCAAACAGCATGATCAGAGAGAGAGCCTGAAATGCCCAACTGACAAATCTCCAAGCCTGCGCAGATATTGTTTTTTCCAATAGGAGAAAAATCCGTGACTGTTGCTGTTTTCTCCCCCTCCTTTTAGAAAGATTACCTTGAAAAAAAAGCTATTGCTTTTTCTGTAATAGTCAGAAGACAACAAAGCAGTATTTACTATTCTTTTGAAGTGATACAAAAACAGCCAATGAGACCATGCCTGATGGTCCACCATTGGCTAGAAACTGAGACTTGTGCCTTCCTCCTGAGTAATGTGGATGCGAAACCACAGCGTTCACCAACATCTTTCTGGAGCCCAGACAATGAATGACCCCAAGACCTGTTTCTGGATTGAGCCCTGTATTTTGCATGCAGACTACCCTCAGGGCTACTACTCTCTTATACACGAAAGAATACTGACTCTCTTGGGGCGCCTGGGTGGCTCAGTCATTGGGCGTCTGCCTTCGACTCAGGTCATGATCCCAGGGTCCTGGGATCGAGCCCCGCATCGGGCTCCCTGCTCAGCGGGGAGTCTGCTTCTCCCTCTCCCTCTCCCCCTGCTTGTGTTCCCTCTTTCGCTGTGTCTCTCTCTGTCAAATAAATAAATAAAAATCTTTAAAAAAAAAATAAAGAATACTGACTCTCTTGAAATAAAACAATGACTGACTAATGCAATCATTGCCAAATGATGGGCCAATATTAAAATGCTTTTGCTATATTTTTCTTTTGGGACTCACCACTGCAGTCCTTAATGCAGTGTACTAATAAAGGTGAACAAATCACTTATGAAGTACAACAATTTGATCCACTTAAATATTTGTCTATAGAAACGTGTGTGTGTGTGTGTGTTTTCTTGGAGTGCTGAGATCCTCCCTACCCACCTCCAGGCTCTGCAAGGCCTGATCCCCAAAGGAGCTGGTCCACTGGTTCTCCACTGGTGGTAGGGGTTGGGGCATGGGGCAAGCTATGGGCAAAATAGATTTTAGTAAGATTCAAAGACTGACTGCTAGGATTCCTGATAAATGGGGAAGTTTCTGCTTATTTTCTTTTTTACGCTCCTTGGTTTCATTCCTAAAACAGTAGGATTTTATGCTTCCTACGTAGATAATATTTTAATGGCATTGAGAGATATCTAATAGGACATTTTTAGCATCTCTGTAGTGTACATGCAATATGAACACAAAATAAATAGTTTATAATGTGATACATTCTTAAATGGGCGTTTAAAAATAAAAAGTATTTAAGAGATATTCTCATATTCTATGAACTTAATTCTTTGAATAAAGAAAAATAATTTCATCTTTTTATTTTAACTCTAAATGGCCCTTTGATTATTACTCTTCAAAGTCCTCTGCTGAAGGTGGATGGCAATGATTATTCCTAATTTCCTGGTGAAGAAAAGCTGCACAAAGGAGTTCAATTACTTTTCTATTGTCATAAGTGAGGAATGGAATCATGAAATGACACTTTGTCCCCTGGTCTATTTTTTTAGTCTACAAAGCAGAAAGCTAGTGTAAACCATACTGGGAATATCTGCAGGGTCTGGAAATTTGTTAGGTTTGAGCCTAACATGGAGAGTTGGTGAGGATTTCAAACAAACCTTTCTTTTAATAGCAAAAGCAGAGTATTAGACTAAGCTGACCTTTGTTACAAAAATTCCCCTATTCTGTATATACTTTTTCAATGTCAGTAAGTTTCTTATATTCCCACATGAATTCAGAGATAAACAGATTGCTGCCAGGACTTAAGTGTTTTTAGGCAGTTTTAGGGCTCTTAGGTCAAAAAATGTCACAGAATGCCAGCTCTTGAACATTTCAGTGAATAAAATAGTTCTTTGCATATGCATATTTATTAAATTTCATTAACGAGTCAGCCACGTAACTTCTAGGTATGAGTATGCCAAAATGATGATGTTTATCTGAAGAGGGAAATACAAACATGTTCAAAGATCTACCCATTTTGAAATTTTTAAAACATCACTGTTATAGAATAACTATCCAATTAGCGATTGTCTATGTGACTCATCAAAAGAATAAACATCAGAAAATCAAAGTCTGTAAGTCCAAAAGCTCAGTACTTAAATAATCTTTTGCTTTTTATAATCATGTCAACTTTGATTATGCGTTTTTAATTGTCAATGAAATTTGGTAATAGAAAGGGAAAGCCTTAATTGAAATGCTTGTAAAATCCTCTTACTTGGAGAGTTTGTGTGAGTTGATTAATTAAGAGACTTTCACAGTTTTCATATTGATTGCCTTTGTGTTTCTGAACTTCCTGTCTGTTGCTCATGTGCAGAGTAAAGTAAGAAATCCTGGAGGTAACAAGATGTAGGATTTCTGGAGACAGGTTTCCACTTTGATAAATTGAGTGGTTCCTCCCCTCTCTTTTTCGAAGTATTTCTCTGTTATCCCATTTTGTAGAAAGAAACAGCCTTTTAAATGCTGACACTTTTGCCCTGATGTCATAATTTCACCAAATGTTTTTTAGGAGATAAGATCTAGTATAGTTTTTCATTTATTGTATTAAACTTGAAAAACAGAACTAGAAAACAAACAAACAAGTTTGTTTTGCGAGGACTAAGGCAAAAGGAAATGTTAGTATCTCTATACTAGATCTCTGCAGCAGAAAATATTAAAGAAATCAGTATTTTCTGCCTATATTTGGGTGTTGAAGTACATTGGTGCTATAATTTTCCGATGATCCTGAGAAAAAGAAAGGTTTAAAATCAATCTAACGATAAAGTTAAGTATTTCCCTACAGTATCATTGAAAAGTGTTTTATGGAATTTTATGTAACAGGTTATATTTCAAAATAATGAAAATAAAATTGATCTTTGGTATTTTTGATTAGTCTTTCCTCTTCCCATTAAATATTTAGGAGGGCACGGTAAGATAACTAAATATTTAGGGTGTTGCCACAAGGTAAAAGAAATTTTTAGGATGCCATTGTAAGATAAACTTAAAAATTTTCTAGTTTGTTTGTTTAGGAATTTTCCGCCTATAGCAAGACAAGATACTTCTCTCTTCTTTTGAACACTTCAGCATATTTGTCCAGCATTATTTTTTCATTCTCTTTTATCCCCGGGGCTCTCAATGTTTAAATAGCTCCCTCCCATGTAAAGCTTTGCACCGATATCGATCAGCCTAGGCTGGAAGTTACTATGAGGCATTTTCAATAATCAGCCCAGCTGTTCAGAGAGCTTCTTGAATATAACCCTTAGGTAAACAGCATAATACACTGAGAACTCTCTGCCAGCAACCAGCCCTTCTTGGCAATCCCAAAGATTGCTACTAATGCTTCACTAAACAAAGAACTTAATTCTGATTTTAACAATGGAGGCTAAAGGGTAATTCAAACAAATCCCATCTTTGATTCACATATGTAGAGACTATAAGGGGTTCCCCCTGCCCACATGCTTGCATATCTGATTAATTCAAAAGCATGTGTGCCAAGTAAACCATTTTTACAGGACCCAAAAGCAACTGCATGCAAGGCAATTTTTTAGTATTACCATTTTAATCCTTAATCCTCACATTCAGATTTAAGTTTATTCTCTTAGATCTCTTAGGGCAATTATATTATCTACCTTTATGTAATGTACAGCAAAGAAATAAAGGTGCAATTATTTATTTATGTCTTTACATTACTTTTTAACTCCCTCTTTCCTTAAGACTTAAATGCTAAAGAAAAAGAGAGACTTTTACATAGCATTCCTGATTGTGATTCCCGGCTCACAGGCAACAAGGGAACCTTAAAAGAAGCACCAAAAAAAATGGACACTATATATAAAGTATAATGTAAAAATAGAGTTAGGTAGCCATGCAGTGAAACCCATAATGTTCACACCCTTCAGTGGGTGAAGAATAAACATCATAAAAGTAAACAGCATTCCAAAATAGATGGCACCTATAAGGTCCTGCGAGTCCCCAAACTGTTTTGCTTTTAGAAAAAGAAAACAAAACCAAATAGAAGTTAGGTGTAAACAATTCCAAATGTTGCCATTGGAACCATTCAAAAAGACTGTCAGTTCATTATTTAGGTCAAATTAAACATATTTGTTTGGTTAAGGCTATTCTGAGATGCGGAAGTCACAGAGGTCTCCAGGTTCTGGAAGGATAGAGTAGTCTTCTGATAAATAAGAGATCTGAAATGTTTCCTCTGGTTTATGACCCACCCCAAATAGCATATCCATGACAGTAAATCAGAATGACCCTGTTTTTTATTGGTTTGTTTTGTTATGGTTGTTTATTTTCCCTTTATTTGGGGAGAGAAGAATTCTTCTATAGCATTTAATTTATACCTACTGTGCATGTGGTAGTATGCCAAAGAACCAAAGACAGGACACAGTCTCTGCCATTCAAATAGGCTTGAAAAGATGGGACTCTGCCCCCACCTCAATACACTGTCTGATGGCAGAAAAAAAAATTGACGACCAATTACAACAGGTACAAATAACAATACTGAGTACCATTAATCGCAATTGTATATCCCTACACAAAGTCCTGATACTGAAAAAAAATCAAATACACGAGCTGGTTAGCTCAAGATTCTCGGTCTACACGACGCTACGACATAGAGCTCTCCTTGGTCTACATGACGCTGCTGCAGAGGGCTGGCCTGGGCCTTGACAGCTATTCACCCACAGGTGAATCTGTGCAGCCTGCCGACTGGGAGCGAAGCACTTCTCCTGTATCTTTCTCCCTTGCAGGTGCCCATAAGTGTTGGCAATTTGAGTTCTTACCTTGTATTTCTTCCCCACATTCTCCAAAACATCTCCTTCAAAACCCTCATTCATTCACTTGGCTTTCAAATATCACCCCCACTTCTATGCTTAACTTGTCTCTTGACCTATTCCAAGTTTTACCCCCTATTTCCTAGCACATGCTGGATACTTCCTGGTTGTCTCACCAGCTCCTTACATCAACAGGCATAAAACAAAAATCCCATCTTCTCGCTCTGTGCCTCTCGCCCTCAGTTAAGGGCAGGCAAATCCAGGTGGTCTCCCTGGACCGACACATTTCTGTTCATTTGGACTTTTCCTTTATTTTCTTTCCCACGTGGAGCTAGGCACTGGATCTTTCCAAATCTTCCTTGGATGTGTCTCTCATATTTGTTTTTTCTTCTTCGTCACTGCCATTCTAACCTCTCACCCAGACTTGCACCTCCTTCCTGACTTGTCCTCATTGTCTCCAATCGGCAATACCTCTTGATTGCTTAATCTCTCTAAAGCATCAGCCTCCTCCTGTTCAGAACGCTTTAAATGCTTACCAAGCAAAACCCAAGGCCTAAGCTGGCATTCAGAACGGTTCAGAAGAGAGGCCTAAATACTTTCAGACTTCTCTCCCAATTCTCTCTGGCATAGAGTTGAGGCTCTAGTCCAGGGTTTTCAACCCTGGCACGTGTTGATGTTTAGGGCTGGATAATTCTTCACTCGATCTTAGTCAAAAGGCAGAGAAGCGATGGGCTGGATAATTGTTTGGGGAGGGGAGGGTCTGTCCCACGTACTTCAGGACGTTCAGCAGCATTCCTGGTCTCTACTGAGCAGGTGCTGGCAGCAGGCCCTCTCCCCCAGTTGTGAGAACCAAAAATGCCTCTGGACATTGCCAAATGTCCCCTGAGGGGGAGGGGGATGACAAAATCAACATTGGTTGAGAACCACTGCTTTAGTCAGGCTGAACATGGGCACCTTTGAGCCTTTACCCATGCAGTTCCCTGTCTGACATGCCTCTAACCATCTCTATTCCTTACAGTCCTGCTCATTGTTCTCGTTCAGCAAAGATACTGTATCTGACATGAGTTCTTGCACATGCATCATTGTCAAAAGAGATCTCTTTCCCCTCAAGCTCCTAAGCACTTGGTCTCACCTCAGAAGGCTCCAGGTGCCCACGTCATCCTCTCTACTAGGGTGAAAGCTGCCTGAAAGCAGGATCTGGGTCATCTTTTATTCCCCAAAATGATCAGCCCAGTTCCTGGCTCGTATTACGAATGAAGGTACCTCTAGCTTCAGCTTTCTAAGCCTTGCAGTCATAAGAATACGGCGAGGCAGTAACAACTCCGGCAAATGTTCTGAAGAGAGTCCCAGCATTAGCTTCTCTGAGGCTTCTCTGCTTGCCTGTCTCAAAGGGCAAGGAAGACACAGAGCAATTCTTGACCACTCCATATAGGGTCCACCCTTGAGAAAAACAAGCAGTCAGATTGTGAGGGAGGCCAGGGGCATGGTAAGTAAGTAGCTGACAAACTTAATGAAAAGCAGACAAACCAGGGTAAGAATGCTAAAATGCCCTTTAGAACATGGCAGGTATATAAAAAAGTCATAAGCAAGTTTACCATAAAGAAAAGAAGGTAGAAGATTAAGAGTTAAAAAAGCTAATTACATGGAAGGTTTTAAAACAGCCTAATGGAAAAGTTGAGTGAGGGAGACAAATAGCTGGGCAAGCTACCTGGTCAGAGGGACATAAATCTGAAAAAGCAGCAGATTCTCCAGATAGGTCAGACAGATCACATTTTGTTTTTAAAAGGGAGAGAACATGA
Source organism: Neomonachus schauinslandi (assembly GCF_002201575.2). Lineage (NCBI taxonomy): Eukaryota > Metazoa > Chordata > Mammalia > Carnivora > Phocidae > Neomonachus > Neomonachus schauinslandi. The sequence continues at coordinate 136,945,557 of NC_058408.1, read as the reverse complement.
AATTTGTGCACAGTTTGTGTGTGTGTGTGTGTGTGTGTGTGTGTGTGTAGTTACTGGGAGGGAATGGTATGATAAACTTTGGAGAAAGAAACCATCTGTACTGACTTAAAACTTGAGACACAATCCAAAGTAAGAATTAAGTAGCTCAGCGTAGTGCAGCCAACACCATGTGAGAAGGAGCCTCCAGGGCGCCACATGCCTGCCTCCAGGGCTGCTAGAAACACCAAGCCCAAAATGGACAATCAGGATCTCGAAAGAGAGCAGGCATCCAGAGGGTCTCTGTAGGACCAGCCCAGTTCCTTAGCCTTGAACCAATGTGGTCTCGCCACAGGCAAGGAAAATGCTGCACTCCTGCACAAAGTCAATTCCAAATGCATAAGCCTCCAGAGATATTTCTTATGGAATGAAGACTGAGAAGAAAATAAAGACTGAGTAATAAAAGCAAGAGTGCAACACTAATTTTAAAGTAGTCAGTCTTGCAAAAATACTTTCAAGTAAAAAGGAAGAAATCCCCATGACTCTGGAAAAAGGTGTCTAGATATACCACTAACAAAGGAAGCCTGAAAGAGACTTTATTTTCAAATTTTGTTTGACTGTGGTCTTTTTTTTTTTCCTCTTTTGCTAACTGGTGGTATACTCTAGGGTGGATCCTGACATTTTGGCTTTTATTTTGGCCTAGAATCATGTTGATAGTGTTACTGAAATAAATTATTTGACTGAACTGCTAGTTGCACACTTTTATGCCCATGAAATTGCAGAAAAATTGGGAGGCACAGGCACAGGGATAAAATGGGAAAGGCATACACTAGAGTTTGGCTTAAGAGTTATCTTAAGTTCTGGAACAACATAAAGGTGGTGGTTGCCCAACATCGTGAACGGAATCAGTGACACATTCACAATGCCAACGTTCCCCGAATGGGGGAATATTATTTTCTGGGGCAAGGTCCTTTTCCTCATGACTATTTCCCTCCAATCTCTTCTCTGACTTCCTTTTTGGCTGCCCAAGTACCCCGTGGTGTTGTCCCCACCCTTGTGCTTTGCCTGCTGTCTCCTTACAGTGTTTGGAGATTGAGTGTCCTTTCTTGGCAGGTAGTGCGGGGTCCTATTTCACAGTCACACGCTGACATGCAGTGAACAGAAATGAAGGGAACTACAACTTTTCCAATATGCTTGAAAGAGGACAGCGGCCCTCAGTTGTAACATGGAGAATTCAGAGGTTGCCTCATAGGCTTCTGGTCAGACAGAAGCAGAGAATTTACTTACATGGCTTGGCTCAGTGCCTGGCACATGGGAAGCACTCAATAAATGTTAGCTAATATTCTTTGTACTATTATTATGTAAGTCCCTATAACTCTCCAGGACCTACTGTATGCTCTGGATGCTGCTGAAGACCTAGAAAAGCAGCTTTCATTCCCATCAAACCTCCTTTTTATAACAGATATTTTTTTCAATGCCCCTTGATTCTCTTGAGATGAAATTCAGAGCTAATATAATCTATGGACACACGTAATTTAAAAAATAATCAATATAATGCCCTACCCACAAAATAAGGAAACTATACAGGAAAGCAGTAAGATGTATCTCTGTATGTAAATGTGCAGGCGCTGCTATCCTAGCAGACAAGAGCATATGCTTGGATTCATATGTAAAGTTAACATACACATGACAGGTGCACATGCAAACCACTACATGTGCCACCCAGCGATGACTCAAATACTACAAGTGCCATTGCCATGAACGCTGTATCGCCAAGCTTCCCTTCTGCTCCTTGTTGCCTAGCCCTCTGTGCTTGGACGGACTGTATGTTAGTTCTGGCCATTGGGCTGTAGATGTGCCTCATGTGGAGGCAGAAGCATTGAGGAGCTGGTGTGCAAGCCCTTTCTACCTCTGCCTGAGATGGCTGGGGACAAGCCCCGTGGGGTAATCACTCTTGGACCCCTGGTTAACCGTGAGCAAACAAAAAATAAATTTTATTGTGTTAAGGCACCAGGATTTCTAGGCTAATTTGTTTCTGCAGCATAGCTCTGTGTATCCCTCAATTGTGAGCAACTCTTTTAAAATATACCCTGGTTTTACACAATTGTTGTATGCCTGGAAAATCAGTGGATGCTAAAACCATGCAAAAAATACTTTGTTTTTAATACTGGAAACTAGGTTCAGATCATTATAAACAGCATTTTCACCTACTTCAATGATCAGCAGGAGGTTTGAGAGTTTGTGTAGACCAGGGGCTGTGTGTGCTGAGAAAGAACGTTCAATGCACTGCAGAACATTTATTATCCTTGTTTCTCATCATTGGGATAACCAAAATGAACCTGCACAGTTCAAAACTTCCCCTGGAGGAAGAGTACCTCTAGGCCAGTAACCTAGAGACAAGATCAACATGGACTCGACTAGCAAAGCTGTGCATAGTGGGGTTTCAACAGTGAGTCGTTCATAGATTACAGCATCTTAGAATATTGAATGATATTGCATAAGATGTAAAAAAAATAGCAAAATAAAGGGGTTCTCTAGTCACAGCTTGGGAGCCTACAGGATACAGGAACTCTTCAGGGCTAAAGAGTACAGAGTGAGTTTCAGAGTCTTTAGGGCATGGAGCACTGCAAATCTCCACAAGGGAGATTCAGCGTGCACTGTTCCCCACACTTCTTTGAGCAGTCAGGCTTTTTGTTCCAGAGCTTCCTACAGAACTCAGGTTTGATAGGATATGCAATCTCCACTTTACACATGAGCACACCAAGACTCATGGAGAGTGAGAGGCTTGTGTCAAGTTTTCAGTGAGTTAGTAGGAGGGCTAGACCTGGAACCTCACTTAAAAATCAATATTCTTGACCTTAAAAAGGAATTAAGTGAGATATACGCTCCCATATGGAAGAACCTCAAAAACATTACACAAAGTGGAAGAGACCAGACACAAATGGTCACATATTATAGGATTCCATCCATTCCATGGATCTATTCCATGAAGAAATAGATCCACAGAGACCAGAGAATGTTGCCTGCCAGGGTCTGATGGAGTATGGAAAGGGGAACGAGGGCATAGGGGACATGGGGTTTCCTTGTGGGGTGATGAAAATATTCTGGAACTAGATAAAGGTGGTGGTTGCCCAACATCATGAATGGACTAAATGCCATGGATTTGTACACTTTAAAATGGTTAATTTTATGTTATGTGACTTTTATTAAAAATGAATAAATAAACAAGGTTAAAAAACAATATTCTTTTCTCTACACTATGGTCTTATCAATTTGAGTTCTCTAATATACTAGAAAGTAGTATAGCAGTATGATCTTTTCTATATGCTTCCTCATATTGTTGTTACAAATATTATTTTATTACTTTTCATTTTCTGGTTATTGTGTAAGGAAGTGGATGCCATAAACCTACAGTGAATAGAATTTTATGGGGATTGATTATAGGCTGAGAAAGATAATTCATCTACTTTGAATGCGGTAGAGTGGTTTTCTATCCATTAGCTACTACAAGCTAGAGTCTGTGTTCTGCAGGATAGAAATATCAGGGCACTGGAGTCAGATGAACAGAGGTTCAAATCCTGACTCCATTACTTCATGGCTATACATTTACAGCCAGTTATTCAAATTCAAATTCAATTTCCTCATGTGATATGGAGCAGTAATACCTATAACACAGAGTCATTGGGTGAATTAACTGCAATGATGTAGGTAAAATGTCTAGAACAGAACCTGAATCCATACTATGAAATCAACCCAAGTTTCAGTACCTCCAAGTGTGCTTTTTTCCTAGAGATCGTACCAGTGGTGTCTAAAATTTCCTTCAGAGGGCCAGAGAGGTGCCCCAATCCATGCTAGGGCTTTTCTTTCTGAAGTTGAAGACATATTCAGCTCCAGGAAAGAATTTCAGAGTGAAGATTTTCTTTGTTCTCTGACTCCATGGGATGCTCTGTTGTACTGTGCAGATCAGAAAGTGGGAGTACTGGGCGGAATATATTATGCATATGCATGTGTTTATAAAATAACAAGTATCTCTAGAAGGGAACCCCTACACATAATCAAGTCTGTCAGAAGAAAGACTCTCTGGAACCTTCATCTTTTGATCAACTGGGAATTAAGTGGGCATTTTAAGAAAAACAAACACCTTTAGGCACAATTAATATGTTTCTTTAATACACTATGGTTCCTTTCATCTTTACTCAGTTTTAATAATATAAAATGGTGTTTTAGAAAAAAGATTGAAAAGGTTATCTTCATTTTAAGATAATCCAGTAGTCACACAATTGTACACCATACTACACAGAAGCACTTACGAATTGCAGATGGCAGGTTAAGGAGATTTGGTTCATAGGAGGACGGAGCATACTGAAGCCCAGTAGATTTATCTGCATCCAAACCACCAAACTGTTTGGTGCCATTTTCCAGTTTAAAAAAAAATAAGTGAAGTTACTAACTCTAGTCACTGGAACTCAGCAAGCTTAATTCAACGTTGCTTAAGCCTTCTGGGAAACTGAGGCATAAATGAAAACATTTTCATTACTAAACTGCTGTTAGAGAACCTCATTTGCAAATAACAATTCCTACGTTTAATAACCATTCACTCCCCATTTACAGAGTGGGTTACACTGGCCACTGGCCCATCGTGGGCTATGTAGGAGCGCGAAGACAAGAAGCCGTCTCCTCAGGGAAGCCTAACTGTTGAGACGATGAGTTAGCTCCTATTTTTCCAAGATTCTGTTTCTTCTTAATTCCAAGATGAGGGAAAACACAAAAAAGCTTCCAGTTAAAAGCCAGCTCTTCTCCCAGGAGTTAAGTGTGGCGAATCAGAATGAGAAGAATGAAGGGCACAGATAAATCATGTGGGAGGAAATCCTTTAAAAAAACAAACAAACAAAACAACAAAGCAAGGGCCTAGAAATGAGAAGGAGGGGCATAAGAGAACTTTCTGGTACCCTGTCCCCCAAAAAGGAAGGTGAATCATGGGTTCAAATGTTCCCCAGATGTAGACTGACCCAAAACCAAGATGTCAGCCCCTGGGCAAGTGTCCAGGGGTTCTGAGTGTTGCAGTGACGTCACCTAGCACTCCAGAAGCCATTCACTTGATGCAATAGATGCAAGGTGCATCTATTCCATTGATAACACAGAGAAAGTCTGCTGGGTTATTCATAATAAAGTGAGTAACTAGCAACACAAATGTGGGACATTAATGAATCTGTTCTCATGTGCATTAAAGAGGGTCGCTGGAATTGGGTAACCCAAAATGAAAACCCAGACCTAAAAAAAATAAAAGCAAAAACATGTGCATTGAAAGAGATTAAAAACAACAACAACAACAAAAACCTGGCAAGATAGTCACCAAAATATTAACAATGATTATTTCTGGGTGATACAGTTTTATTTGAATTTTATAATTATGGAAAAATTTTAATAAGAAAATTTTACATTTAAAAGGAAAAGTATAGTTTGGATCAAATACTTTGGGACCAAAGAACAACATAAAGGTAGCAGCACTGAAGAAGAAATGGATGATCCAATATTAAGAAAACAGACATAAAAATAAACCAACCCAAACGGACCCCAATCCAGTAAATGAGAATCAGTCCCTAGGCAGTAGTAGGTTGAATAACCTAAAAAATGGAAAAATGGTAAGAATATGGTCTTTTATGATAAAGACATGATTTAGAATTCTTTGATGGCCCAATTTAAAATTAAAAATGATTAAGTGGTGCTTACCTCTACATGTAAAATGAGTATTATACACTTTTGGGCCCCAAGGTCTGGCTCCTATATTCCCAAACAGTAATTCTGTATTTGACCGATATGATCTAAATACTTAAAATAATCTCACTTTGCAAGAGAACTAGAATATTAATCCTGTAATACCTAAATATCAAGATTATGATCCATAAAATTTCATGCAGTATTGTTTCTAAGGGTATAATGAAAAAAATTGTCCAATCATATGTGAAGAGTTAAGTTCTGGCACAGACACAGTATGGAATACTAAGCAATCCCTAAAGGGCAATTCAGATCCATATATACAGACACTGGAAATATGTACACAAATCATCGTCAAATGGAAAAAGCAAGGCACAGGACAGTACGCATGATACAATTTTATGTTTTTAAAAGAAGGAAGTGTGATTTTGCACATGTAATCTAGGAAGAACTTGGCCTCCTCTTCTCCAATATATGCACAGGGGTTGCTTTCTCCCTTCCTTCTGGATTCTGCCTAAAAGTCATCTCAGAGAAGCTTGCCCTGATCATCAAATCGGAAGCAGAACCTCCTGGAATGCTCTACCTTTTATCCTACTGGATTTGTCTTTATAGCATGCATCACTACCACATTTTATATTACATTTTTATTGATTTATTGACTATCTCCCTATTAGAATACAGGTTTCATAAGAAGGGACACCTCATCTGTTTGTCACTGTTGTTTACTCAGTACCTGTTCCTGGTACACAGTAGGTACTCACATATTTGTTGAGTGAATGAGTAAATAAATGTAATATATAAATATATATATACACACACAAGTATATAGACAGATATGTATATACATATATTTAAACACATAAATATATACAGATGAAATGCATAAATACATAGAAAAATCTCAAAGCATATACATCAACTGTTAATATTTGTTACTCTTGGGAGTGGGAGTAGGACAGAGGGATAGGGAGGGAGGAAGGCCTGTATACTTTTTACATTATATGCTTCTGCCTTGTTTGAATAATTTGTAATAAGGATGAATTATGTTATGATAAAAAATACAAAGAAAATTTTCACATAAGGACCAGGGTTTGTAGAACCTGTGTAATTGCTTTAAAATATGTCCAGTGATTACACTTAGGTATCCAATTTTTCAGCTGGACTGCTCAACTGAAGATATTTTAATCAGTTACGATTTCGATCTTTTTACTTTAGGCAGTGGTTCTCAAACTTTAGTGTGCATAGAATCATCTGCCCAGTTTGTTAAAAATATACAGTCTCAAGGCCTATCCCCAGAGATTCTGAACAGGGGTTGGGTAGCAGGAATTTCTGTTTAAAAAAGTATCACCCAAGGTGACTGACTCAAAGCTCACCATTTGAGAAACTGGCTCAAGACAGAGTTAAGATAGGGAAGATGGAATCAACATATATTTAATGAGGACCGATTATCTGCCAGGCAATTGTGGTTAATTAACATCAGATAAGTTTAATTAATTGGTTGTTAGTGGATGAGTATTTCAGCTGGCTGCATTTGCAACTAATTGGTAAGTGGTTAAACACTAACAGTCTGAATAGAATAAAAAACGGTGCAAGTGAAACATTAAGATGCTGGTTTTGTGGTTCCACTTGTGTGAATTTTTAAATAATCTTAGAGTTAATAAAATGATGACATTATGCCATCATCTATATATGGGGGATGACACGGTATCTGAAGACAAAGGCCAGAGTATATCCCCACCACACAATCGCAGTAGTGGACTACCAGTTGGAAAACCTTTGTCCTAGCTCCTTTTGACCACCACATATATCCCTTCACTAGGGACTCAGGTTTCTTATTAAAAGCTGCTAGAGTTGGGCCAGATGGCTATAAGATCTCTTGTGGCTCTATCAGTTTTTCCAATACAAACACATACCAGCTTTTCCTTTGTGTTACACGTGATACTTCTGTGAAAGGTGCTTCCATGTGTAATGACTGCAGATGCGTTCCCAGTCTTTTACACTCATGCACATGTGTGCACACAAATATAGGCATATACATAAAGGTTTCCAATACACCCAACTCAAACACGCATTTAGCCCTTATTCTATTATGAGATACCCATCACAGGAAACAATTTCAAGAGTGTAAGTGAAAAATAACTTTGGGGTGACGTGGTGAAAAAGGTATCAGAAACTGCTGACTTAGAGACCTAAAACATAACAGCAGTGGGAGCAAACTGGTGTTACAAGGCTGTGATGCTCTGAGTCCAATTTTAAGTACCCTAAGATTGTGTCTGGAATTCTCACCTTTTCTGCTCTCATACTTATACTTCACTTACAAGGATTTATCCCAGTAAGACTATTTCATGAGAAAACATAAAAACGAGAAGGTATATTAAAGAAGCAGACAAACATACACCCTTCCCAGGAATCCTGGGGATCTCTAGGTACAATGAATCACCAGCAAATACATCAGCCCCCATGAAGATATCAAAATAACATCTTGAGAACCAGGAGATGCAAGGGCTCAGTTCATTCATTTTCCCCTTCACATTTCATTCTAGACTAATCGGGGGGCTCAAACTGCCTTGCTGCCAGAATAATCCATATTCCGTTTGGCGTTGCTGCTGGTGGGGAGGAAGGAAATGAAAGAAAGGGGATGCCTCAAGAGGACGACAAAGAACCAGATCACAAGGACGCTGACTGCTAATTAGCAACATATTATAAATACGGGTAAATGCACTAGACTTTCAACTCTTGCAAGCCCCCAAGTTCATATCTTGGCTGGAAGTGAAAATGCGTTTGTCAGTACCATGCTGGTCTCTTTTCTCGGAAGATGACGGACAACATGGAGCTGGGCGGAGGGCCCGCTGCAAAGAGATGTGTTGTGACAGTAGGTCCTCTGTGCAGCAGAGGCTGCATCTGCCCAGTGCCGTTCTCTGCTCCCCAAGCAACGTGGTTATCAGCAGTGCTTACAGTCGGAAAACAGTGTGTTCCTTCAGCAGGGGCCACTTTCCCCCTTTCCCTGAATAGTGCCTAGATCGTTCAGCAGCAACCGAGAACCCTCACGAGTCTGTCTTTGAGCCCCTCCTCAAGCACTGAAGATTTTGTCTGAATCAGAGGAATCCTGCAGGAATGGATTATAAAGCACCCCCAGGCTTGGGTACTAAGTCCCAGTGCCTTTTGGGAAGCAAAATTCAATTTATAGCCCCAATCTCTTGCTCTAAGACCTGTTGGGGAGAACATCCCCTTGGCCACACAGGCGCCAGCCCTGTAGCTGTTTAAGATGATGGGATCCAAAGAGAGTTCTTGGCCAGGAGGCTGAGGATAATGGCTGAGGCATCAAGTGGTCCAAAGGAAGGAAAAGATTCAGAGAGTTCTGTTTTTTGTTTTTTGTTTTTTTTTAAAGAGTTATTTTAATACTGTTTAGAAGAAAGAAAAATATATCTACACACACACACACACACACATACGCACACTTTGGCTTTTTTGGACTGCTCTAATAAAATGGGAACATGGTGTTTTTAGCTTTCTCTTAAAAGCCTCTAGCCTGTCTCTTTCCTGCTGGATTTACAATGCTAAAAAGCAAAATCCCAGAAACCTATTTCTGTTTACTTAAGGAGGATAAAGTGTTACCCCAAAACAGAGGGGCCTTTTACAGAGATTGGAAAACAAATGGTTTAAGGGCATTAAGATCTACATATCTCTCATGCCAGCACATTCAAGGTCATCAATCAAACATAATCCTGAACATACGAGGTGCAAAAGTGCTAAAAAGGCCCCATTAAAATCCAAGCCTTTTCAGGTGTACCACCCAATCCTGAGAGTTATACACAAGGCAGAAACAGTTCTAGTTTATACACACAATACCATTAGGGACAATTTATCATGTCTTTAAAAGTGATCTATGGTACATTGTGAAATTGCTTATTAACTCCAGAAATAACAAACCCAGCTTGTGTTAATGCACTCGAATACCCAGAATCGGAATTTTGAAAACTTAAGCTAGAATCTATTCAAATTTACAGCTTAAACTTTCTATTAATCTACCCCTTAACTTGTAGTTCAGATTTCTAAATTCATATTTTTCAATTAGCGTTAGATACTAGAGCTATTTTGACAAAAAGTTTTAAGATGTTTGAAATAGGTTTGCTTTACCAAATGCCTAAAAGAGCAAAGATTACACAAACAAGTGCATTCTGGGTAAAAATCCAAATTATAGGTCTTTTCTAATTTTATCTTTCGAATCTTATTTTCTTTTAAAACATTGGGAGTCTGCACTTATTACCCAATTTTTCTTTAATCCATTATAAAGAAATGTGTATGTGATTGCCCATAGTTCTGGCTCGTCCATCTGACTTCATTACACGTTTTTTTTTAAAAGGTACTTTTTGTTCTATAAATACAAGATTTCATACATAAAAATAGTACTCTTGGTCTGCATTAAAGTCTACCAAAGCTAAAAATTGTAGAAGTAAGTAAAAGGCAAAGGAAGCTCGAAACCAAGGACAGACCTTGCTGTACCTGGCTGTGCCTCATGCCCATTAATGTTAAACTTTATGATGTTCCTGGACTTACGATGGGGTTATGTTTTAATAAACCCATTGTAAGTTGAAAATATTTTACAAATTCTTTTTTTTTAAAAGATTTTATTTATTTATTTGACAGAGAGGGACAGCAAGAGAGAACACAAGCAGGGTAAACGGGAGAGGGAGAAGCAGGCTCCCTGCTGAGCAGGGAGCCCGATGTGGGGCTCGATCCCAGACCCTGGGATTATGACCTGAGCTGGAGGCAGACGCTTAATGACTGAGCCACCCAGCTGCCCAGGTTGAAAATATTTTAAGTTGAAAATGCATTTAATACACCAGATATACCAAACCTCATAGCTTACCCTAGCCTACCTTAAACGTGCTTAGAACACTTACATTAGCCTACAGTTGGGCTAATGCAAAGCCCATTTGATGATAAAGTGTTGAATATCGCATATGGTTTATTGAACACTGTACTGAAAGTGAAAAGCAGAACGGTTGTAGGTATATTGACCGTGGCTGAGGGAGCTGTGGCCGTAATTGCCTAGCATCACGCGAGAGGATTATATGGCATATTGCTGGCCAGGGAAAAGATCCAAGTTCAAAATTCCAAGTACGGTTTCTACTGAATGCGTATCGCTTTCCCACCATCATGAAGTCAAAAAATTGTAAGTCAAACCATCTTCAGTCAGGGACCATCTGTATATTCTGAGGCCCCTTTGGTCAGCACAGATCCTGGTTTCTGGGTTGGCTTTTAGGTATTATAGGCTCACTACATGGTGTTGGTACAATTCTGTGCTCACATCCCGATAGAACAACTGTCTGTATATTTCTGTATCAGATGGCTGACCACCCACATACAGAAAATATCACCTTTTGTCTTTCTTAGCAAGCTGACCCTGTAGCATGATGAGAACCAGAGCTAAGTGAATAGCTAGTTCTCTTTGTCTTGACTCCCACACCTGAGAAATGCTCTTCTTCAAGTGCTTATTCAGCAAACAAGCACTGGTACTATGGGTCAAGAACTGGGCTAGATGCTCCACCTACTAAACGTACACCATTTTTAAGGAGTATAGAGCGAGAAAATGTAGGCAAGTGTGCAAAAAAAGTATAATGTTTCCAGGGACTCTGGAGTGGTCAGTTCCATGTGGAAGAGTGTGGGTCAGGAAAGGTGTTGCCCTGTGGACATTTAAGAACTTAGGGCTACAGGTCATCACTGGAACAGCCAAGGTAGAAGCATATATTTTAAAATGACCCCTAAAGACAGAGGTCAGAACCAGTTAGGTTCAGTGAAATTATACACATGAATCTAGGTGGTAGCACAATGTGGTGGGATGGTTCACATGTTGGGAGAACTTGGATTCACATTTGGCTCTTTTCTTGGTCTATGAACTTGGGAAAAGTATTTAACCTTCAGTTTTCATCTGAAAAATGGGCACAACGATGTCTATTTCATAAGAATGTTGTGACTAGGAGAAATATATATAAAAATACCGAGGAAGTGTACCTTAATCCAATATTTCTTCAATCTTGTGTTGTAAGATGTTTGCTTCTCAGACCATTAATATGCTAATGTACAACGTGACTCCTCAAGAGAGGGGTACAGCATACAGCAGTGCACACAGACACTTGACCATGAAGCCCTCATTTGGTGGAATACCTACTTCCACAGGGAGAAACACTTGGGAAACAGTGCCATATGTCTTTAAATATGTATCTGCTTAGAGTTTATAAGTGACCATTAGAACACTTATTTGAAACTACCAAAACAAGAGGATGAAAGAGAATAAGTCATTTTCTACAAATTTCAGCTATAGCCAGCAAATAGCAACGAAATGGGTGTCTGAATTCTCTGTTCATAGAATGGGGCAAACCACAGTGCCCTCTATAGAATTAAGCCCTGACCTACAATCAGAGGCTTCTGACATTGGCCCTGGCCCATTACACGCGGCACTGCCCATCTGTACCCCTAGCTTCACTTCTAAGGTCCTCATGCTCCAGGATCCCAACTTTCCCTAAGCATCTCTTCTTTCTCCTATTTCTTGGCCATGGCTCAAAACTCCATTCACAAAGCATCCCCTCACTCTCTCCAGTCTATCCAAGTCCAACTGTTCCTTGAAAGCCAGGTTTAAAACGGACCCCAACCAGAAATCTTCTGAGTTTTCTCCAATGGAATCCATTTCTTCCTTTCCTCTAAACCAAGTGTAAGTGGTCTGCACTGTTGCTGTAGCCGTCAGCCTAGCAAGCCAGCTTTCCCCAGAGCAGGGCTGTGTCCTTCTCCTTCCTATCTCAGTGCCTGGTACAATGTATTACACATAAATGAACAAAAAAATGCTTGTTGGATCAAATAGCTTCAGTACTCTGATCAATAATAGTTAAGAGCTCAAAGAGTAAGAGACTGTATCCCAATAATGAAATACAAATTCTATTAAAGTCCAATAATAATTAGGAACAACATGCACTGTTAATGTTACATGCAGTTGCTTACCAGGCCTAAAAACACAGTGTGCTTTTACCTATCCCAGAGGTTTCCACACTGTTGCCAGAATTATTTTAGTGGAGAGTTTTAAACGTCCTGGGAACACTTCCAGGTTGTTGCTGAACCGTTCTAAAATGAAAATACAGTCCAGGGGGTCAAGCTCCCCCCCCCATTTGGATGTCCACATTTCCGATGCAGGGTGTCCTTTCAATGATGGCCTCCCCCAGCTGGTGTCTCCTTCGCCTTCACTTCTAACTTCCATCCTCCCCACCTGATCCCTCCACTCATGAGCTGGAAAACAAATGGCTTCCATTGTCAGGAAAAAGGTAAGAAAGACCCCTGCACTTTTTATCCCAAGCCTTATTAACAAGGAAGGAAGTTAATTGAAGTCTCATCTAGCAGACATTCTTCCCCCAGCTGTGTCTAGTCATGAGCAGAATGATGATTATGTGCATCTGGGCAAAACATTAAAGAGGAATGCTCTGTCAAAATTAGGTATGGTTTGGAAATAAGAAACAAACATAGTCTGTATATTCTGTAGAAGCAACATTAAAACAGCACCAGGCCAGCTCTGTGGCTTGGGTGCCTCCAAGGTGGAGGCAGGGAGTGGTTCAGAGAAGAGCTATGGGGGTGTCAGGCCAGCTCCTGAAATGAGACTGTAAGGTCCCTGAGCACAGGGCCCACACTGGCTCCAGGCCTGGGAAGCTCCCCCACCCCCAAGCCCTTGTCCTTGCACAGGTACTTGGGTCAGAGCAACTATCCTCATTAGCATATCTGCCCCATTTCCACATATTTTGTTCCAGTAAGCCCCCTTCTACTGCTTCTCCCAAAAGAACAACTTCATTCCAGATGTAATGCATTGGCTCAAACCATGCATACACTTATCCCTTCAATCATGGGAGCCAGTTGGAAAAAACAAACAAAAAACAAAACGAGTTTAGTTTTGACGTGATACATACAATCCTTACGACCATTTTCCGGACCCACTGCATGGTATAAATTAGTTCTTTGAAAAACAAAGAACAACAAAAAACCCTTTTTACTAATGTGTCAGGCATTAATTCCAGAGGATCTGTTTACCTTTCCTTAGAGAGTCTCCTAGACATTTACTTGTGATCAGACAGCTAATTACTATTTGGCTCAGTGTCCTAGTGGGTTGTGCTAAGAAAGCTCACTTCCATCATTTCAGTGTACTTCACTAACCTAGCCTTCCAACCTCAGCAGCTCTCAGCCAGCCATGCTGGACTGCCCTAATCAGCCATCATGCTTTCCCACCTTCCTGCTATTCACCTTGGATGCCCTAATAATATTCAGTCAAGGTAGGCTCAAAAGTGCATGGTAGACTCAGCATGCCCTTGGCCCCAGTGCCCCACCCATGGTTTGCACATTCTAGCTATCAATACTGTAAGGCTCAACTCAAAAATCATATTATTTCCTAAATCTAAGTTATGAATATAAATCTTATCATACTTGTTTAGATTTGCATTTAGGTTTAATAATGTCTTTGTTCACTTTCTTTCTTGTGTCTTAGATCTTCCTTCTGAAGTCATTTTTCTTCTTCCTGAAGTACTTCTTTTAAAAAGTTCCTTTAGTGAAAATCCACAGATGGATTTTCTTAGTCTCTGTTTATCTAAAAATGTTGTTTTGCTCTTAATATGGAAAGATACTTTACTGGAATAACAATTCTAGGCTGGCAGTTATTTTTCTCTTACAACTTGGAAGACATTATTCTACTGTCTTATGGCTTTGATTCTTGAGATGCCTACTTTCAATCTAACTTGTCTTTTGTTCATAGGTAATGTGTCTTCTTACCTCTGGCTGCTTTTACTTCTTGCTGGTTTTGGTGTTCTGCCATTTTGCTACAATGTGTCTAGATGTGAAATTCTTTGTATTTATTTTGGTTGGTATATATTGTGTATTTGTGGATTTAAATCTTTTGCCAGATGTGAAAATTCTCAGGTATTATCTTTTCAAATATTGCTCCTCTAACTTCTCCTTCTGGAACTCTGATTTGATGTTTTCTAGATCTTCTCATTAGATCTTCTAGGACTCAACAGCTCCCTCATGTTCTCCAACTCATTTTCTCTCTGTGCTCAGTTCTGCATAATTTCCTTGAATATATTTTCCACTTCACTAGTTGTTTCTTCAGCTTTGTTTAATCTCCTTTAAACTCATTCATCCAGATTTTAATTTCAAAAAGTTGTATCTGGTTCTTTACGATCATCTTAAGTTTCATATTCCTTGATCATTTAAAAATTCCATTTTTATTTTCTGTAAATATTATATATACACTCCTATTTATATTCTATGTTGATAACCAATATTTGAGTACCATGGGAAGTCAAAATGTATTGTTTGCTGTTTGACTCCTACTTATGGTGATTTTTTTTCTCTGTGTGTTTGGTAAATTTTTATTATAAGCTCATATTTTGTTAAACGTAACCTATAGGAATCCAGACAGCCTAATTTAGGGATGCTTTTTTCCAGAAAAAAATTTACTTACTTTTGCTGGAAGCCAGCAGGTGTGATCTACCCAGGACTATTCTAACCCTTTCAATTGTCCTGGTTACACAGAAGAGTTCCAAGGTTAGCTATCCCACTTTGTGAGTCTGTGTGTGTGCACACATGTGCATTTTGCAAGTGTGTGTGCACTCCACCATCTTAGGTTCCCAAGTGTAATGTTGGTGGTTGCATTTAGTCCTTAGGCATCTTAGGTTTTCTGCTTCACTTATACCTCACTTCTCTTTATTCTGGTTTTAGCTTGCTATTTCCCCCTTTCCTTCCTTGAAGTATTTTCTTGAAAATACTTCAGTGCATCAAATAATGTTTTAATTCATCTCATGTCCAGTTATATCATAGATTTAGATACCTCATCTGTCTCAACCAAATCATTACCATTAGTTTCACTGTTTTCTAGGTATGCATTTTACTTTTTATTTACAGAATAATAGACAGAGTGGCAAGGCATCCAAGTGATTATTTAACACAGCCTTCCTGTGGGAGGCACTGTTGGTATTTTGGTCAGGATGATCCTTTGTCCACTGTGACTGTCCCAAATACTTTAAGGCATTTAACATGCCTGGCCTCTACCTGCCCAAGACAGGTAATTGAAATGATTAAAAATATCACTCATTTCCAATAGCCTCCTAGGTTGAGAACTTTGATAGTTAATCCTTCCATTTTACAGATGGAAAATGTCTGCTTTTAAGACAGAGGATAAAACCCAGAGATGACCCATGAGGAGACTAAATGTGATCTAGCTCTCATCCCTGTCTCTGGGCTCATTCCACTACATTGTCTTTCAGTTCCTTGGTGTGCCATACTCCTTCCTGATGCAGGACCTTTGCATTTGGCCCTTTCTTCTGCCTGATAGCTATTCCCATCTCCCACCCTTCCCCACTCACTTGGCCTACTAACTCCTACTCATCTTCCCGATCACACATCAAATGTTGCTTATTTACGAAAATTTCACTAACCTCCCGACTAGGATCAAGATCTCCTTTTCCATGCTTTAGTAGCCCCCTGAACTCCTGTCAAGCCACTTAATATGGTTTAACATTTATATATGGTAGCAACTGTAAGGGCCATGGGAGTAGAAATATCTCTTTTGTTTACCACTGATTCATCTGTATCTAACAAGTAACTGCTACATAACAGGTGCTCAAAAATATTTGTTAAATACATGAACAACCTAAAAAGTCACTGATGTGTGACCCATCCGAACAAGAAGGGATGTGATCTCTAGGAAAAGTTGAAGACTCCATTGACAGCATCCATTAGGGCCTGAGGTGCAAAAGAAATATTTCTAAATATTAATTTTAATTGCCTTTTTACTGCCATCTGTTCTCCAAATGGAAATCTCTCAATCTAGAGTATCTCAGAAAAAAACTTTTCCTTGCTAAACTACTGTGACAGTTGATTCTTGCAAACAATGTTTCGCTCAAGATGTCCAATAACTTCACATCTAATGCATATATATTTCCTCCAGAAAGCCAATCTCATGGACTGTCACACTGTCTTATTGGAAATCCTTAACCTATTGCAAATAAGAACTTTGGATAATTATGGATTTTTAAGTTTTTCAGTTAATAATTTCAACAATGATCCATTTGCCATATATTCTGGAAATGTGAATCCCATTATCTATCTACTCCATCCATTTTCTTGGACTGATCCATCAGTACGATTCTATTTAAAGGCTACTTATCCATGCTGGTTATGTACTTTTGAAAAAAAATACCCACATACTTTTTTGTCTACATTCTTATCTGTGAAACTGACCTTGCTTTCCACTCAGTATAAACCCCATCAGATGCCACTGACCTCATGGGATTTACACTGTCGTGATCCTTTCATACCACACCTGTGACTAACACCACACCTGACAACAGTCTCTTCAGCTAATTTGACTTTACAAACTGGCCAAGCCTATAAAACCTCCATAAATCCTCAAGATACCCAACTATCTCAATGTCTCCTCGTCTTTTCAACACACAGGAGCTCTTTTCGGTTCTCTATAGTTATCCAGAGGAAAGGAAAGAAAATTTCTCTCAAACACTCTTATTTTTTGAGGATGCCCTCCAAAAGATAATTTCTCAAGAGACTAATTTGGTCAACTATCCACCCAGTATGATGAAGCCATGGGTGGTCTTTTTGTTTTTCCCATAAACTTATGGTAAACCACAAAATAGTGAACCAAATATAAACTATTGCTGTCTACATTTTTTTTTTCCCCTTCAAGTGTAGTAAGGTCTCATTCTACTCTTAAAAAAAACAAACCACCACCCCCTTAGATGACAAGGGCATGAGTAAGCAAAATAGGTTGTGGAGAAAGAAGAGAAATACTTCATCATTTGATAAAGCTGGATGCCAGTGCCCCTGCACTCTTAAAAAGTCCTGAAGAAACCTTGCTTCATTAAGACTCAAGACCAAGCTTGGCACAGGTACAAAAAGTTAGGAAGGGTTGCCTATAATTCCCTTCCTTAAATAACAAACTCAGGTGTTAGCTGAGCATATTTCCATGAGTTAAATCCTCTTTTGGAAGCTGACATAGAGGGGTTATTTCCTCTAAAAAATATTTCTCTTTGTATAAAGCTAAAAAACCATGAACATATTTTCACCAAATGAAACATGGACTTCTAGAGAGAGTGGAATGGAAAAAAAAATGGAAGGAAAAAATGGAACAATAAAAAGAGATGGTTAACAGGAGGCTGTTGCATTTCCCAAGCAAGCAATATGAGTTTAATTGAGGCTGACGCATGACAGACTCGCATGTACAGTATCGCCCAGGCCCCGACTGAAGCTGCTGACAGAGGGTAAATGGTGCATGGCGGCGGGGCCTGCCCTGGCCTGGCATGGCGACGGAAGTGCACTGAGCCTGTCAGGAGATAGCACGAGGGCTAATGAAGGGCAGCCCTTGTTTTTAAAATTCTTCTCACTTAGTTTTGGATCAGACTCTACACCATAAAGCCTTCTCAACCTTTGAGTGCTCGGTTAAGGATATGTGACACTTATTTAAAAATTAATGCATTCTAATCAATTTCAAGTTAGAAAGCAAAGAGTCTGCAAAAAAGGGGAGACAAAAAGAGAAAAAGGCAGAAGGAAAAGAGGAAAAAAAGCGAGAGAATGAGCTCTATAAATATGGAAGGAAGTAGAAAGCATGAGGAATATGGCATAAGAAGTACCTAAGTGTCTGTGGACATCTTTGTAGAAAGAATTTTGTAGAGAAAGACACGCCAACATAAGAAGGCAGGTGGGGGCGGGGAGGATAAAACACCCTTTGTATATTCTCCTAATAGTATAAAAAGCCCAGGAGCCAAAGAGTGAAAAGACAAATGCAAAAGGTAATTTTAACATTTGTAAAAAATCCACAAATGTAACCTTTAAAAAAAAAAAAACTATTTTCCCCAACCACCATGAGATTACTGTATACCCTATTATTAAAATATTTTCTTCATTGGCCCATGGTGGAGAGCCTTCCGAAATGACTGAGTATGTGTATCAAACATGTGCCTTAATAGAAATAATAATATTTGTATACCCAATTGAATAAATATTCAAGAAAAATTACCACTCATTTTAAATAAGTAACCAGGCATGCAAGCATTAAGTCTGATTACCTGTTTTACTTATCCTATTGCCAATACAGGAAAGTGCTTAGTTGCAATATTGTTATTTACATGTTATAGATGCTTGAAAATCACACATAGGTAATCCACATTTTAGAGGTTATCACGTACAAAAGACTTCTTTAAAAAGGTGTTGGTCATTTTAGTATAAGTCGTGGAAGGCAGAAAGAAATTGCTCTGGGTTATAAGTATAAAAGATCAAATTTATTTAATGAAGATCACAGTTCAACTTAAACTGAAAACCGCATTGCCTCATTTTCTACTAATCCTAACTAAAACCAAATTTACCTTTCTAGACCTTTCTAGAGCTAAATCTCTGCCTAAGTAGATCGGGTCTCGATAACAGAATATGAAAATACACTCATTTATAGTGACATGAAAATCCTGATACCTGTTTTCAAGCTCATGATAAAACTGCCTTTTTAAAAAAAGGAATTTGTGAATCTACAGGTTTGTAGCCAAAGAAAAATAACTCTTTAATAATAATCTTTCTTTACAAATAAGCTTTACCCCAAATGACCCTTTTGTCAGATTTTAAAATAAGCATAACTCAAAAAAAAAAAATAAGCCTAACTTTTTTTTTCTTTCTAGATTTGGTTTTTATATTCCCGAGATATCAATTTAGGGTATTGTTGTTAAAATTAAATTATTTTTCCAAAGACCTCATCTTGATTACCTCTGAGTAACTCAAAAAGCTTTCTATAGAATCTCATACTCACCTTTACAACATGCACTGAGAAAGGTCATACAAATGTAGAATGTATACAAATGACAAAAACAGCTTGCTAAATTACCAGGGAGCTTTTAGGGAACTTATATACAGGAAACATGGGCAACCAATCAGAACTTCTAATCTTTTCACAAGTTATTTGCTCAATAGCATGATAATGAAAACAATGAAGAGGAATGGCAACAGAGTATAGCAAATAAAGCTCAGCAGATACACATTTCATTCTGTTTTACTTATGTCTGACAAGAGATCTTATTTGTAATTCATTCCTAGATCACTGAGCTTCAGCCAAAGCAAGTAACATTACTCCATTACTGTTTCTTATTGAAGAGTAGTCTTTGTCAGTGTCACCGTGAGGGGACAGCTTTCATTATAAATGACTGGGATTAAAAGCTGTTCTGGGTTTCTTTACAGTTAGCATAAAGGAATCTAGGAGGAGGTTACAGTTGGCCATATTGAGAAAGTAGCAAAAATCAATCTGACAACAACTGACATTTTCATTTCATTTGTTTACTGGACAGTCTAGATCGTCTAGATGCATCCTATAATTTAGAAAGAAAAAATTCTTGAATAGGTGTTTCGTCTAAAGTGCTAGGTTGCAATGAGCTATCAAAGCAAAGTAAAAGAAATGTCAACATAAATGTCATGTTTCCTTTTGGTTAAAATTATTTTATTAGTTAGGCTATAATATCAGAGTCAATTATCTAAGAAATTCGGGTAGGAAATAAAAATTGGACTGGATGATTTCAAAGATCCCTTCCAAAGCAAGGATTCTTTGACTTTATGCCACAGTTTGTTTAGTGTTTTTGGACTGGGAGATGCCCCTGAAGGGCGAATAAGAAAACGAGGCTCAGGAGATTATTGATTTGGGGCTTTTACCTAGAGCATCAACTGTAATCACTGGATCTTTTGATGCTCTTAGGGACTCTACTGGGGCTGCCTGTGTTTTCCAGAGGCTTAGCCACAGAGCAGACCTATGCAGACAGTCTTGAAAAAACTTGAAAACAAAATGACTAGAAAAGGATACATTTTCTGATTCCCCAGCACACTGAAGAGGATTTTAACCAGAACAAGACCAGTTAAATGTGATGCTACATGTTGTATGCCTGCAACTAATGTAAAATGGTGTGGCAACTATACTCAAGTAAAATGAATGAATGAATGAATGATGTATACACACACATAAAATGAAATAGAATACACTGATGCTACATGTATGTAATAAGCATTTATTTGGTTTAGCACCTCCCAAGCCTACATAATTATATAAATTCAGTATCCATGTGAAGGGATCAAGTTTGTTTTTCTTTTCCTGTGTGTTTTGCAAATATTTTATATAAAAGCTGGGGTACGGGTTTTTAAAACGCCTGGGAATAAACTGTCATTATTTCATGATAATATGGCTAACTTTCTCCATCCTTCACAAGTGAGAGTCACAGTCCCATGCAGGACAGAGTGACCTGCCCAAGGACTGCTGGGACCTTCACCAGCCAACCCCCTCTGTGTGGACCTGGGACCACAGCTCAGTGGGGCACCAATGAATCTGCCAAATAAAACCCATTTGACTCACCAACATGATTTCATTTTTTTTCTCATGGAGGGGGGATGATGTGGCAGGGAGGGCTGAATATTAAATAAATGCTTAAGATAATTGTATGATGAGAGAATACTCAGAAGACTTTAAGAATTAAGACGTCTCATTCTTTTTTTTTTTTTTTAAGATTTTATTTATTTATTTGACAGAGAGAGACACAGTGAGAGAGGGGACACAAGCAGAGGGAGTGGGAGAGGGAGAAGCAGGCCTCCCTCTGAGCAGGGAGCCTGATGAGGCGCTCGATTCCAGGACCCTGGGACCATGACCTAAGCCGAAGGCAGACGTTTAACGACTGAGCCACCCAGGCACCCCAAGACGTCTCCTTCTTAAAATGAGAAACATGGCTTCTATGCAGAGTCATGTAACTAAATTAGTAAAATCTATCACATTATCATCTATCTTTTTAAGATTTATTATTGGTCTACTATACTCCAAGTATTAGATTCAGGAGGGTATTTTATTTATTTATTTATTTTTAAGTTTATTTATTTAAATAATCTCTACACCCAATGTGGGGCTTGAACTCACACCCCAGATTCAGGAAGGGCATTTTAAAAACTAGTAAGATATGATCCCTGTCCTCACAGAGTTTATACTCAAATAATTTTGGAGTTATTTTCAACATAACTATAACTGGAATTAATTTTAAAGCTATTTTTAGCCACCCCAAAAGACAGTTTTTGTATATTTCTAGTGATCTTCTTCTAAAGCTGAGGCCACCTGCATTAGTTTAACCATTTAAAATGCTTGTTCAATATTACTTGCTTCCTTCACTTAGTATAAGCTTTTATTTTAATGAATTCTCTTTTAAAGAGCAAAAATATACTTCATCACTTAATCCCTCCCCAAAGCATATGCCAAGTTTTTCAGGAGCATTAAGCAGCATAGCAAAAGAGGAACTTCTTAAAATGTACTGATCTATAAATAAATTAAATCCACTAAATCTTTATCATAACCATATATCTCACCCCCCTGAAAAAAAAAATTTCCGATGAGAATTCCTTCTATAGATTTTTACTTCCAAGCCCAATTTTACTAGTTAACCCAGTTAAAATGGTTTCTAAAGTACAAATATTTGACCAAAGGCGTAGTGACTGCAAAAGCCGCTAATCTCCTGATGGCTACACCAACCGGACAAACGCTAATTAAAATGCAAAAGGAGTGAAAATGCATCCTGGTCACTTAACATCAGTTTCCAAGCAATGTGTAAAGAGTAGAGTAAGAAACCAGAGGTGTTAAAGATTTTATTTTTCTGACCAAGAAAGGTCAGACATAGTGCATCAGAATGCTGCATCTTAAGAAAATCATTATTTTAATGCTGGATCCCAGTGAATAGAATAGCTTTCAAATATTAAAATCTCTGTGGTAGGCTTCTGACCTCAGAATAACAAGAAAATGACAGGCGCTCATTTTTCCACATATAAAAATGACACTTATTGTAAGGTCATTATATAAAAGGCCTATTTCCCCTTCATGAAATAAATAATTATACCACTGATTCAATATGCTTGCCAGCATGTCTACATGTGGTTTGAGTGGTTATTTCAATTACCTAAATATAGAAAAGAACTAATACCTACAAACTTAAAAACTATGGTCCAAGTGGCCCATAGCCCTTGTGTATCATTTTTTCCCTGGCAAATCACTTTCACTGCTTCTTCAAGAACCCCATAAGTGTTCTATTTATACACACGGTGCTTTACTGATCACATCCAGAGGACCGGGTGTACTTTGTTTTAAAAAGTAAACAGTTGGTTAAATAGATATGTGACTGTATTGTAAATGATATGGGAGTATTGTCTAATTCTGCTGGAAGGATGCCTTCTTTAAGAAATCCTAAAAGAGGTTAAAGTAAAAGTGTTGAGAGGAGGGAGGGATGAGGTGACTATTTGTATTACAGAAATGGTTCCCAGTAGAGTGCTGTGAAAGCCAGCCTTCAACATGGCCCTCAATGATTCCCACTGCCTGGTATATACTCCCTGTACAGTTCCCTCCCACACTGTATCAGGGTTGGTCTATGTGATCAAGAGAATACTGCAGAAGTGACAATATGTCAATTCCAAGATTGGGTTATAAAAGACATTAAAGCTTCTGTCTTGGCTGTTCTCACCTTCACTCTTTCTTGGATCACTTGATTTGGTAGGAACCAGCTGCCATTTTGTGAGTACACTCACCTAGAGAGGCCCCAAGGGTGGAATAAAACCCTGAGGTCTCTAGATAGCAGCCATGAGTGAACTTGGAAGCAGATTTTCCAGCCAAGCTTTCTGATCATTGTGGCTCTATGGGGTGGGGTAGGCAGGAAGACTTGGTGAAGAAGGGGAGACTCAAGCTGGTAGGTAAGATTTATATCAGAGTATCACACAATGACCCAAAGAGTATATGTGGCCCACAGATGAGTTTTGTTTGGGCCACATAGTGTTCTAAAAATTGGCAATTCCCATGAGAATACCTGAATTTCTAGCTTTGCTTGAGAGGTAGGACCATCTAATAAATTCAGATTCTCCCTCATCACAGCTACCCCTTCTAGCGACACGATACATGCTTATCTCCACCATGCCCTGTTGTCCTGTACCCAGTCTACATGACTCATTTCCTTGACCTGTCAGCTCCTTCTAAGTAAGCATTATTGATGAGGTAAGAATTATGTGGGACTGCAAACACAGGCTGGACATGACTAGGTAAATATTAAGTCTTGGCTCTATTGTTTTTACCCTACCTGTCTCACACATGTGTATTTCCTTAGTGGCCCCAGATATTTGGGTTACAGACTCCTGATGTGGATAGATGGAGAGCATCTACTGGATATAGAACTGTCTTTGGAGGCAAACAGATCCATGCAATTAAGAACAGCATGCTTAGGTTGCCTGGGTGGCTCAGTCAGTTGAGCGTCTGACTCTTGATTTTGGCTCAGGTCATGATCTCAGGGTTGTGAGATCGAGCCCCGCATCAGGCTCCTCATTCAGCGGGAAGTCTGCTGGAGATCCTCTCTCTCCTTCTCCCTCTGCTCTTCCCCTCGATCTCTCTCTCTCTCTCTCTCTGTCTAAAATAAATAAATAAATCTAAAAAAAAAAAAAGCAGCATGCTTGGCTATTGGGTAAGAAGTAGGTGAGGTTGTAGTGGAAAAAAAAAAAAAGCTATGATCCTGTCCTTTTTCTCCTGCCTGTTAAAGTGGAAGAAACCAATTTTCCTTTCTTCCTGTGGTTCCTAGATTACTTGTTTACCCTCCTGTATATTCTTTTCCCTTTCAACACTGTTCCTAGTGTACACTATGGCCCAGCCTCCTCTGGGTAAATATGTTGGGGTGGAAGGAGGAGAAGGAGACACTACACAGACTGTTCCATCTGTCACCCCCAAGAGCCAGGCCTGGGTTTGTCACACTCCTGGGTGTGAGGGGGACTGGAAGGGGTAAAACAAGAAGCTGTGGAGGGCGGAGTCTGAGTGTGGTGGAAGATCAGGTTGGAAAGGCAGCTGGGCAACTGTGTTGGGGCCGGGAACACAACCAGAAGCCAAAATAACCTAGCTCCAGTGGAGGGGAAGGTTATAAGGTACTCTAAAAGGAATTTCTGTTGATTTGGGGATTTTTTCCTCTGCACAAATTTTCAGAAGAGGCTCCTCACAAGAGAGGTATAACGTCTAGACAAATAGATGGACACAGTTATATATTTAACTAGTCACTTAATTCAAAATTGACAACTTCTATGAACTTCTGTGTACTTGAAAACAGTGTCCATTTTGACACATTTTAACCTTATTCTAAGTGAGAAGCCTATCTCATTTACCTAGATGGGTAAAATGTACTTAGTGGTCATTAAGAAGTGTGCCATTAATTAGACAAGGTCATCAATCATAAATTAAACATGAAGAATCAGAAATTTGATGTCTTATATCTCTTTGGCTTTTAACTTTGACACAGTATTTTTTTTTCTCAAATTCATTCCTTTGTTCTCTAGAAATAGCCTGATATACAGTAATATGCCCAAACAGCTCCATAAGAAAGAGGTGATATGTAGAACCAGACTGAAATCTAGAAGCAACATAATCAGTAGTTTTTGTGTATACAGAATGTCAAATTATCTGAAAGCCTCAAAGGCATATCCATGGACTGTGAGGAGGCAAACATACATACACTATGAAGCCCTTTCAACTAGAATGCCGGATTTTCTCTTTTCTTGAAACTTCCAGTTTACCATGTTAATATTCATAGGCAATTCCCACTTGTAGAAATACTGCATCTGGTGGAACGCCAGTTTAGCAAGATGCTCTGTAAAGAGGAGCTTGTGATCAAATCAGTCTGGGAGCACTGCCCTAGTCCCATCTTTCTTTGAACTTGAGAAATGATAGAAAGGAAAATGTGAAGACATTGTCCATCATAACCCATGGCATTCCTGTTGTGAGAGCCCATGAAAAGAATGGTGCATAAAACTTGGGGTTAAGGACAGCTGTGCTTTTCCAAACCAACTGGTATGTTTTATCTTTTAGTTACTTTGACTCTTATAACTGGTCAGACTTTCATCTTTGGCCAATAGAAAGTTCAGAGGCAAATTTATAACCCACTTCTAATTAACCAATAGGGCCTTACAGAGTGCATTTCTGACCAACTTCACTTTGTCATTATTTTCTCTTTGCCCTGAGAGAATCTTTAATCTCTAGGAAGAATCTAGATTCTTTAATCCTAGCGTACCTTACATTCTTTCTAGAAACAAGAGAAAGCAAGAGTGGAAAGAGAGGAAGATGGTGGGGGGGTGGAGAGAGGGAGAAAAAGGGATACAAAACCAGACAGTCACAATTTACTGGGATCCTACTTTGTGTTAGGTGTTGTTCTAACTCTTTACATGTATGAGTTTTAACTTTTTTTTTTTTAAGACTTATCTATTTACTTGAGAGAGAGCACATGAGTGGGGGGAGGGGCAGAAGGAGAGGGAGAGACAGAATCTCTAGCAGACTCCCTGCTGAGTGTGGAGCCTGACTGGGGGCTTGATCCCATGACCTCGAGACCATGACCTGAGCCAAAACCAAGAGCCAGGCGCTCAAATGACTGAGTCACCAAGGCGCCCCTATATGTATAACTCTTTACATGTATCTTCCTCACGATCCATATAGTTAAGAGCCCCATTTCATAGGTAACAGCAATGAGGCATAAAGAGATGGGATAGCCCACCTAAACTAGCATGGCTGGTGGAGGCAATGTTCGGATTCAAACCCAGGCAGGCAGGCTCCAGAGCATCCACTGTACAAAATTAATGAATAGATTAAAGGGTCTGGCCTTCACTCTACACTGGTTTACTCTTATTCTTAAACCTTTGGTTAACTCCTAGACCAAAAAAGTTTTCTTTTTTTCTTTTTTTAAGATTTATTTATTTATTTGAGAGAGAGAGAGAGCATGAGCAGGGGGAGGGGCACAGGGAAAGAATCCCAAGCAGACTCCCCACTAAGCACGGAGCCCAAAGAGGAGCTTGATCCCATAACCCTGAGACCATAACCTGAGCTGAAATCAAGAGTTGGATGCTTAACTGACTGAGCCACCCAGGTGACCCAAAATGAGTTTATTTCCAAATCATGTTGATCTGGCACTGATAGCCCCCAATCCTAAATGACAGCACAGTGAGCAATGGGAGATGCTACAAGGAAATTGTGAGCCAGGACCTGACTTAATTGTTCTTAAGGGGGATGAGCTCATGAAGGTTTTGCTATTGTTTTTGGGTGTTGTCAAATGTCAATAGTAACTGTCTTTCTCCTTTATAGGTAGCCAGACACATACGTAGGTCTTATATGTCTGGTGGGCTGGAGAGTGAAGGGTGAGGTGGGGAGTCAGGGGCAGAAAGGTCCGTGATAGGAAACTATTCCTGTGTATCATTTACTGAGCTAGCCTAAAGACGTACTACCCCTCTGATTATCTAAGAAATCTGTGGGCATCTTATGCAAAGGGAAGGGATTCTGGAAACTCCTAGGGCATATTTTGAGACCCAAAGTGTGAAGAAGTCAGTTTGAAGTAGAACAGTATCTAGTTCCTATGGGGGAAAAATCTGAATGAGATAAATCTTGGCAACTAAGAAAAATACTATTACTATTGAAATGGATCAGACCCAAACCAAGCCAAACACAAAGCAAAATAAAATAAAATGGTGACTTTTTATAGTCAGAAATAAAGACAAAGAATGCTACTGAAAAGTTAAAATCCTCCACACCTCTGCTGTGTATCAATGGCCAACAACAGCCCCACACCCTTAGGACCAAAAGACCTCTGTGGGACAAATGTTCCTCAAAGCCTTTGTGGTATTAAGAAAAGGGCTCTTAATCTCATTACACTGTCAACAAGTTCCCAGTTAATCAGTGTCCACATTCATTTGGGGTTAGCCTGTTATACCCATGCTTGCAATTAAATGCCACAAGGTCCAAATCAGCTTAAACGAGTTGGTTTCCCCCCCCCCCCCCCCCCGCCCCGGTATGGCTGAGTTACCAGCATGGCAGTACAACCTGGGTAAAATATATCATAATTAATTACCAGAAACCTGAAGAGACCCATTTCATGAGTCTGCATGGTTTATTTAATGGATTAAAAATAAAATACTATTAACAATAAATACTCCTGACCCCAAAATAACTATTTAGTTGACATTAAAAATGTTTCAATCATGTAATAGGTTTTTAAAAAATTAAGCTGCACATTTGCTTAGCAGACTATATGGACAATATTATCAAGTAGTTCTATGTGACCAGATGATTTTTAAAAAATTGATCCTTGATATCTTTCTTCCATAAAGGTGCTTCTCTAAAGCCTAGTCAATCCAGAAAAAAATGATCCAAATAAAGGTTTACAAAATTAACATAAATATTGATGTGAACTAGCTTGAACTCTGCTGTTTTACTGTTTGACATTTGACCACAATTTCCCAGCTTATGCATCCCTCATAAACATATGTTAGTAGCTGCTTCCTAAAGCCTGCCTGTTAGTAAAGACTCTTAATTGTAAGTCTACAGAAATGTCTTAAAATCCATGAGCTCCAATATTTCTGTATTAAAGACATAACAATTAGAGTCTCACATTTATTTGAGGCATTTCAAAATTTGTTATCAGAAGGCATTAGGACTATTTTAGCATTTAAAGGGTTTCAAAATTAAAGATAAACATTTCACGATTAATGATCAATCTGAGAGAAAGCTTTGATAAGTCTCCATCCTCCTTAATTTTTTGAGTATTATTCTTTAAGCCCTGGGTTGCCTCAGCTGAATTTCACCAAACTTTTGCATATCAATTGCTCATTTTCAGCAATATCCAGGCTATGCCCCTTGCCGTTTGTGGACCTGCCTAAGCAAAAGATTTGAGAAAAAAAAAATTTCATTCACTCAGTGAACATTAAATCCTGGGCACTGGGCAAGGTTGAGGTCAAAGGGTGAATAAGACCTAGTCCCTCGTATAACTCTTAATTAGGAAAGGAATATGTTAGAATTAATTATTTAATTTTCACTTTCGACATTCCATTGCTCATGTTAACTTCAGATACGCTCACATTAAAAAATGCAGTCTATGAAATGGTCTACTATGTAGAGTGACTGTCATGTGGGGAACAAATGCTGGAAAGTTTTCAGCTCTTCCCATCCTTAATGGCCTGTAAGCCCAGCAAACAGAAGAATGTGGTTCAGACTGCATCCACATGCTTTCTTAAGAATTTATGGAAATGTACCGTCTTTATCTATATGTGAATAGTTCCAAGGCACCAAAGACCCTAGTTGTGGTCATTCGTGCTCTATTGGAACTGAAACCCAATTTTAGACGTGTTTACATATTCAATTTCCCAAAACCCTTGAGAAAAATTATTCCTAAAAAGGCTAAAATGTGGATGATTCTCATTAATTGATAATGATACCTTACAGCACATGTCACTTCCCTTTTCTTGCCTTATTGAGGATATTTGATACAGAGAATCCTTGTTTCATGATTGAATAACTGGTGAATTCCTATTGCTCATCAGCTTAAAGGTCAGGGGTTACGCTGGTTAGTCACACTTATGAACCCAAACAGGACAGATCCACCTCCTAGGATGAGGCATGGAACAACTAATTGACCAAATACCAGAGAAACAGTAAATAAAGAGTGTCGACAAAGCTTGGAGCACCTGCTTGGTACCTAATTAGTTAGGCCAGACCCATTTACAAGTTTCCTTATAGAAATAGATGTTTAAATACAACAAATACAGCAAATAATTTTGAGTAAAAATTTTAGTCCAGAACATTCTGAATATTAGCAAAATTGTTTATGCATAGTAGACATGCCAACTGGTTTTTATTGAACATCAATATTTACTGTCATTGGGGTATTATTGACTCTGGTTTCTCGTTGGTCAATATTTTCCTTTAGAAAAGCATCTCGGACTTTCCTTCCTCTGTACCTTTGTTTAAGTGGTTCCCTTCACCCAGAATGCCTTGTCCTTAAGTCCCACTTAATATTATTCACTGTCCAGAACCCAGGCCAAACTTTACCTCTCCCCTCATGAAGGTTTTCCTAATCTTTTTTTTTTTAAGATTTTATTTATTTATTTGTCAGAGAGAGAGAGGGAGAGCACAAGCAGGGGGAGCGGCAGGCAGAGGGAGAAGCAGACTCCCCACTGAGCAGGGAGCCCCATGTGGGATTCTATCCCAAGACCCTGGGATCATGACCTGGGCTGCAGGCAGATGCTTAACTGCCTGAGCCACCCAGGCATCCTGGTTTCCCTAATCGAGCAACAGGAAATGAATGCTCTCTTCTTGAACTCCCATAGAACTATCCTTGCAACATGATCAGAGTGTTCAGAGTCACTCTAAGTTATACGTGCCAGCCCAACATTTATTGAAATTCATCTTTATTAGACTGTAAAGGCCTTGAGAGCAAACCAGGGATTTCACTTTATTCATAGTTACCTATTCAGAAGTCTTAGCATGAGGAACTGCACACAGCAGAAAAAATATTTGTACCTACATATCCATGCTCTAAGATGAAAGAGTGCAAATAAATGTCGTAATGTACTTCACACCAAACACTAATTTTAAACAATTGTAAAAATTCGTTCACTCATTCATTCATGATTTTTTAAACAGTCACCTTTTGCCAGGCACTATGTTAGGAGTTAGAGACTTAGTGGAGAATAAAACAGTTCTAGTCTCCTGGACTTTACATTCTGATGGTAAAAAAGACGATAAACAAACATGGACAATGAAGTCAGGCACTGATGTGTAGAGTAAGGCAAAAATGAAAGAGATAGTACTTTAGACAGGGTAGTCAGGGAAGAGCTTTCTGAGGAGGCCACACTTGAATGAAGTGAGTGTGCATCATGTGACTATCTGGGAGAGGAGCTTCTGGCCAGAAGAAATAGTAAAAACAGAGACTCTGGGGCAAGAACATGCTAGGCATTTTTGAGGAACACATAAAAAAGAGAAGTAGAAATTATGGTTAGAGGGAAAAGTAGCCAGATAATAGAAAGCCTTCTGGACCACATGGAGCAGTGACTGGATTTTATGTCCACGGGGCAGTCTGATCAGAGGATGACTTAATCTGAGTTAAATTTTCAAAGCATCACTCTGGCTCTAATAAGGACTGAAAAGATGATCCTGGTGTCCTTGTAGAAGGGGGAGGCAATAGGAGGCTACTATGGCAGCCCAGGATGGAGGTGTGGGTGGCTTGGATCAGAGATAGAGGGAGAGGAACCCAAGCTGGCTCCAGGGTTTTGGTTTGAACAACTAAATGGAACTTATTACCAGAAACCAAGATGGAAGATGGGGAAGGGGAAGAGCAGAATGGTGGGGGAAACGAGAGTTCTGTTCAGGACACAGGAAGCTTGAGCCAACAAAGAGCATTCAGTTGGACATGCTGAGTAGGTAGCTAGATATAAGCCTGCAGGTGGAGATACAAATGTGAAATTTATGGGAATATAGCTGCAATCTATTAATATATATACGTGCTTTTGTGGCCATAAGGTTAAAATTAACTGGTATACTTTTAAGCCCACTTAAAACCTATTAAGGCACACTGAATTTTTTCTTTTTTTTTAAGGCACACTGAATTTTAAAAATAAAGTTTAATCTGTTGCCTACCACATCAACAGTTAACCCTAATCCCAAAGGCATAAATAAGCATGCACATTTTGGGCAAACTTTAATCATAAAAAAGAATAAAGTATAGTCTACCATGAATATTTCAGCAAATAGTCATGTGAAGGAACATGAATGTTTAATTTAGACACCACCTCTGTCACTGTATGTTAGATAGCATGTCTGTGATTTCCTCTGGAAATTCCAAAATGGAGTCAAGTTTTTCCATGTGTAACTTAAAGTGATATTTCTTCACTATGTAGTCATCCTTCTTTTTTTTTATTCCTCATCCCCCAGTCCCAAGCTGTACCACACAGAATGCTTAAAAGACTGAAAATCCTTAAAATTTTTTTAAATAAATAAAAAGTTTATATTGTCTTGGCCAGCTTTGTGCCACAGACTCAATGGAAAAGCCAGCCCAATATAGGTACCTGCTCAATGCATATCTTATATACATGTGGTAAAAGAAAGATATGGGGGAACATGATGATTTTAAATAAAATTAGCTAATTCTGCCCATATGTATAATTCTCTCAAAGAACAATTCCTCTCACTTACTTTCAAGTGAGGCTGTTAATAATAATAAGAAAAAAAAAATGAATGGAAAATTTGCCTGTCCCAATTATGACTGGTCAACCCAAAAGACACAATCTATGTTAGGAAAGAAATAAAAAGTGAAGAAAGGATACAGTTCCTGGTCACCCGAGGGTGGGTGGTTGCAAGAGCCCTCCTCAGTCTCCATGTTGATTCATTTCTGGATCGTTCTTTTTAAAGTACTGCAGATTAGCTTCCTATTGTTGCTGTAGCCAATTACCACACACTTAATGGTTTTACAGGACACAAATTTATTCTCATATAGTTTTGGAAGTCAGAAGTCCGATATGGATCTCCCTGGACAAAAATCAAAGTGTTGTCAGGGCTGTGTTCTTTGTGGAGGCTTTGTGGAGGGGAGAATCTGTTCCTGGCTTTTTCCAACTTCTAGAGGATCCTCAAAGTGAGGAGCACAGTATTTTCAAATCCCTCCCTGTCTGCTCTCTGCTTCTATCATCACACCTCCTTCTCTGCCTCTGACACGCCTACCCACCTCTTATAAGGACCTTACTGATTCCATTGGGACCACCAAACAATCCAGGATGATCTATCTTCCCGTCTCATGATCATACACATCTGCAAGGTCCCTTTTGCCATGAAGATAACATATTCACAGGACACCTTGGGGGGAGAAGGGCAATATTTTATCTACCACACATTCATTTCTCAGAAATGTTTTACAACTGCAGTGGTTAATAACTAGGGCTCTGGAGTCAGCCAGCCATGGATTTAAAACTTGCTTCCTTACACACTCTGTTCTGTGACCTTGGACATGATCCTTAGTTTCTCTAAACCTTAGTTTCTGATTCTATAATGAGGAAAATAAGAGTATCTACTTCATAATGATAATCAGGTAATGAATGAGAAACACATAGCATAATTAATTCTTTAAATATTTACTTGAGTTGATCTCTATGTGCCAGGCCCTGCACTGGGATATTATTATTCTTTTTTTTTCTTTTTTAAAGATTTTATTTATTTATTTGAGAGAGAGAGAATGAGAGAGAGAGAGCACATGATGGGGGGAGGGTCAGAGGGAGAAGCACACTCCCTGCTGAGCAGGGAGCCCGATGCGGGACTCGATCCAGGGACTCCAGGATCATGACCTGAGCCGAAGGCAGTCGCTTAGCCAACTGAGCCACCCAGGTGCCCTATTATTCTTTTTGAGTACAGAACAAAGTCTCTCTAGTATTGAAAGTGCTCCACAAAGGCTTTCTCCTCCAGTGCTTGTTGGCTGTCGACTTATTGGCATTTACCATAAACTGCTTTGTCCTAATGTTTAACTTCTCATATATATATGTGTGTGTGTGTACACACACACACACACACACACACACACACACTGGAGGACTGTATCTACCCTAAGCCCTGGCTCTACTTATTTATTTATTTATATTTATATTTTTTTATTTTTATTTATTTTTTAAGATTTTATTTATTTATTTGACAGAGAGAGACACAGCGAGAGAGGGAACACAAGCAGGGGGAGTGGGAGAGGGAGAAGCAGGCTTCCCGCAGAGCAGGGAGACCCATGTGGGGCTCAATCCCAGGACCCTGGGATCATGACTCAAGCTGAAGGCAGACACCTAATGACTGAGCCACCCAGGCACCCCTATTTATTTATTTTTAAAAGATTTTATTTGTTCATTTTGAGAGAGAGAGAGCGAGAGAGCACAAGTCAGGGGAAGGAACAGAGGGAGAGGGAGAAGCAGACTCCCCACCAAGCAGGGATCCCGATGTGGTGCTTGATCCCAGGACCCTGAGATCATGACCTGAGCCAAAGGCAGACGCTTAACTGACTGAGCCACCCAGGTGCCCCTCTATTTAAAAATAAATAATAAAGTCAGTCCACTTTGACTTTCCAACACCCACCCAACAGCACAGAGGGTCACATTCTGGCTGCTTGCTTCTCTAGCCTAATATGCTGTTACCCTAACAGACTCCTTCCCTGTGGCCTGTTTCCTACCTTACTATAGCCTCACTGATCCCCGAGTTCTACTCGGAGAGCTGCTTCTCATTTCAGGCCT
Source organism: Neomonachus schauinslandi (assembly GCF_002201575.2). Classification (NCBI taxonomy): domain Eukaryota; kingdom Metazoa; phylum Chordata; class Mammalia; order Carnivora; family Phocidae; genus Neomonachus; species Neomonachus schauinslandi. Next base: position 136,911,747 of record NC_058408.1, on the reverse strand, counting down.
TTTCAGGCATTCAAACCTTGGCTTTCCACAGTGGCCTTGACCTCCTGTCTCTCACTCTTGTTTCTCAGGGAGGTTTCTAGATGGGTGGTTCTTGCTTTGGGTCCAGATCCTCAGAACATAGTCAAAGAGTGACTGGTAGGTTTTGAAGAAAGGGTGAAGGGAGGTGAATGAAGGAAAGATGGAATAGAGTAGAATCTTACTGCAATCCAGCTTCTTGTTATTACTAAGTCAGATATAATGTAGGTGGATTCTTTCCTCTCGAAAATAAAATCATTTCACAAAAGCAAAGCCAGAGAAAACCAGATAAGCCCCATTCACAAATGAATATGTAGCAGGTCTTTCCTTATATACCAGCATTACTAAGAGGGTGTACAGTATATAGGAAATCAATCACGAGTCCAGGTTATTTAAAAGAATGGGAGCTTTTCCATCTGACACCTAATGGCGGCAGCAATAATACAAAATAAGCTTTTAAAAATTGTTCCCCATTGTTCTCCATTATTTGGGTCTTTGATGTATCCTACATTATGAGCTATCAAAGCAAGGCAATACATCCAAGGGAGGGAACACCACTAATGAAGGAAACATTAAAAGGTTATGCTTTCTCCCCATTACTTTTGTCTTCTTTGCAAATGGTTTTAAAGGTCATTTTTAAAAATAGCCTGCAAGGCTACAAAGGCCTCTAAATATTTAAATAACACAATGCAGTTTATTTTTACATAGTGTTCTAAATGCACATCACAAAATGCTTCACAGAAATGTCAGTCAAAGGCTAAAGAGAATAGAAAGGTACATTTGAAGACGAAACAGAAGGAAAACAATGGTTCAGAAGAGAAGGAAGAGGCCTTTCAATAAGTGGTACATAAACTAGTTGCATACATGAAAATGCAACCGTACGGTTTGGATAATTAGACCTCAGAGACCAAAGAGAGAAAAGGGTTAAACTGGAGACAGTCCAAAATCAAGGAAGGAGGAAACTTGAATATTGGTCTTGGATCTTTGAATGCTAGCCTGATAATGTTCTCTGAAGAAAGCAACTAGAGGAAATCACTTTTTTTTTTTTTTTGAGCATTTACTACATGCCAGGCTCCGTGCTCGGTATTCTTTGTTACCTCATTTAGTCCTCACAGGCTGGGTTATCCCTGGAACACCTACAGACAGGTAAACAGATCCCCAGAGGTTCAATAATTCTCACAGGTAATAGAAGTGGTGGGGTCCAGACTCGCTTCCAGATCTGTCTCATTCTCAAACCTCCAATTCAAGTTAGCTTCAAAGAATGAGAACCAGACAACAACCCAAGGAGTAAAACCATAAAGGAATTAGAAGGAAAATATGAGTTTGTTTTTGATCTTACTTATGGCAGGGAAGGCTTCTCTGAGCAGAAATTCAAAGGGAAAAATAATAAAAAAAAAAAAAGAAAGAAAAATTTAATCATATCAAATTTAAAATTTTAGTACTTGAAGAACAGAAGAAAAAGCCTGCTGACAAATTTGAAAAAAGTATGCCACAAACATGACACACAAAACAGTTACTAGGAGAGCTCTTATGTAAATCAAGAGGAAAAACACAAACACATCAACAGAAAAAAATTAACTTTCAAAGAAAATATAAGCAAAAGAATTACAATGATTAATAAACATAAGAGAAAATACCAGCCTTCCTAGTGATAAAGAAATTCAATAAAAACCACAAACACATCTTTGCTCAGTGTGAGTGAAGGTTTAGGAAAGAAAAATTAAACTATGATAGCTTTATAGAGGACAGTTTGTTATTACATATAAAAAAATCATGGAAAGGGACACCTGGGTGGCGCAGCCAGTTGAGCATCTGACTCTTGGTTTTGGCTCAGGTCATGATCTCAGGGTTGTGGGATGGAGCCCCATGGTGGACTCTGCACTTGGCATGGAGTCTGCCTGAAATTCTCTCTCTCCCTCTCCCTCTGCCCCTCCTGCTTGTGCTGTTTCTCTCTCTCTCTCAAATAAATAAATAAAATCTTTAAAAAAAATTGTGAAAATGTTCACAGTCTTTGGCCTAGCAATTCCACTCTTAGGAATATACCATTAAGAAATAACCAGAAATTTATGTAAAGAAATATGAACAAGTATCCCTATGCAACATTAGAAGAGCAAAAAATTTAAAGTCAGAATGTCTAGTAATAGGGGTCAGGTTAAATAAATTTATGCTATACTCAGAGGATGCAGTAGTAGACAGACCTTAATTTTTATTTCTCAACAGAATATTTGATGATATGGAAAAATCTTCATATTCTATTAATTTTTTTAAAGCAGGCTTAAAAAAAGTGATCTATATTTCAGGGGTTACTAACCTAAATGCTTACAGAGGGTGGTAACAAATGCACAGTGTTACACAACCAAGTTTTTAAAAGGGCAGCCACACGTCCTTATAAGTGTGGTCACACATACACACATCCACCAGCTTATGACCCTTGAATATTTGCCAAAAAATATTTAGAATGGTTGGTGGGATTATGAGTAAGTTTTATTCTCTTCTGTGTGGTTTTTCTATTTTTCCTAAACTTTTTTTTTTTTAAGATTTTATTTATTTATTCATGAGAGACAGAGAGAGAGAGAGAGAGAGAGAGAGAGAGAGGCAGAGGGAGAAGCAGGCTCCCAAGGAGCAGGGAGCCTGATGTGGGACTTGATCCCAGGACCCTGGGATCATGACCTGAGCCGAAGGCAGACGCTTAACCATCTGAGCCACCCAGGCGCCCTCCTAAACTTTTTATATGAAAAAAAACCCTTCACTTTTTAAAAAGATTTATTTATTTATTTTTCAGAGAGAGGGAGGGAGGGAGGGAGAGAGAGAGAGAGAGGGGGAGGGAGAGAGAGAGACAGGGGGAGAGAGAACGTGTGGGGGAGGGGTAGAGGAAGATGGGGAGAGAGAATCTCAAGCAGACTTCCCGCCCAGCATGGAGCCCGACCTGGGGCTCAATCTCATGACCCTGAGATCATGACCTGAGCTGAAATCAAGAGTCAGATGCTTAACCAACTGAAACACCCAGGCACCCCAACCCTTCACTTTTATAATCAGAAAAATTCTAAAAAATGTTATGAAATAGAAAAAAAAAAGACAATCAGCTCCAACCTGCTCTTAGACAGAAACACTGACCCCAACCCACTTGGAGGAAGCTTTTTCTGTCCTGTTTGTAGGGCTCCCTCTGCAGAAAGGGACTTCACTGCCCACACTTCACAAGCCTGTCTATCCTCTGACCATGACACCTGAAAACGCACTGAAAATGCCAAACTGGTTGTTCTCAGTCTTCACTGGCATCAGAAGTAGCCTAGGAGTTTTATTTATTTTTATTTTTATTTTTTTTAAAGATTTTATTTATTTATTTGACAGAGAGAGACACAGTGAGAGAGGGAACACAAGCAGGGGGAGTGGGAGAGGGAGAAGCAGACTTCCCGCAGAGCAGGGAGCCCGATGTGGGGCTCGATCCCAGTACCCCGGGATCATGATCTGAGCCGAAGGCAGACGCTTAACGACTGAGCCACCCAGGCGCCCCAGAAGTAGCCGAGGAGTTTTAAAAATATTGTTGCTTATACCTCACCCTGGAGGTTCTGATTCAATTGGTCTGGGATGGGGCCCAAACATTAGTAATATTTCAAAGCTCTTCAGTTGATTCTAATGTTGAGCCAGGGTTGAAAACTCCTGGTCTGACCTTAACTCTTCAGACTGCAGACTCATTTCACTTCTCATTGTGTCCTTTAAGAAGATGGGAAAGACCATCCTCACTCTTGATATAAGATGTCCGTCCCTATTTCAAATCTATTTGAAATCACCGCTATGCAGTCTCTCCTTTAAGCGAAATCAATCTTAATTGTTACTTTCTTTCTTCAGATACCATACAGTCCTTCCTTTGATAAACACTTGATTATAAAGTACTACACCCCAGCACTAGAACCCTTTCCTTTGTGGCACTTAACCAAGTCTAATTTTAGGTTTACCTTTTGGGTTACTTGATTAATATCTTCCTTTCCTCCGCTGGACTGTCAGCTCCATGAGTGTAAGAACAACATCTGGCTTTATTTCCCATATAGCCCCATAATTTGCAAATTGAGTAAAGGTAGTGGGCACCATGTCTATCCATTTATAGATTGTCTGAGGATGGCATTCAGAATGCAACATTTATGGATTGGGCACCTATTGTGTACAAAGTACCATGTGAAATAATGTGTGGATATAAACCAAAACACAGACAGACTCCAAGTGCTATGTAGGGAAGAGATGAAGGCAAACAGCTAAATTCAACACCAAGCCTAACGAAGAAATGCCATCGGAGAGGCACAGAAACCCAATGACATTGACAGATGGAGTGATTTTTCTTACTGGGACTTCCATGGAAGCCTTCATGGAGGAAATGCCATTTGAGTCAAGCCTTAGAGGATGAACAGATAATTAGAAAGCATGAAGAAAGGGCATTTGCTGCTATAACAAATTACCTCAAACTTAAACTTACGTCTTAAAACAACACAAGTTTATTATCTCACAGTTCTTTTTTTTTTTTTAAGGATTTATTTATTTTAGAGAGAGTGAGAGCACGTGAGCAGGGGGAGGGGCAGAGGAAGAGGGAAAAAGAATCTTAAGCAGGCTCCATGCTCAGTGCGGATCCCAACTTGGGGCTTGATCTCATGACCCTGAGATCATGACCTGTGCCGAAATCACGAGTCAGATGCTCAACCGACTAAGCCACCCAGGTGCCCCTATTATCTAACAGTTCTAAAGGTGAGAGGTCCAGGTGGGCATGACTGCTTCTTCTGCTCTGCAGCCTACAAGACCAAAATCAAGGTGTTGCCTGGGCTGTGTTCACTTCTGGAGGTTCCAGAGAAGAATCCACTTTGAAACTCATTCAGGTTGTTGGCCAAATTCTGCTCCTTGCTGTTCTACAACCGAGGCCCCTGTTTCTCTGCTGGCTATCAGCCAGAGATCTCTCTCAGCCCCTTATGCTATCTGTACTCCTCATCACATTGCCCATTCCACCTTTAAACCAGCAAAGGTACTCTGAGTCCTCCTTATAATTCAAATCTCTCCAACTTCTCCTTCGGCTGGATCTCCTCTGCCTCTAATCAGAGAAAGTTCTTTTCTTTAAAGAGCTCATGTGATTAGATTGGGCTCAGCAGGTTACGGAAACTCGCCCTATCTTAAGTTCTGTAACCTTAATTACAACTGCAAAGGCCCTTTTTTCATGTATTATAAAATATTCTCAGGTTCCAGAGATTGGGCAATGGACATGTTTGGGGGCCATTCTGTCCACCAAGTAATGTGCAGGATAGTCCAGATGATATGGTTGGAGCATAAATGTTGGGAGATAAGGGGAAGGAGCTTGAGGGCCTTAAATACCAGGCTGAAATGTCTGGATTTTTATCTTGCCAGTGAGAGGCAGTAAAGGCTCTGAGGAGGTAAACTTCATATAATAAAGAAATATGAGTTGTTTCTGAAAGCTAACTCTTGTAACATAATTCTGAGGAAACAATAGGAAGCCTAGTTCTTGTGCTTTATATGCTCAGCACATTGCATACTCCTCTACCATCACAGCCCCAAACAGAGCTATGTTAGCTGAAGTGAATTTTTCCTTGAGTTGTGCCTATCTTTCTGTACACTAAATATTCTGGCTGAATCTTCTGTTCTTGCTTCCAATCTCTGGTCTAAGGCAATAAATAAGTTATATATATATTTATATATATCCCCAATACTCTACTCTCCCCTTTAGAACTTTCTCTGATTCATTTAGAACTTTCAAAAACCCTCAAATGGCATTTCCTCCATGAAGGCTTAAACATACCTTCCCATTATCAGCTCTGAACAAGAAAAAAATCCTTAATATCAATTCACCCATATACAAGTTTTTGAGTGGCTACCAAATTGCCTATCATGCTAAACATCAAGAAACATGGCTAGGACTCAAAATAACTCTAATAGAGATTTGGGTAAAAACGTCTGAGTGGAAAAGTAAGCCAGGTTCAGTTACTGAGTTCATATTCTAAGTACAAAAATATTGTGTCATGAAAACTAGAGATCGACTCTTAAATAGCACCCTAACATTAAGGTTTGGCCCTTCAATCCCTATACACATTAAATCTATAAAAAGGAAGAAAACTATAAATCACCAAGTTTAAGGAAATACACATTGCAATTGTCATGAAATAAATTTGGGCTTTTGTAACATAAAATTTTCTCTCTTCTGACTTAATACTCATGTGTGTTGTAATAATTCCTGGTCAAGAATGCAGATTCTGATATCAGACTGCCAGTTGAAATCCCTGTTCTACCATTTTCCTGTAGTGCTACGTTCGGCGAATCACCAAACTCCTCGTGGCCTCCTCACTATAAATGGGGACAAAATAATACCAACTTGTTGTTGGTATTGGTATTGTTGGTTGTCGTGAAGACTTCATACCTGTCAAGCACTTAGAACAATGTCTACCATAGTAAGTGCTTGACGTATGTCAGCTATTATCATTACTATTATTTTTAGATATGTCAGATGTTACGCTCTGCAATTCATTTCCCCTCCTGCCCCCCTCCCCCATTTATTAAGAGGAGAGGGGTTTTAGTTTTAGGAAGACAAACCAGTTCTCAGACACCGTAAGGCAAACAAAATAGTTCTCTTAGAAGCAAAGATCTTCAACATTTGCACCTTCATTTTTATAAAACTTTGAAAAGAAAAAAAAACACGATAAGGAAGCAAAGAGTAGAAACATGTAAGGAAAGTGGTTATAGGAAACTGCACTGAGGCTTTCCACTGAAATAAATACTTCCATCTCTGCCAGGAACTGTGTTCTGCAAGTGAGTAAAGGTGTCAGGAGAGGTAAGAAAGCTGGACAAAGCCTGGAATAAAGGATCAATGTGATTAAACACACTCATGACACAGTGATGACGTGCACGGAAGTTAATGCTGCCAGTTGAGAGAAAGTGTTGAACACACATTACAGTGCATGAAAGGCCCACACAATGACGGCCTATGTGAGGGATATGGACTTGCAAGGCTAATAAAACTTACCTTTCATGCATTTCTACTCCCCACCACTTTCTACCCGCTGTTCTAAGACAGACTCAGGAAAGAGCCTGCCTTTAAACCATCCGGAGTGAAACACAGCCTCATCCTTCTTTATGCTCTCGATTTGTAAGGGGGTATTGTCATTCATTTCAAAAGAAATTGTAGAGTAGCTCCACACTGAATAGAAAAACTAATTTTCAAACATGTTACAACATAATATTATCAGTCTTTCACTGAATGACTTCAAACATTCAACAAGTAGGACTTCCCATGAACATGCTATCCTGAAGTAATACTCTGAAATTTATTATAGTTATTATTTTACTACTGATTTGCTTTAGAAATCAGTCTTTTTTTCTCAAAAGGAAAAAAAAAACCATAATGATACAGCCTAAATTACAATTATTTTAGAAGAAATGGAAAACTATATTTATTGCTTTTTGCTCCAAAGCCACTCATATTTCCATATATATTTCTGTTGCTTGTCTGCTTTTTCCTTCCCTACAACTAAGTTCAACGTAGAGATGGCCAACACACACTCGCAGCTTAATTCATGTTAGAAGACACTGCATAAGTTCCTTTAAAAGCCCCATAAAGTTTTCTTTACACAATTTTCCTGCCTAAATCCACCTCATTTTTCTTTCATGACCTCACAGCAGCAGTGGTTTTTAATTTCATTTCAGTGGGAAAGACTTGGCTTTTAAGCCTTATTTTACTAAAACCAACAAAGCACAAGTTCAGGATAAACACACACACACACACACACACACACACACACACACACACACACACACAC
>NC_058408.1:136703001-136903923 GCF_002201575.2 Neomonachus schauinslandi | reverse complement strand
CACACACACACACACACACACACACACACACACACACACACACACACCCTTCTCCTGCTTAAAACAATGCACTAAGGATACAAGAAAGCATCAGAAGAACTTAAAATAGTTCAGGAATTTGGAGGGAGGGGGAGAAGAAAGGAAGTCTAAAAGTCATTTTCTTTCTGTCTTAACATCAAGGGAAAAATAACCTTCAAAAAGCCCATTAGGTTTTTGTCATACATTTCTATAATTCCAGTTATGCCCCTCAGAACCTAATTCTGAGTATTAGTGGTATTTGTACATTTGCTAATTAATCCATTCAAATTATGGCAATAGCCTTGATAATGTGCTCACTGCATTCAGTTCTTTAAGAAATGCAACTTAATGGAAGTAAATGTTCAACATTTTCTGCCGAGGTATCTTTTGATATCAAATTTCAGGGAATTCCATTTAATGCAGCCACTTCACATGCTCTCCTTCATCAAAAGCTTTATCTTTTTTCTTTTTTTTTCCCTCTTCATTAACGTACAACAGTTAGAGCTAGGTACTTTTCTCTCGATTTTCTTTCCAATTCCTTCCCCTTAGTCATACTCGCCCTGATTCTGTGAGCCAGTCTCCACCCCAGCTCTTACTCTGGTATTGTTTAACTTTCCTTCTGTGGATGCTGTCAACTCTTGAGAACATACATTGTGCTCCTCTGGAGTTTCTACAATGACGACTGCAATAGCAGGCACATGGCAAGTATTAAATGTGTTACATGAATCTTCGGAAAATAGTGTTCACTCAGAACGTTTATAGAGCGAAGGAACCTTGAATACCCTTTTGGAAATGCCAGAAACAGAGAAACAGTATTTTCCCACAAACTGTACTTAATTGAAGCATTCTTGCAACAACAGATTTTAATGCCTATCAAGAGGGTTTGCTATATATTCCATATATAGCATCAGGACCCATCGAAACACAGGACACCCTCCTAGATCCTAAATCTCATGCCTAAGAAAGTCCGACGAACAAATGACCATGTGAACTTACATATATAAATGGATGGTGCTAGAACAAGCTAAGTTTCTGGATGTGGAATTTCTGAGTTTAAAATTTCAAGGTCCCTGAAAGAATAAAACATGTTTGCTGCTAAAAACCACTGGCCATTTTTAGACAACTAAATCACCAGTGGTTACCCTAAAACTAAGTGCCATAATAATAGGATGTGCAAAATGGAGATGTTGGAAATGAAAAATTGTGAATTTGTTTACTTTGGTCTTTTTTACCATGGCTATGAGAGTAACTATTTTGACTTCCGACTCTGTTAACCACAATTGTTTCTAAGGAGATTGGCGAGAGGAGGAGAGGCAAAGAAAAGTGACAGGAAAGGAGATAAAGGAAAAGACAAAGGAGGGGAAAACGAGAGATCAGAAAGTTGATGTCAAAGACTGGTAATGAAATTATTCCTTCTTTTTGAGATTATAGGTCAGATGCCACCACAACATTATCCATTATCTTATCTGGATGAGGGACTAGCATATCTCTGTTGAAAAGAATCTGCTTTATTCAGAGCCCCGCAGGAAAACAATAAAGGGGTTTTTATTTTGTGTACCTATTAGGTTCACTTACTCTTATTCATTTCTGACTAATAATGTAAAAACTTTTGCTTTGCTTACTGGCGTGATTAGCAGTTCTAAGAAACAACCTAAAAAAGGGGGTTTATTTCCCATTTTAAAATGAGATGAGTTTATGCCGATAACACAAACGGTCCAGAATAAATAGCAACTTAGGAGCACAGAGCTTCCTTGAATGCTTTTTTGGCTGCGAAAAAGAATGTTGCCACAAAAATCTGTTTTGCATCATCTAAATGCTTGAAACAAGAACACATAATTTAGAAGAAGGAAAAAAAAAAAAAAACCGGTGGCGGCCACTTAGCCATAAAGAGCGAAGTCGTGTTAGAAATAGCTTTCCTGTGATATTTTGGTACATTTCTTGGTTTTTTCAGCAATCGACGTAATTATGTGGTTGGAGAGGGCAGTGTTTATCCACATTACCATTTATACACTGTATACAAACAGAGGACTTGACTCCAACAGTCTGATGAGCACACGGGTTTGTGGCCACATCCTTGACCTCAGCTGCTGAGGAAACCCAGGTGGTTTTATCAGACGTAAGTGCGATCTTTAAGCTAGAGAATATTGATCTCTGACTCTGCTTCTGTCTGTCCAAAACACCCAACGCTTTTTCTGCTTGAGCGCTACTTTACAGCTGTTGGAATACTGTTTACATGCAGTATGTCAACATGCTAATTCACTCCACAGCTACTGACATTATGATGCAGAGGCGGGGCAGGCATGTGACACAACCTCCTGAAAATCCATAACCTTTCATTGTTTCTTTGTACAGCCTGATGCCAGAAATAAACCCCTCTATCTTTCTCCCTGGCTACTCTGCAAACTTGGGGATAATTTCTAGGAAGCAGGAAAAAGGGAACTTCTGCCTATTAGAATATTCAAGCTTATCAAACCATTGCATATGTTAGGATGACTATAAATGCTAACTTTATTGTACAGAAAGTTCTCTTGTGAAAATGACATTCTTTTTCAGTTAAGAGTGTTCGTGTGTCAAAACTAGTGCAAAGAAAAGTAATAAACTGTAATAGCTGTTCTACGCAGCAAAGTACAAAATGTTTTAAATATCGTACAACTGCATCTACTCAGTTGGCACCCTTCTAAGTGGCACACCCATTTCATTGGGCTGATGGCCAGAGCTCCACATGAGTGATTTGGAACAGTGGCACACCTCGCCCATTCACACATGCCTAGTACTGTCTGCAACACTACTTACACAAGTTAGGAGACATGAACCGACACTTTGTAGCATAAATTTTCTTCTGTGTGGCCCTTTATTAAAGCCGGGCTGGCTCCCAGTAGCATTAGATAGTCTACCTAAGTTTAATAATGGACCCAGTTCATGTAGCATGTGCCATTAAAATGATTTGTGGGACAAAATGCTGATAGTTCATTCCATGATAAGATTCTGGAATCTTATGATGAATTTTCACAATTCAGTTTCCAAAACCCTGTCAACTATCATTACAAATACATCCTGGTTACTTTGTTCCAAGACACTGTAGAATTAAATGTACTGTTTGTATATACCAAAGTGTGTGTGTGTGTGTGTGCGTGCGCGTGTCTATCTATACACACACGCGCGCGCACACACACACACAAACATGGAGAGAATGTGAAAATATCATTCCAACTCACTGCACATAAGAAGGCTATGGAAACTCCCTGATCCTCTGTTTTCTAATCTGTTGAATGGGGATAGTAATTCTCTGTATACTCCATAGGTTGGTGCAAAGATTAAATGAGGAAATGCTTATAAAGAGCCTAGCACAGTACCGGCCCATAAGAAGAATTCAATATCCACCCTGAGAAGAGCACAGTTTGTTGTCAGTCATTACTTGAATTGGGACAGTAAAGCAAGCAAAAGACAGGTGGAGGAAGTTGCTGCTTCCAGAGGCACATCCTGTACCATCGCTGACATCACAGGTATACTATGCCTGACATTATAAGGAGATGATGCACAGCAGTCAATTAGGCATCCTTCCAGAAGGGAACCCGAGACATATTATTTGGGGATACTAAAGTCACCTTGGCATGTTGGATCCTTTTTACTGTGCTTTCCCTCATTCCCCTCTCAAGTATTTCTGAGTAGTGCCTTGAGAAACAGCATGACCTCACGAGTTCTTGAGGTAAGGAGAAAATATGCTTCCTAAACTCTTACTATTAATTTGTGTTACCTATCCTGACGCCAAAGTTCAGCCTTAATTACACTGACTGTTAGTATGCCAGAATTTTTCAGACTGGGAGCCAAACCGCCCATGATATTAAACAATACTAAAGAGAACAGAAAAATTAATAGAGGACAAGGACATACGAGTTTACATTCTTCCTGAATCCACGGTTACGCGCTCTTCAAATACTGTTGTAGGCTGGAAACAAGTGGTTTTCTCCGACTTCCGTGCATCTGTCCCCTACGCCAGTTAGATCTGAACTTTGACGTGGTATGTTTTTACATATAGGGGAAGCAAAGAGTACATTATATGCGACTGCCATACGACAAGGCAACGTTGGCAGAGTATTTTGAAAAGAAGCTCTCTTAGCAGAAAGTGTTGGCAATGTGCACCCACATAACCCGTCTGTCACTTTAAGAGCTGAAATAGGAAAACCTGCACCATTTTTGTACTTTTGTTCATTCTTTTCAACTCATTCGAAGTTGCCCCCTGGGAGTTAGCCCTCCACCAAAAGTCTCTTTCAGTACACAACCAGCTCTCTCTATTAAGCGTCCCCACCCCTGCTCTGCTATAACACTGCTTCCTTTGTACTTGCCTGGTGGACTGACCAGCCACCCAGTACAATGGCCACAATGACTAAATTACACTGCCTGTCACTGCCTTTTGTATCACACCTCTAACAGGTGCCATTACCATGATAGGCAAATTGTAATAATCCATTCACAGCATCCACTGCCTTAATAACGTATTTTTTTTATTTTACATAATCTGTGTGTGAATACCACAAGGCATTTGAATAGTTAGTAAATACATGGGGCTGAAAGACTGAGCTGCGTGGAATGCAGCCACCAACAAAGGCGCTTAGGACAACAGACCTGAATGCAACCACATTCCTGATAAAGCGGACAGACACATAAATATATCCAATGGAGAAATGGCCTCCGGGTTTGAGGGTTTTCGAAAATCAAACTTAGGGAACTGAGAGACTGAAAAACAAGACATTACCAAAATCAAGTTGTTATCCCCGGCTTTAACACTACATATGGCGTCTAGGTGAGTAGAGCCTGTTGTTCTCATCAGCACCAGGGCCAAGAAACACAAGAGAATCACAAAGTCACGACTTGAGCCTTGGGAACTGTGCTCCAGATCTCTGCTCCCCGCTTTTACCATTCTCCTTCTCCTCCTGTATCTCTATCAGATGCCCACCTGCATGCACCTAGGACATGAAACATGAAACCACTGAACTGTTTTATGAAGTTTACAGGATGGCTCCAGTGAATACATGTGAATACATGTGAATATATGCGTTAGCAGAAATGCCCCCTTCCCACGCATCACAGGTCAGTGGCAAACTTGAGTGGGCCCCCGATGAAGGCTTAGAGGGCCTTATTTGCCTAGAGGCTGCAACAGGGAAGATACGCTCACTGGTGTCCCTCAAAGTCTGGTCCACGATGGTGGTCTCCTGGTGGCTGGCCTCACAGAGGATTCACATTCACGGTATGACAATGTCTATACTTTTGAGAAGTGCCTAAAAATACTTTCAAATGAAAAGGCGCTACGCAAGTATAAGATGGCATTATTATTATGGATTAGTAATTCAGAACACTTAACCAAGTCTAAGTATTGCCTTGTTAAGTCTTAGCAAGTAAAGAAAATAAGAGTTTCTGAGCTTCTCCACCAAAGTTCTTTTTGAACCCCCAGTTTTAAAAAAAAACACTACTTTTGTGCCACCTAAAAGGCACAACCATGCCTTCAAAGGTTTCACAATTAGCCATGTAATCAGGAGAACCAGAGAAGGCTCCACAAGCAAGAGGACCAGTGGTGGTTCTACAATTTCCACACTAAATGGGGACTCTTGGAAAGAGTGTGTCAAGGATGAGTCAGGGAGATTGTCTTGAGGCTGCATTTGCATATGAAGCACACTATTTTTATTTAGATTGTATATTAGAGATTCCAATTGCAGTGTAGAGCATTTTGCATATTTGGTTTCTTCTTCCATAAATGATCAATCTAAAGGGCCTTTGGCAGGAGGGACTAATAGAGATTATAAAGTTTTTTTTTTTTAAAGAGAGATTATAAAGGTGGCTAGAGTTTCTCCTTCTCCAATTTGTCCCTTCAATTCTACCACCTATGAGGATGCATCAGGAAATAACTACTTGCTAATATAAACATTCAATCCCTGACCTGTAGATCTCTACAAAACTACAAATGGATGAATGGAAATTCCAGACTTAATACTACGTCATCATCATCATTTATTAAGAGCTTACTAAATGCCCTGCATTATGTAAGGATTTTACATGATCACATCTAATCCTTCTACCCAAGCTACGGAGTAGGTACTATTATTATCTCAATCTTGCAAATTAGAAAAGTGAGGCTGAGAGCCTAAGTAATTTGCCCAAGGTGATTTTTATCAGAGGTACCAATAGAAAACAGATCACATAATCAAATTGGGTAATTTAAGCAGACTATAATAAAGAGACTATTTAAAAGTGTGGGAAACCACAAGTCCTGGCACATTAGCCTGGGGCAAGTAACAGTGGGCAGGTTACCACCCCTAGGCTTGAAGACGGGAGGGGAGAAAGTGGTTACTAACACTCTGAAAGAAAGGGCCATGTAGACAGAATGATGCAGCCAGCCCATTACAATCCCACAGAGAGAGAGCCAAGATAATTTATACCCCAACCTTATTCTCCTCCTGGTGTTCTATGTCCTGCCAGTGCTCCCTGCTGGGTGAACTTAACTGGAACCCAGAGGGCAAAGAAAGCCCGTTGGTGTGGTCTATACAGAGTCGGTCATCCAAGGAACGAAGCAGAGTGAATGTGGGGAGGGCAAACTTATGTCCAGAGTGGTCACACTGTATAAATGATAGTTGGGCTCAGATTTAAATCCAAATCTATTGCTATTAACCACCAGGCTACATACTGCTTCTGGGAAGACATGTACGTATCTAATTCTGGCACATAGTTATTCCCAAGTCTTCTATTTTTAAAATCTCTTGCAATTCTCAAAATCTCCTTCAGCCAACTGGATTCCTGCATTCCTTCTCTTCCTTCTTGGTTCTCTGTGCACACTGTGAGTGTCAATCACCCAAGGCCCCCCTTTTCTTCCTGTCCATCACCATGGTTTGGCCTCCCCTTGCCTCCCCATCTGGCCTACCTCCCACAGTTCGCCATTTCAACTTTGCACTCACTACTACCCTACAATCACTCCCCTTTGTTCTCCTGTCATTCCTACTCTGCCAGTTCTCAACAGGCATCAACTTTCCACTGTTTGCTTTTTTGGCTCCTACTCCTGGTCTGCCAGGCAATCCTGGGGAGGCCTATGAAATCATACTAGTGAATTCATGCTCCCAGAACTCAGCTGGACTCCTGCATAGTTCAGCCATTTCTGATCTTGCTCATGTTGAGTCTCCTTGACATTTCCTACAGCAACTGTTCTGAACCTTTTCCACACTCTTCCTAAGCCCTTGAACCCATCCTTCACCTGCAGGGAGTAACTTGGTTCCTTGTTTCAAATCATGGTGATCCTTCCATAGTTCCTTCCTTTCTAACTCAACATTATTCAAACTCCATTCTAAACTTCCTCTTCCTTCATCTCTACTTCTGAGGAATGTTTCTCCTTTCTAAGGTTATACCTTCGACTTCTGCTGTTGGTTCCATCCCTCTGCACATCTGCTGGGCCTTAAAATGATCAGCTATTATCCTTCATGATGGCATTACCAGCTCTCTTCCAGTTCCTACCTCTAGGTCCCAAAACATGTTCAGGGCTCTCTACCTCGAACTTAAGGAAAAAAAAAAATGTAATTCTGATCCTTATGAAGAATCCCTTTTTATTTCTCTACTCACTTTTTCTTAAAAAGCAAAGTCTAGAATTAACCACCCCCCCCCCAAGCTCTCTTAATCCTCAAAACCACCATTTCTTGTCTGTTTGAGTACTCTCCAGGTCTTCTGAATTATTTGATTATTCTAAGTTACTTCTCTTTCTTGACAAATCTCTCCTTTTTTGGCTTCCATGACACTGCACTGCCCAAGAGTGAGTCAACCACTAGCCCTCTTTGGTTAATTTCTCTGACTCCTCTTTGTCCCACAAAATGCAGACTTCCCTCGGAGTTCTAAGGCTCTTTTCTTCTGTATAAATATTCTTTTGGTGATCTTATTTATTCCCCTGGCTTAAATGTGCTTCCATAAAGTAGTACTTATGAGATGACTTTAAGTGGAACATGAACTGACTTTTTTTTTATTTGGAGACTTTGTTTAATCTGACCTTGGATGGCATCCATTGTAAGAAGCACCATTTTTTATATACTACTTAGAAAATGGCTCTCTTATCACTTAATATTTTTATTTTATATACTTATTCAAAGAGCTCTTTTAGATTACTCACTTAAAGAGATTCTCTTACACACCACACGCCATTCTTGTGGATTCAAAGAGGAAAATATAAACAAAACAAATGGGTTATAGTTTTCCTAGAATTTTCTCACAGTGTCCAACTCTTGTGAACCAATTTTCAACTCCTAGGCGTCAATATCCTCCCTGCCATCAAGAGCACCAGGAGTGCAGCATTTCTTGAATGTCAACTACTCTCTCTAGGATTCTCTTCTATGTTGCCAACACCCATTCTGTCAGTTTCCATGTTAGTGTTTTTTGATTGTACTGGAAGGTAAGGTTTTCAGACAATAAATAAAATTTATATTTTTTTCTCTAAAGATCTTTCAATGGTTTGTTGACTGAAATGTTGAGGGACTGTGGGTTTTTACTCATGCCACTGGGACTAACAAACATGATGGTTCATGCGCTGGCAATGACAAATACATCACCACTACGGTTTGTACGATGCCATCAACTGTAAAACACCCTAAGTTCAGAAATGGTAAATTGTGAAAAGATGTGCATCTTACAATCATGAAATACAGTAATTATGTATTTATTTCAAAGACTATCCTAAAAAGTTGTACCTATTACACATCAAACCCAAAGTTTCGCAGATATTAGTATTTAGAATGGGGCTATGCTTTTAAAAAGTGAATTAATTTACAGTATATTTTAAAATATTAATTAAATAAGAGTATAAGTATTGTTCAAACATGACAAAAAGCTTACAAATCGGCCTCAAATGGCTAAGGTTTAGAATACAGAGGCTTAAATTATCACCCCTCCGTGGATGACTTATGGTTATATATCCAACTCTAACTTCATTCCTAAGCTTCAATTTTCACATTGCAATTGTCGGCTCAATGACCTTACTTGGGCACCTTGTTGATACCTTCAACTCAACTGATATCTTTTCCCTAAAACCTATTCCTCCTCCTGATTTTCCTTTACTGTTAATGCCACACACTCCACTTTGAAACATATTTTATTTTCTGTAGATCCCAACTTTGTACTTTGAGAACGGCACAGTTCTGAGGCTATTAAAGATGGGCATTGCCTGCACATGAGCACAGTGCACGGTTCCTGTTAGGTACTCAGAAATGATCTGATCACTCAATGCATGCTAAAATCGCATGGATGTAGAACATACGCAGGGAAGAGTCACGGACAACTAGAAATGGGTGGTTTGGGTCCTTTTAGAAGAGGCAGGATAGGAATGGGCAAAAGATCAACATACAGAATGAACAGAGAAAAATCCTTAAGAAAACCTGGCAGGTTTACATTTCCCGTACAATAAACAGGTAATTGTAAACGATTCACTTTAAGAAGACATCATCTAAAATAAGGTAATAGTACTAATTTAACAGAAAGACTTAAAGGCTTAAAAATATGAAGTCTATTTGGCAAAATGGCTTAAGTGGGCTCCAGTGCTGCCTAGAAAATAAGGCAATGAAATAATTTTATGACTGTATCATTGTAAATAACAGGAAAAACAGAGCACCATCCTTCAAGTTATATACTAAACATTAATTAATTTCATAAAGTAAAAGATAATTTCGTTCTGTAATTACTTTAAAAAATTTCTAATTTAAATGAAGGTGATACTAATTCAACTGAACTAGAAAAATGAAGCCAGCATGATTCCCTGGAGGGCACACACAAGAGGGATGAAGAGGAACCAAACATTCTTGAAAACGTGAACAAACGTTTACTGAAGAAGGAAGAAAAGCCCCGCACCGCGGGCTGTTATCAAAATCCACTCTTGCAAAGAGACGATAAATATCAATGACAGTTAAATACACACGAAGAATATCTTGATTTGTGCATTTATAAAAACATCTAAAAAGATTCTAATGAAAAGCTCCGGAAATCAGATCTGTGTATCAGAAAATCGGACACTGAAAATGAGCCACAGAAACACCACCAACTTTCATCAGCTTGCAGCGCCAGGGGAAAGACATCATTAGGTGAGAGAAAGCAAGAAGAGTTTTAGGCTGTGAAATCTCAAGCGAGAAATCAATCCTTCATTCCACAGATATTTATTTAGTGCCTACTATTAGCACCAAAGAGAGACACAGTCGTGAGCAAACCATACAAGGTCCCTGTGGTCATGGAAATTGCATGTTAGTGAAGCAAAGTACAACAGTGACCTGGAATCTAGATCCTTCCTCTGCCACACACTGGCTGTGTAAACATGGCCCAGTCACTTCACACATCCATCCGGGCCTCGATTATTTTATCTGTTAAAATGGAATGGGTGCACTAAATCGTTTCAAGGAGAAAATGCAACTATCGGGGTTTAATACTGGGGTCCACCTTTCAAACAATTCAGCAATAGAGTTTAGGACCAGCCAAGCCAAATTCATCTAGCATTTTCCTTTGTACATCTGGAAATTTCTATAATTAGACCAGAACACTGAAGCCTTCCCTGACGCAGTACCCCCCTCTACACGCTACTCACTGGTTTCCTTGTCTTGCCTATTTGATTCATGCTCTTCCCAGTGCCTCACGGAGCACTTGTCACTTGATTTATTTGATTTTATTTTTTGAACTCAAATTTCTGGGAAATGATGACTTAGAATACACAATGATTTAGAGTACTGTAACATAAGTAACTAAGATGAAACAGAATTAAAACTACAGTATTTACTAGGAACCTGCAGAGATCTATGAGGATAAAAGGTTACATTCAGAAAAAGAATCTACCACTTTACCAATTTATCCTATTGTATCCTGAAGCTTCTGGGGAGCACTATTAAAGTACAAAACCAAAGTTAAACTAGAGCCTGGCACTAGTTCTATTTCAGTGTTAAAAAAGAGAAAACAGAGAGGGGAAGGAGTTTTACTGTTTACTGGAGTAAGACTTACTGCCCCACTTCAGGCCATTTGTTATTCTGAAGGGCCCTCTCACAGAGCATACGCATACCTCTACTACCATACATTTTTAACACATTACTGCTTGCTAGAAAATGTGGGGATCTCCAGAAGTGGGAGGAATTGGAGAGTGGATGATTTTCCTAAAGCCACATAGACAGGACATGGTGAAGTTGAAATTAAAATTTGAATCTCTGTGATTCCATGGTCTTCCCACTTAACGCTACACTGCCTCTCAGGTAGGTAGGATAGATAGCAGCTGAGTAAATCTCCTTTGTGATGTATTATTACCTTTTCATTTCTTGGGGTTGAATATTTTCACCAAACATGCAAATGTATTGTCCTTTTATGTCTAATAATGAAACAATTTCATGATTAT
This sequence comes from Neomonachus schauinslandi, assembly GCF_002201575.2. Lineage (NCBI taxonomy): Eukaryota > Metazoa > Chordata > Mammalia > Carnivora > Phocidae > Neomonachus > Neomonachus schauinslandi. Next base: position 136,892,525 of record NC_058408.1, on the reverse strand, counting down.
TGTTTGGTGGATTTCATGAATACAGCTTTTTCCCAATAAACACACCCTCTGTCATCAGCAAGCCTTGTTGAACCACCAAGTGCAGGGCATTGGGCAGGAAAAAGGGGGTGATAAAGAGGTCTAAGATTTAGTCTTCACTCCCAAGGCACTTAGAGTATTTCAGGTAATGGGGCAGTTAGCGCACAAGGTGAACATGCACACAGCTAGTGAGCATTAAGGGCCATGGACGCAATTCACTCCAGGGCATTCACTTTGGGCTGAATACTGGTTCCAATCACATCTGTTTGGCCAGCACAATGGTTTTGTTTTGTTTTTGAAAAATTTTTAAATTTAAATTCAATTCATTAATATATAATGTATTATTGGTTTCAGAGGTAGAGGTCAGTGATCATCAGTCTAATACCCAGTGCTCACTACATCACATACCCTCCTTAATATTCATCACCCAGTTACCCCATTCCCCTACCCCCGCTTCCCTCCATCAACCCTCAGTTTGTTTCCTATGATTAAGAGTCTCTTTATGGTTTGTCTCCCTCTCGTTTCATCTTATTTGTTCCTCTCTTCCCCTATGATCCTCTGTTTTGTTTCTTAAATTCCACATATGAGTGAGATCATATCATAATTGTCTTTCTCTGATTGACTTATTTTGCTTAGCATAATACCCTCTAGTTCCATCCACATCGTTGCAAATGGCAAGATTTCATTTTTTTGATGGCTGAGTAGTATTCCATTGTGTGTGTGTGTGTGTGTGTGTGTGTATACCACATCTTCTTTACCCATTTATCTGTTAATGGACATCTGGGGTCTTTCCATAGTTTGGCTATTGTGGACATTGCTGCTATAAACATTGGGGTGCAGGTGCCCCTTCGAATCACAATGTTTGTATCCTTTGGGTAAATACCTAATAGTGCAATTGCTGGGTTGTAGGGTAGCTCTATTTTTAACTTTTTGAGGAACCTCCATACTGTTTTCCAGAGTGGCTGCACCAGTTTGCATTCCCATGAACAGTGTAAGAGGGTACCCCTTTCTCCGCATCCTCGCCAACATCTGTCATTTTCTGACTTGTTAATTTTAGCCATTCTGACTGGTGTGTAGTGGTATCTCATCGTGGTTTTGATTTGTATTGATGCTGAGTGATGTTGAGCATTTTTTCATGTGTCTGTTGGCCATTTGTATGTCTTCTTTGGAGAAACGTATGTTCATGTCTTCTGCCCATTTCTTGATTGGATTATTTGTTCTTTGCGTGTTGAGTTTGATAAGTTCTTTATAGCTTCTGGATACTAGCCCTTTATCTGATAAGACATTTGCTAATATCTTCTCCCATCTGTAATTGTCTTTTGGTTTTGTCAACTGTTTCCTTCAGCACAATGTTTTTAAACACCAAATGTTTTTAGGTGGGGGCACGCTCCCTCAAATTCAGCGACGGTAAGCACAACTCACTCTATTACATGTATGAACCTCAGAGCATTTGGATCTGTCACCCTTAATAAACTTACAGCACTATAGGGGTTGGGTACCGATTCATTACCTAGGAAAGAGAACTTTCCAGATAATTAAAACTGATTTAACTTCAAGCAACAAATATTTTTTTGATTTTGATTTTTTTGATTAAGTAATGAGAATTTTCTAAAATACACCATTAGCATACACTTCATTGTCTCCTTAAACAAAGGATAGAGAACATTTCCATTTTTTTTATTGACTTGAAGTTATTACTATAAGCAGCCATTATTTGATTGTTTAAAGACAGTTTTATTACTCTTTCTTTAATGGTAATTCTCTTATTTCATGGTGTCTATCCTCTTTGTTTTCATTTAACCCTTCTGCTGAGGGCTGAGAAAAAAAAAAATAAGCAAACAACTAAAGAACCATAAAAACAAACCTTTTCAAGGATTTAACTGAAGGAATAACATCAACAATGCCCACCACCACTAATACTTTTCACTGAGAGCTTACTAAGTACACAAAAATGCTATCATTACCTTCATTTGACTGATGTTTGAAACTCAGGCATAGAGAGATAGCTTCCCCCAAAGTCACACAGCTAGGAAAGTGGTAGGGCAGGACCTAACCCGAGGTCTAATTCAAGCACATGCTCTCAACCACCACGGTATAATGGATGTTTTTGTTGTGGGGTTTTTTAAGGCATCCTAAGATATCTTTCCAAGGTTAGTGTTGTCCCCTAGAGAAGAAGAGTTTTCCTCAAGATGGATCACTGGATACGTGGGATATTTACTAGTCTTTTCTTTGGAGTATAAACATGGAAAGAATAAACAAGATGGGGAAGATATTTTAAATGCAGCTTAGGACAACCACAAAGTAGAATGGGGAATCAAGAGGCCTGGAATCTCTAGTATCTATAAGTTACTTGTCATTTTGAATAAGCCACTTGGTCCTTCAACTTCAATTTCCTCATGTGTGAAATAAAGATAAATACCCAAATACCACAATTAGAAAGCTTTGAAGATTAAGATAACATAGGGAATAGCACAGTACAGTACCCAGCACACAGAGGATGCTTGATAAATATTAGCTGCATTGGTTGCTGATTTTCTCATCTGCACAGTGAGGATAATAATACTCAGAGTTATTTCAGAGTTACATGAAATAATTTATGTAAACTCTTTGACATGGTGCCTGGCACACAGTAACTGCTCAATTAATGTTTACCACTGCTGTTATCTTTAGTCTATTATTTGTTAACTCTCTTATCTCAGTTCATTCAACAAAAACTAGGAAGGAGGAATGTGGAAAAAATTCTGAGATAGACAATAACATCAATGAGATAAAATGTCCTTTATTGACACCAGAAGTTGGTGAGAAAAATGAATATGAAAATTCAGCTGGCATTTGAACCTCTTCAAGGAAATGCTGTACGCAGAGATACTCAGGCAGCTATATGAACAACACTTCACTTTCTTTTTTTTTTTAAAGATTTTATTTATTTATTCATGAGAGACAGAGAGAGAGAGAGAGAGAGAGAGGCAGAGGGAGAAGCAGGCTCCCCGCTGAGCAGGGAGTCCGATGCGGGACTCGATCCCAGAACCCTGGGATCGTGACCTGAGCTGAAGGCAGAAGCTTAACCATCTGAGCCACCCAGGCGCCCAACACTTCACTTTCAAATTTAAACTTTATTGAAATACTTTTTTTCCCTTCATTTAAAGCTGCTACCTTTTTGCTTATGTCTCAAAATGTGGGTCAACATTCACTGAACTTTGCATCTGAATATATTGTGTACTAATTTATCAACTGAACATTATAATTTCTAATATTCAAAAGATTAGAAATTCTAGGCTCAATCTTTACCAATGGAATGCCAATATTGGGCTTTATTTCTTTCATTTTTTTTTTTTCCATAGGAAGTCTTGCCTTGCTTTGCCATGGGGTGAAAATGAAGGAAACAGGGAAACTGACCTTAAATATTCAGCCTTCAGGCAGCCATCAGTTTCCAAAGTTAAAAAAAAAAAAAATTGTGCACACAGTTTAGAGTTTGTTGGATTTCCAGATGTATGCCCTGATCTCATTTTTTGCAAAAGATAATTTCCTATTATAAAATGATGCTGCTCAGGGCAACATTTCACTTCATATTTAAAAAAGGACCAAAAAAAAAAAAATAAGCCACATATTGTATTGTAGGAGCATTATTGTATGAGATACCGTGCAGTAGGCTTTTAAAGAAGAAGCCCCTCTAATTAAGTCTTCGAGTGTTTGAGCGCCAAAATGTCAGGTATTAGTGGTACTAAATGGACACTTTGCACAGAAAAGACAATTCTCTAGAGAAAAAACAGACTTTGCAGACAGGCACGTGGCGTTTCAAAGTCTAGGTTCTCCGAGGTTCGTGCGTACTTCATACATGAAAGCAGTAACACTCAGAAGTTCGTATGCTACAGTAAAGCACCTGAAGTTACTTCTTGGAAGTGAAGACGTCTGGGCCACGCCCCCAGAGATCTGGATCCGGTCAATCAGCACCGGGGCACAGGCAGCTGCATTGTTAGTAAGCAGCCAGGTGGGACTGTTGTGGGTTTTTACCCACTTTCCGAAGCAGGCTCACAGCAACATCACATCACCACCTTCCAAAGTGTTCCCTGGATACCCTCCTTGCTAGCCAGTTCTCATGCTCACCAACGTACACCTATCTGCCAGCAGTATCATAGATAATGCTGCTATGGGAGTTGGCTCAGGAAGAGGGGAAAATGCCAACCACTGTCTTCAAAGTATTAACTCAAGAGATGTTCCAACTTGCCTTTCAATTCTGTTTTCTACACTAGAAGTCAATCGGGATAACTAAACAATTTATCTTTAGCATGTGATAATGAAACAAAGTAAGGGATTTGACTTCAGAAGGGCCTTCATTTGGACTGGGTACTTCCCTGGACCTCAGTTTTCCTATCTGTAAAATGGGAGCAATAGAACTTACCTTTTAAGGTAATTATGAAGCTCAAACGAAGTGTATGTTTGGCACTCAACAAATGGTTGTTCCCCTTCTCAACAAATCTATTATTTGGGTTTCTAAAAAGCACATAATTAGCCTATTTGAGTTTCACCTCTTGAGTGGGCCTGCTCCATGGCAGAAAAGCACAGAAGTGGAGAGGTGGTCAAAGGAGAGTTATAGGAAGCAAGAGGAGAAGCATGAAGTCTTGATAATCCCCAAATTGAATAAACAATGTAAGTAAGTAAAATATGACCATTTAAATGAATTTCAAAGACAGAGGGTAATTGTACATGGTAATTTTTAGCTGTTGGGTGGTTGCTATAAGATAAGATTGGGGATCTTATTTAGAACTCTCCAACCTTTCAAAGGAAAATCATTTGCCATCATTTGGTAAATAATTCTCTTGGCTCCACACCTGGAGTGCAGCTACACAGAGCTGCTAATAGGAAAAGCAGCTCCATCACATCTTGGTGTGTGTAATTCTTTCTGGGATTTGTAATTTGGTGCTTATATTTGAAACCACACACTTTCCCCCCACTCTGTCCATAGTATCTTTTTTTTTTATTTAAAGATTTTATTTATTTATTTATTTGAGAGAGAGAATGAGAGAGAGAGCACATGAGAGGGGGGAGGGTCAGAGGGAGAAGCAGACTTCCTGCCGAGCAGGGAGCCCGATGCGGGACTCGATCCCGGGACTCCAGGATCATGACCTGAGCCGAAGGCAGTCGCCTAACCGACTGAGCCACCCAGGCGCCCCTCTGTCCATAGTATCTTAACAGGTATAGCATATTTCTCTTGATACCTCAGTTTTAGCCACTCTGAAACAGCTATGAAATACCACCTTGGGACCCATAATGAATTTGGGTTATATTACACAGCCTTATTTTAAGTGAGATGATCACAAATATAATCTCCAGATAGTGAAAATCTACCTAGTCATTTTCAAATGTAGTAACATATAAACAAAGGCCAGTCGAGTCCCATGTACTACATAGATGTGAGCCCTGTGTAAGTGTTAATTCTTATTACTCCTTTTCAATCTCCTTTCCAGAAAGATTCTTATGATCTAAGGTCATTAACAGAAAGACATGTCATTAACATGTCTATGTTCTATCATACCTTTTAGATAACTGTTATTCTTGGATTTGGACAGGTTACCCTATAGCACTTACTGAGTATCTCAAATCATACCACAGAGGTGTTCTACAAGTAACAAACTAACAATATCAATGATCCAACTTGGCAGATACCCAATGCAAAGATTAAATTACAAGAAGAATCATCTTCCCCCAATTACACTGCTAATGCTTTGATATCATTATGTACTCTCAGGAAAAAAAAACTGATAACATAAAATACACTAAGATATAAAATAGGTATTAGCCTAATGCTGTAAATTGCAAATCACTCTGTTAACCCTAATATGTTTATTTGATATCACAGACTTATTTCTCTTACTAGAATTAAGATGATATAATTGTAAGCAATAATAACCTTTCACATCATACTATTCTTGGTAATGAGAAATAGAACTGTGTGCCCGGAATTCATTCATTTATGAATGCATAAAATGGTAAAAATCATACTCCTAACAAACCACATTTTCTAAAGTAAATTACATTATGAGCTATAAAAATGGTGTTTTACAAAAATAGGTTGCACTACACAGAATGGATTTTTACTAGCTATAAGTAAGATTTTTTTTTTCTTATGATAAACTTAGATACTATGCCCAAATTGGCTGCAGGTTAGCCTCAGTATAAATAAATACTGGGGAAGACCGCCCCAACACAGAACTGGTTGAAGAACATACTTTTATAAACTCTACCCTGAAGATTCACATATGAAATCATGGGGTGTTCACAAGGAGGCGTTTATGAGCAGGAGCATGTGGGGCTCTGTATTTTGGGGATCCAAGCAAGAGCCACATTTGGCAACAACACTAACACTTTCAGAACTTGTGCCTTAGGTTAACTGTAAATATCACTGCTTAGATTTTCAATCACAAACTTCTCCACTACTAGCAGACAGAAATACCTCACTTTTCTCAAAAAAGTCACTCTACTAAATACAAAAACAATGATTTAAACAAGATGTATTTATGCAAAGAGTCCCAGAGCACTGTTTTCAGAATGTGCAGATCTACAAAATGCCAAGATCAAAGAATGACGTTTTACCCTACACATAAAGTTTAGTTTTCTCACATATTTAACAAAAGTACTTGATTATACTTAAAATTTATGTTACAATATATAAAGGTCAAGAAACATCTAGGTTGAAATGTAATATAGTTGTAAATATTATTTTAATCTATTATTTTAAAGTATTCTTAAACCAAAGGGTAAAAATAGAATAGAGACATTACTATAGTTTTTTATATGTCCACTAGTCCCAATATTAATGGAAATTCAGTGTGTATTCATAACAACAAACTAGTTCTTAATTTAGGTTTATTGAAGTTTCTTATATTCCATGAGAGAAGAAACAATATTCACTTTGACTTCACAAATTTCTCATGCAGATATGGAAGTTAAATAGTTGGATTTTATTATTTTTTTTGAATAGTTAGATTTTAATGTAAAATTTCTAAGCACACATTTATGGTAATTATATTTGACACTTCAAAGTTATTTTTAAATACTGTATCTTTTAAATTATAATACATTTTAAATAATCTTCAGTCACATAAAAATACTAAAATGACTTCACATGCTTAAATGAAACATTGTAGTTCTAGATTTATGTTTTCCTTACGCTTTTTCTAATTGTCTGTGGGATGTAATAAATAATTAAGAACTTGAAAGAAAAATACGTGTGTTTTTCAAAAGCATTCAATTTAAAATTATTAGGAAATATCTTAAAAGATCCAAAAATGTTTGTTAGGTATATCAAAATACGCTTTTTTCCCCCTGTGTTAATTTTGGTAACAAACATTTAAAAACCTGAAAGCCAGTCTTTTTCACTCCCATGCAGTCCAAATTTCCATTTCTGCGAAACTACAGGCAGCACAGGAATTATTCCTTTAACTAGTGGCTCAATGGCGCAGCCTATGTGTAGGAAAGTATAACACAACATTAACTGATGTGTACACTACAGTGAGTTGTGTAAGTTATGAATAGGGTTTAAAAATACAATATAGTTTTTAAAAATGAGAGCTCACATGAAAGAATTCAGCTTCTATTGCATAACTGCTATTTGTGAAACTAAATTGAGAAGAAATATAAATAAAATACGGTCTTTTTCATTAACCATGAAGTATTATAGTTTTTAACTGATTTTACATAGCCTCCAAATAGATTAAAAATGTTCTATTTTCTCCACTGTCAAAAAACCTAAAGAAGCATGGTGTTTTGTGGCTGGACTATTATTTCCACAGTTGTTTTCTGTCAGGTTAATAACTATGACGCTGTGATTTGTAATCTCTTCAAAATAGTGACTTTCCCCAAAAAGACACTGAATATATATGTTACAAATTTTAAGTCAGAAACATGATTTCAACTTAGCAATTGTATTAGGCTCATTGATTTTATGGTGTAGGGAGGCTAAATAAAGCCTGTTCTGCTACCTCATGTAAGAACTTGATAAACACGTTACCTCCCATAAATCTCCTTCAATCAACACATCCTATGGGTCTCCAGTCAAACACAGAGGGGGAGCTGTTTCTCTTTAAGGCAGCACATAATCATCATCTTGGACAACATTTTTACCATTAACACACAATGAGGAAAAAATATATATATATGTATGTATCTACATGAAAATTTAAACTAGTTCATCTCCTCAAAAAGAAAAACAAGAAAAAAAAAAATCATCGACCAAGACCCATAGCCAGTAGTAAAGTCTGAGCAAAATCAATGAAACCGTTTTTAGACACGTAACAAAAACCAGCATCCCATTTTACACAATTGACGTTCCTGTTATTTTTTGTGAGCGTCTCCTTTAAAAAGCCAAGAGTCATCATAGAGGGAAGTCCTTCCTACATGTCCCCAACTTCTCTCCCTTCATGCAGAACCCGCTGCTAATCCTAGCAGAGAAAAGAACAGTGTTCGAAATTTGCACTCATTCCTCTTCCCTATTAGTTTTTTAAAAAAGGGATTGACCCTGTAAATTTACTCAAGTTGTTTAGAAGAAATGCAATAACTCAGACAACCTCTATGGCAAAGTGAGTGCAATCAGAAAAACTGTTTTAGTGGCATTACAACTTAATCATTTTAACTTCACAATATGAGATGTTTTTAAAAAGTGTACTTCAATCACGCAGCAGAAGTCTGATCAATTTGACATCGACTATAGAAAACTGAACTTACAGTGAAGACAAGCACAATGCGCTGAAACATTATTTCTATTTGGTTCACTCTTACTTCGTCTTTTCTTTCTATTGCTTTTGGTACAAACAGATCAACAAAGCGCTAAACAAAATTAAAACAAAAGCCACTCAAATGTTTATTTTTTTCAGTCACTGCCAAATGATTTAATTCTGAAAGCTCTTTTCATTCCATAAAAGTTATGGTTGCATTTTTTTTTTCCTCCCTCAAGGTCAGATTTGTCAACTAAAAAAAAAAAAAAAAAAACTAGTTTCAGGATGAAACTGGGATTTTTTTTTCTCCTCACTGTTATTTCACAAACTACAGAGGTCAGACAGTTCTGAACATTTTAGTAGATGTTTTAAAACAAACTTTATGATGTCTAATGTTTAAATGTACTGACAATTTACATGGAAATTGACTTATTGTCCCAAAGCCACTCACAGATATTCTTATGCAGAGTGGCCAGTCCACATCCAAGGGGTTGTGCTTCTTTGAAATAGAAATATGTATCTCCTAAGAATAACCCCATGGAACAAATTAAAATGAAATTTGCCAGCAGTTTCTACTTCAGTAGTTTCTGAACTTAATTGTGTAAAAATATCTTGGTGCTAATTTGACGTTAATAAATTAAGACCATTAGAGATAGTCTTTCATTGTTGGCCTTCAACAATTGTCAATGACACTATTTTCTGTTTGCATTTCCTCAAGCGTGTTAATGTATCTTTGTTTAGGCTCACAAGTCGGACGGTCAACGTAAACACAGTCAATGAAACATCAGCACTGGAAGACAAGTCTACTGAGAGGACCTATGGAAAAGACTATTGGTCTATTGCCAAGTATGCAGTAAGGCGACAGCACTGAAAGGCTACTTTAAAATTTTTTTATATGATGAATAAATTACTCTTTAAAAAATTCTCGAAATTCTTTGTTTTGCATACAAAGTCCATCCAGGATAGAGGTGGTCTGCAAGTTGAACTTAGTGCAATGTGGGTTATAGTCTTTGTTTGCAGTCTTAACTGGGGATTGTACCTTAGCTACCGCAGTTCAAGCGTAAAAATACTTTGTCTGTAATACTATATACTGTTGCCAGTGACCCTCTAAATCCTTGAACCAACTGTGTCTTCTGGTGTCACAGAAGATAATGCCAATTTATTGCAATGTGTGGCTTTTTTAACTGATTAAAATTAAGCCGTAAACACGTGACAATGGAATTAGCACATTTAGAGAGTCTGTTTTCCCACATCCCATTTTGCACTAGTGCGGCTGGTCCCTGCAACTCTACGCGGGTGCAATTTTAATGACTTTGCTCGGTTTTGATGTTCTTATGAAAAAAGCACTGCTTGGTGTTTGTGGAGAAGGTAGATATGGGGGCTGAAGAGCTGTGATTGGGAACATGGTGACATCGTTTCTGTTTTCCGATAGGATCGGTGTCATTTTCCTCTCAGCGATAAGACACCTCCACTGACAGTGCCCGATTAGGGAAAATTTTATTATAAAATTCACTTTTATCGAATGAGGATAGAGTGATAAACAGTTCAGCCTCAGGGAAGGAATAGGAACAGATTTCCCCCCTTTTCAAATTCCACCTTTTCCCTCTTCTCTTTCTCTTCCTTAAAAAGACAATTGTGTTTTAGTTATTATTAATGGTACAAAAGAGCTCCCTACCACATGTGATTGCTATGATAAAACTAGCTGAATCAAGAGATACTTAGATGTTGTTATAAAAGAAAATATATTTTATATAGTTATATATATGCACGTGCTCATGTGCACACACACATACGCACTAAAACATAAAACTGTCATCTAAATCCTGTTTCTGGAAGTTACCTGGTATTTGTTACTTAGGAAAAATATAACATCCTAAAAGAAAATCAAACTGAGGTCATATTGATTCTATTGTCCTAAATATACTCAATTTTACTTTCTTTCAGAAATAAACATTTGTCAAGCAGAATTGCAAGGTAAACATAAAGAAACAGAAGCTCATGGCCTTTTAATTCTTGAACAAATACTAATGCGTCAAGGAAAAATATGATAAAAAGACACGTTTGTTTTTAAATAATAAAACATCATTGCTTTTGAATTTTCGCAGTTTAACAATACTTTAAACCTCCAGTGTCCAGCAGTTATGTCTGTTTATTCCCGATAAACCAGGACTATTCTGTATGACAACTATTTGAAAGGTCATCTGAGAAGCTGAAAAATAAGCACTTGATATTATTTATTTTTTAAAAATTGTTTTTCCCAAAGAAAAATTCATCAAACCACTCAGAATACTCCTCTGCCTTTATGAAATGAAAAAAGTAGTGTCTCAGGGGCTAAGAATGTCTAGTGGCATTGGTAAATTCTGGTACATTATAAAGGGTGCAATGATAGATTTTTATATTTTGGGTGTGTGTGTGTGAAATGTCGATGATAAAAACAATTCAAAACATGTCTTTATTGATGGAAAATACTTCTGAGGAGCAAATAAGGGACAGAAGTCTTTAGTTTGTAATATTCTTCCAAATATTTCTAGGGTATCCCTAAAATCTTTCTTTAAAGGCTTTTTTTCAAGAATCCTTTTTCAAATGCTAATTCTAAGCATGATCTATTTTGGTGCACAATTCCCTATATTATTCAAATAGAATTTTTCAGTTATCAGTGATCAGAGAATCATATTAAAATATCTTATTTCCTTTTGAGTTAAGCTTCTAAATTTGCCCCAAAAAAGTGATTCTCCAAAATCATTGCTATGAACTGAAGATGCTTACAGCTTAAAGTTGAATAATTCAAGTATTTCTCTTTATAGGCAGCAAAAGAGAAATGGTTATGTGCTTTGCTCATCACATAATAAAGAGGAAAACTGAGGTTTACACAGTGACAAAGCCACTATTTGCAAATGCCCCTTAGTCCAAGCATTTCTTTCCATACTCCTTGTTTCAGGATTTCAATGAAACAAACATTGTATCTGAACTCATGATAAGTTAACATTATCATACTGCAACCTAATTTTCACTATTAATTTTGTAGCCTAAAAACAATCACCAAAGTGAACCTAGGAAATTATAACTGGTAAACAGTGGAGAAATACAAAGCTTAACAACTGAAGTAGGTAGTAAATGAAAAAGGGAATCCAGACTCATTGTTGGCTTAAAATCCTTACCACCAAATGCTTATTCATGGGTATGCACCAGCTGCATGGTGGACTAGCTTCAGTGGGGTATACTTTTCTTAATGATCACTTTGCTGAGTAAAATGTAATTTTTTTTTAATGTGCAAAATGGTATTTTGGAGAGAACTACTTGAATGCATTAAGAATTTCAAAGCAATGAGAGACAGATATAGCCAACTCCTAAGATGTCACAAAGCCAAGGTAGATCTCCTTAAAAGTGGTCTGGGAAGAGGCTCTGATTATTGTAATGATAAAAGTTAGTGAGGAACTTTTCTTTGTAATAAAAAATAGAGCTGTCCAATTCTTTCAGTCACTCAACAAAATGACCCTCAGGAAGCTTACATTCTTCTGCAGCAGATGAGCAAAACATGAATTATGGATTATCCTTATTTACAATCAATGCTGTGAGGGAGGGGTCTGATAAGACAGCAGGGCAAAGCTGCTTTAAAAGGAGTGGTCAGTAGAGTCTTCTCTGAAAAAAGTAACATTAAGCTAGAAACCTGAACAATGAGAAGGTGCTTACACAGAATAGAGATACACAGTATCAAAATGTGACTGTATCGATATATATTTTTTAAAAGGTATTTCTGGAAAGTTGCATGTTAACTTTTATTTAAAAAATCAGTGAGCATTCTAAAGACTTTATTGTTATTAAGATCAATCCAGTAATAAAATGTCTTAAGGCAAAGAATCCTGAATAGAAAATCTGTATATATTAAAATACACTTATGTCTAAGCATCACTAATTTTTCCAACAACTCAGAAAGCACTTCAGGACTATACATTTTTTGGAACCGACTAATCATGGCCAAGTACCCTCATCTGGGTCACTGGAGAACCAGTGACAAAGTAGTTTTTTTTTACTATCTCACGTCTTAAGTGCTGTACACATTTTTGGGGGATACCCATGAGCACATTCACACGCAGATGCATGGCACACACATCTACGTATCAGTGTGTCCACTCTGGCTAATCAGTGCTATATAGAGTGGAATACCTTTTCCACTTCAGACACTATTACTAGTCCTGTCTTCATCTACTCAAATTTCTGTTTTTCTCATAGGACACCCAGTAGAGGTATCCAAGTCTGGGGAGCATGAATGCCTTTCTGTTCTGTGACAAGCAACATCTAGAATGGCTGTGTGGATCTGTGTGTACAGAATTCACATTTTATTGAAATAAGCACCAGTCTTTCCTAAGAGGGCTGCCTGATTGGTTAGTGGAAAATGGATGGAATGAAGGGAAGAATAACTGATAAAGAGATAATCCACTGTGGCACCGTGGCCATGCAGGATTGCGGCACTAGGGGGTGCATGCAGGGTTGGGGGAGAGGAGGAAGGGCTCCTTTCTGTTGTTGCATTTGAAGTAGGAAGGAGGCCTGCAGTGAGCAAACTTCAGATGTGAAGAACAAAAGGCCAGGTTTTCCCCCTACACCATCGCTCTACCTTTTTCTCAACACTGACTAGATGATGAGGTCTCAAGCTGAAGCCCTACAGAATTCCATTTTGACAGCCTATATTCATTAGTCAAGTTTATCTTCCAGATAGATAAGGCAAGGCTCTATTCTGTATAAAACAATTAAATGAAGCAAAGTTGCCCATCCATAGTTGGGGAACATTTAGAAGTATCTCCGTTCTTTACAAATGAATCAGGGTACATCAGTATATCCAATGTATGTTACATGTTCAACCAAAATCTTAAACCATTAAAAAAAAAAAACTTGTGGTCAATAAACATTAATATCACATAGGTCAATTTAACATTTTTTTCCTGTTCTTCTAAAGGAATAATTTGGAGAGGAAGGTAGTTCCTAAGCTGATGGTGGATCTGAGGATGCCAGTTACAGGAGCACTTAAGCGCCCATTGGCACAGCAAGATTCAAAGCCCTGGTAGGCTTCAAAGAAACACTTTTTTTTTTTCTTCTTCTAGAACTCTTTGCTTTCTAGTAAAGCTGCAACCACAATGTTCTCTCTCTTAATGCCACCATAAAAAATCAAAACACTTTAAAACAAATTGATGTACTCTTTAATACAGTCATCACATCATCACAGGACCCTTGCACCCTGCATGGCGACAACCGTGGGGATGCATACCACACATCTCTCTCTTTGTTGCCTGCTTCAATGCTTAAAGAAAAATGGAGAGAGAGAGTGTGTCTCTCAATTGAGATATGGGCACCTTTGATTGACAAGACCTAATCAGCTTATCTCCACACTAATAAAGTTGGGGCCTGTGGAGCTGGTATATGCCCAGCACCGAGTGAACTTTTCCTAGCCAAAGCCTCACGGGCCAGGTCTCAGGCTCTGCTTCTTGAAACTGGTACAGATCAGTTCTTAATGGGCTATTTTCATCTTGATAAACCTCCATAGTCTTCATTCAGGATGGCATTAGAGTCAATTTAGCTGGATGAATTGCCTAAAGTGATGGTTACATGATAAGTCTACAATAAGTATTCATATACATTGAATCAATAAGCTATCTCTTCCAATCTGCCTGTGGGAAGTATAAAGTAACTTCTTCTGAATTATTATTAATTTTTTTAGGTTACTATTTATTGAAGGGAATGGCTTTATTTTTTTTTATTAAAAGATGACAGGATCCTATGCACATTAGGTAACAAGCAGATCCCTTTAATAATTTCTGCTGGATAATACTATTAGAAGATGTTCCATTCCTTGGGATGGAGCCAATGTTGACACAGCCATAGTCTGTCTCTACCATTCTGGAATCTTGTGACACTAATTTGCTCATATCAGACACCCACGAAACATGTCTTGATTAACTGGTGGAAAAGAAGAACATCAGGCCAGGAAACACACACATGAGCTGGAGTTCCTGGGGGTGGGGGAGGGCACAAACACACATGCATGTACACACACATACTTTCTTCTTCGAGTTTACTTGTAGAAGGCTCTCTCAAACCAAGGACCTTCTACATAATTTAGGAACAATGCCTTTGTTCTTATCTGTTTGCAATTGCTATGTAAAGGCAAACTCAAGAGCTGAGGTATAAATAAAGTTATTAAAGGACCGGATACTTCTTCAACTACACAATGGAGACCCAAGCTCCTCTTTACATGTGCCACAGTGAGGGTGTAATACACCGTGCACGTTTTGATCTTAACTTTCATATGCAGTTATCCAAAGAGAGAGAGAGGGTCACTGGATAAAGCAAGCTATTGCATAGAAAGAACTCCAGTAGTGGAGAGACTTTTTGAAATGATAACAATTTCCCAAGTATGAAAAAAGAAAAAAAAATATATATATATAAATTTGTCCCTCTTGCCATATATAAATGGTCATTAAAACCATTCGGTAATGCAGCTTTCAAACTGCAATTTACCTTAAGTATTATAATCACCTGTATAAAATGAGATAATTTTAAACATATCCCAAAATGAAGTTTTCTACAGATTATAGAAAATCTTGAGCAATATTTTTCATTCAGATGTGGTCTTCCTGCTGTAATTGCCTTATACAAAGTCCACTCCAGCCTTATCACTCAATATTATCTTCACTGCTGAACATCGGAAGATAATTTTGCAATAAAATTTAATTTATAGAGCTTATTTTCCACTAATCTCCTAGCAGAGGAAAAATGAAACACGCCAAGGTACACACTCCAAGCTATGACCCTAATAGCATTTTTTATTTCTGGGATAGTAAGACCCCAAACATATCAATTTTATCGTATTGAAATGCTGGCATATTTTAATTGTCATAACTTTGTATCCAAGAAAAGGAAATAAAATGGACTATTAGGACCATATATGAAAATAAGCCTCTTCAAGTGATAAAGTCCCCCTGGGGAAAGATTTTTTTTTCTTTAGGAAAGGAAATACTTAATATAAAAATATGGGGTTGGTAAAGGTATTTTATTTCAAGCTATTAATATGCCAGTAGTCAACAGTATTTGAGATTTTTAAATAAAAAATTAACCTACTAGCAATAAATAGGGACTAGATATCAAGATTCAGTTTTCTGTGTAAAATGACAAAGGTAGGTTTGTCACCTCCAAGGTTCATTCCAGCTCTAAACTTTAAAATTTTAAAGGTACAGACGTCATGTGAACTTCAGAAGAGTAAATTAATAGTTGAAAGTCTACTTCTACAGGCCATTTGGCCTCTATTTATCATTTATGTCCTAGAAAGTCTTCATCTTTTGAATAAACCTTTTTTTTTAATATTGAGAACTCCATGACAATGAACTAATATCACAAAAGAGTATAAGATATAAGCCAATCCTGTTGCTCAAAAATGAAATAGCTTCATTTTTTGTACTGGTGCAAAATACTGAAAGGCTCCTCATTAAAACTCAAATTCTACACCAAAATGGTTACATATTTTTTTAAAAAGATTAATGATCATTAATGAGTGAGAGATTAGTGCTTTAAGTCTGGACTGAATGAGATTACCACTTCCTAAACCAGATTTAAATCTCTCTGCCTCTTTTCAAAGTTGTATCATAACAGGGCCAAAGTGATACTGAATCATTTATGAGGTTTTTAGAGTTGAAATATCAGAGTCATATATGTGCAGAAGTATTGTTCTGACATTTGAATTTCAGCAATAGGCAATTCTGAGACATTTCAAGTTATGCAAAATTTGACATTTCCATGTTAATATACAAAACAATGATGATGTGAAAAGCCACTTCTCTACCAATACTTAAAACTTAAATCACTTAATAAAACTTTAGAAGCATAGGCCTCTAAAATTCAAACCCACATAAGAAGTACTTACATAAAAGCTTTTAATGTTTATCCACATAAAAAGTACCTGCTGAACATTCATCTGCACTGATCTTTTTTATTTACAAATGGAAAAGCAGAAAACATTATTAGTTGCTTTTCAGACCACTTATTTCCAATTTAACTTTTTTCGTTCCTCATATATACATGTCAGAATATTCCTGTCATGAGCTATAGATCATTTAAATTTTTTCTCAAGTGTTAAAAACTACATTAAATAAAATACAATTAAGTATATTTCACTTTCCTGAACAGCAAGAATCTCAGCCAGCTGTTATTTTATAAGAAACTGAAATGAACCACTCACGAATGACCACCATGCCCAGGGATTATCTCCTTAAACACCCAAACTAAAATGTTTTGACAAGATGATCTCTTGGTAGAAACAGTAAAGACATTTTTTTAAAAAAGGCTGAAATAAGTAGGGTAATAATGAAGAACTAAATGTATAACATTTTCAAGCTGCAAATTAACAAGCAGATATTGACTTTTCTTTGAGGTCAATAACAGCTCTTACTGATCTAAAAAGTTAATACCTACTAAGGTCAATATAAGATCTCAAGGGTCAACAAATCTGGATTCGAACTTCCACTTCCTTTCACATATACATATTGCTGAAATGGGTACAATTGTGTGTGGAGAAATAAGGAAATCATCACTATTGACGCTGGAATAAACCAAAGAAGTAGGCCAAGGAAGTTAAAAATAAAGTTTTAAAAGTCAGCTACTACACAATTTTCATACATTGACCTTTAGATGTAAATCCTAGTATTATACAATTTGGGCAGTTACATACAGAGAAACAAAAATAATAGAAAATTATGTTTTTACAAGTGTTTTGTCTCTTCGTGGTATTGACATATGGAATCTCTTTTTCTCTCTCTAGCTGTATGTTTTGAGAAATTACGATGTGAAATAATTTTTCAAGAATATATTTGAGGCACTTTCAAATATAGATACAACTCTTTTTTAAAAAAAGATTTTTATTTATTTATTTGACAGAGAGAGAGAGAGAGAGCAAGTGAGCACAAGCGGGGGAGTGGCAGAGAGAGAAGCAGACTCCCTGCTGAGCAGGGAGCCCGAAGCAGGGCTCAATCCCAGGACCCTGGGATCATGACCTGAGCCCAAGGCAGATGCTTAACCGACTGAGCCACCCAGACGCCCTGATAAAATTCTTTTTTAGTTTTAAAATTAAACGGTAACATTCTGGGAAATTCAGAAGTGGAAAAATTATCTACGATCTTAATATTCTTATAAAACTGTCATCATACAGTCTGTTTGGTTTTTCTAGACTGAAAAAGAAAAAAATATTGACTATCATTCATCTAATAAGTAAAATGCTCTACTCCTTACACATCGTAAAGAGGGCATATGCAGTTGAACCACACAAACACTGGGACCATGTCCCCATTTCCTGGAGTTGTAAAATGAAGTGATTGATTAGTCTGATCTTTTTTGATAGCCAAATAAAAGTTCACATCGTCCTTTTCAGAATGACTAGAAGCACTGAGGGAGGGAGAGCAAAGAAAGAGGAAGCAAACATTCCTAGGACATTTCCAGTGCCAAAACCTGAGCAAGATGCTTTAAAGAGGCATGGGTTCTGTCAATTACTGGGAAGGCCCTATTATTGAGAGTGGTGATTATTATTAAAGTTAAAAAGGAGAGGCCAGGTCTGTAGCAGTGGCGATATCACACTGTGGCTATTCAGCAAATATGAAGACTACTGTGATTACAATGTACTTAAAAAAAATAAACTTATTTTAGAACAGTTTAGATTTGCAGAGAAATTATAATAGTACAGAGAGTTCCCATATACTTAACACCCACTGTCTCCTATAATTAACATCTTCCATTACTATAGTACATTTGTCACAGTGAATGGACTAATATAGGTAGGTATTATCAATTAATGTCCACACTTTCTCCATATTTCCTTAGTTGGTGTCTAATGTCCTCAGACATTTGTCTGATGTTTCAGGATCCCATCCAGGATACCACATTACATTTAGTCCCCGTGTCTCCTTAGGTTCCTCTCGGCTCTGACAGTTTGCACTGTTCTTTAAGCACATACTTTAGAAATGGTATAAATAAATTTGTTAACTTGTATCTATTGTCAACACTTAGATGAAAACACATGCAGCAGAATTACCTTTTGTTACAGATCTAAGGAATATAAATTTGAGAAGCCAATGGAGATAAATGCTTGGTAGCAAAGAAAGCAAATGATATTGACTCTTTACTGTGTCTATTAATAGAATAGAGATAAGAAAGTTTCGTTTGTCACAAATTCTAGAAGATTACATCCACTGACCTGACCCATAAGCCATCTCTTCCTCCACCTCTCCCCATTTTATTCTGCTAGCCAGGGTTTTAACTGGATTATGAGGCAGTAAAGGGGGTGGGGAGTAAATGCTAGGGCAGAGGAGGGTAAACTGCCTGTCCATATTTGTACAAAGCTGTGACTAGAAAGTGGTCATCCAGTTGCAAGTAGAGTTCCTAGCCCCCTCACATCTTGGTGGCATCATCCAATGTGTCCTTGCCAGTGGAATGTGTGCAGAACCAATGTGTGTCACTCGCTGCCTATGGAGCTTTTAAAGCAGGCGTGCCCTCTGCCTTCTCTCTTTGCCTGGTTGCTGGCACAGTGGAGAGGACTCAAAAGCCTCCATGCGCGGCAGAGCCACAAAATGGGAGAAGCGTGGATTTCTGAAACACCGCCTGGAAGGCCGTCTGCTCACCAGGAAGGAACACTTGTGCTGGACTGTTCCAAGAGCGAGCAATAAGCTTTACTACATCCAGCCACTTGGGTATTTGCGGTTTATTTGTCACATCAGCCAGTGTTACTCTGCAAAGTAACACAGGTGGAAACTACCATTTCTGAGCACCGATGATGGACTGAACATGCACTGGGTGTTTTATGTGGTTTACCTCCTTTAACTCTCAGATCAACCTCCATTTAGAAGACCCACATAGATTTTGTAGGTCAGGAAATGAAGACCAGGAAAGGCTAAGGAACTTGCCCAAGGTCTCCCGGTTTATCATGTGGGAGAACCAAGATTTGAACTTGTCTATTTACAAAGCTCCATGAACATTCCATTTTGCTTCACTACAGGTGAAAGACAGGTGATCTGACTTGGCTTTGGATTACAAAATAATTCTTATGCATTTTATATGCCTAAACATCTTTAGCCTCAAAGGAGAGCAAAAATTGTACATGTGTTCTCCCTACTTTTTATGTGGTAGATAGGAAGCCCTCATTTACAAGGGGTGGGTATGAGACCATTAGTTGGCTTGAATGTGTTAGCATTTCCCAGACGATGGTATACAAAAATACACGGTGCTCCACTTTTGTAACGTGCTGATCCTCTTACAGGGTTTAATTTGAGCAGAGTCCAACAACTCAGGGAGGGCACGAAAGAACATGTTGCTCCACGAGGTATACAGTTAACAAAGGAGAGAACAGAAAGACTGACTTGTTCTCACAACAGTATGAATTTAAAGAACTATATGGGGTGGGCATTCTACAGGAAGCCCAAGTAGGAACAAAAATGAAACACTGTACCTTGTACACAGCAATAAAGATGAGGGGACTCATTGTAGTAAGAAAATCCACAGCCGGCAGGCAGGATCAGTAAAGGCAATAAGATACTTGGTCCATCTTCATGCTTACCTTTTAGGGTCATAGTGTTTAAAAAAAAAAAGGTCTCTTTTTTTATATTAACAAAGTCACTCCAGTCAATCTCTTTAACTCAACCTACATGAAAAATTTGGATGACTTTGTAAAAGTTCTATGTTAACACCAGTGAGAAAAATTGGCACATCCTTTAAATTTGTGTTGCTTTCTTATTATGACCATTTTGTTTCTTTGTATAAATAATAGGCCCTAATCATCAACAAGTCTGCATAGAGCATTGAACATTATAGATATTTATAGATATGCTAATGAGAAAGAGGGAAACAAAAAATACTGATTACTTCATGAAGCCAGATGAAACTTAATAGCCACTCCTGGTTGGTAAAAATTGATAGCATTTGGGTAATTAGTCAGGGGAACAGTCTACCAATAAGTCTGAACAAATAATTTCCATATCAGATAATTTATTGATTGAAACAATGAGATAACAGGTATAAAAGTAGTCTGAAAATTTCAAAGTAGATTGTACAGTGTTATTCTTAATATTAGCATTATTATTTTCAGCATGTAATACAAGGTTAAAAACTACTAAAGTTTATAATTCAAAGCATTAAAAAAAACCTGTAATGTATTAAAAAATAATTACACATCTGACTATTAAAATGGATGGGCTAATGGGGGGGGTTACTCTGAAATAATAAAAAGTTTGAGGGGAAAATGTTTTTAAAACAAATGCTATCACTTTCAAGTATACTTAAGAACTAAGATGAACATTAGCAAGGCCATAGGACACACTCCAGAAGTCTTCACAAGCCACGTATTTGCCCCAAAGCCTGATTTTGCTCCCGCTTTACTCACTTCCCCTTGCTCCCTCTGGATTTATTCTCTAGGGTCTGCCTTTCCCTGACACAATGAAATGGACTTAATTACTTCCTGCACCTTGCTTCGAAAATACTAAATATGTTTATTATGGGGATTTATAAGCTATGTATTTTCCCAAAGATATTTTGCCAAGATATTCCCCCTTATTAAAGAAACTTTGTATACTAAGTGCCTAGGACAGCGCCAGGTCTGCTTCTTTCTCAATTATATAAAATCTATTTTCCCTTTCAGGTGGGTTAAGTATCTCCCCTACCCTACTCGCAAATACAAATTTTGCTAATAATAAAAATTTAAGCCAGTATTTTCTTGTTCTTTCAGAGATTGCTCAGTCCAGGTCTAATGAACCCTAATTCTAATTTCTTAGGGCCCAATAACTGTTTTCTGAATAAATGTTAAGGCTCCACTGTGCTCTTTTCAAGTGCCACATACTGCAAATAGCATTGGAAATGGAAATAAAGAAAATTAGCTCCATTTTAAAGGTGTACTTTATGTGCCCATAAATATCAACCTTTTAAAGATTTTATTTACTTATTTGACAGAGAGAGACACAGCGAGAGAGGGAACATAAGCAGGGGAATGGGAGAGGGAGAAGCAGGCTTCCCGCTGAGCAGAGAGCCCGATGTGGAGCTCGATCCCAGGACCCTGGGATCGTGACCTGAGCCGAAGGCAGACGCTTAATGACTGAGCCACCCAGGCGCCCCAAATATCAACCTTTTAATGTGGACGAGGACCTTAGGCAATCGATCGTGATCGGACTACCAACATGGAGGATAATGGGAGGATTACTCAACAACATGCTTAGTTTTCCTCCAAAAGGGACAGTCTTCAAAAAGCTTCCTTGTCTGGCTTTAGGGTGGTTTCGTCTCTCTAAATAAATAGATATTTATTTAACTATGACTTAGAGTTTATACCTCAAGATGCAAAAGGGCAACACAGGGCCATACATGAATGATGACCCACCATGACAGTCTCTTTGATAATGACTTTACTTGGAAAAATATATTCTTCAATAAAAAAAATTATTTTTTAATGTTGACTTTGTTCTCTTATGGCAACGCTGGAAAACATTGTAGCCCAACAGGAAATACAGGCAAAAGCTTCAAATGTAGAGCACACACAAAAAAAACATTTTTAAAGCTCATGCCCATCAAGTTTCCCACTTGATATAAGTCGTACACAAAGTCTTAGTCCAATGTGAACCCATGCTGTGAAAATTCTGTAGCACCCACCTCAGAAAATTCTGTTAAATACATAAACACTGCTGAAAAGAAAACTTCTGGGCACTAGAAGTCAGACTCAAAGGGAAAATAAACCTGATTAAAAAAGAATCCCAAGGAAAGTTATATAAGTACAGTGCAACAAGGTCATAAGCTTAATGTCCTTCACTGTAATATTTGAAAGTAAATTGGCATTTTAGCGATCTGCTTTGGTCGTCATTCTTTTTCTCAACTCACAGAGATGCAACAGAATAAGAATGGCTTCACGTGTATCTTACAAACCAAATGGAAAAGTGATAGGCATTATGGGGTAAGACACCTTTAAAAATGAGTATAATACTTTTTAATGGATTAAAAATGAACCCTATGAATTCACTTGGACCACCTAAGGAGAAGGTTCTCCAAATAGGGTATAAATGACATCCTTTTCTTACCACTATGGAGCTCACCAATATTTCAGAGAACCTCACAAAGTAAATTTAAGTGTAACTTGAAAATGTTCTTCAAGAGCTTCAGCCAAATGACAACCTCCTCTGTTCTTTTCAGACCAGAACCACAGCTTTTTGAGATGTAAGACTTTAATAGGGTTGTAATTATAAAGTAAGTGATAACTACACATTAAAAGTGATTATTTTACCACTGAGTGAAAACTTTTAAAAACTTGTAGGACATGGTCAAGCAATTCTTACCGGCATTTAACAAAATGTGTTTTCAAGCAAAGGTATCTTTAAGATTCTGAAAGCATAACCACATACTTCACCAGCCAAAATAATGCATACAGAAACTTCTTTCTAGCAATATTTTTTCTGTCAAAAAGTTTAATATTTCTATAGAAAAATATTTTCTCTAACATATATATATACACATACACACTTGGATAAAATAGATGGTTAATATCAACCCAAATGTATAATCCCGTTTTCTGTTCCTATATTGTAGAACAACATAAAGTGTTAATTTGATATTGTTG
Source organism: Neomonachus schauinslandi (assembly GCF_002201575.2). Classification (NCBI taxonomy): domain Eukaryota; kingdom Metazoa; phylum Chordata; class Mammalia; order Carnivora; family Phocidae; genus Neomonachus; species Neomonachus schauinslandi. The sequence continues at coordinate 136,869,179 of NC_058408.1, read as the reverse complement.
CAATAATATGGACATGGCAGTGCCTTTCTGAATTCCAATCTGTGCCTAAACAAAATTACTTAAGTTAAAAATCTGAATCAGTGTTTACAGGCATAACATTGTCTATTCAGATAACCCAGGACTAGGATATCTTGTTTTTCTAGTTCTGCATCCCGGAAGTATCTGACACTCAGCAGAGTTCAATGAAATCTTGTTGAAAACGTGAAATACAATGTGTACCTTCTTTTATATAATGTATATCACTCCCACTAATATTACAGAATCAGAAATTTATTCTTCACCAACTGATAACAGCTCTAAGAGCAAGAAACATACAGTTAATACTTTTTGGAGCTATTTTCCCAGAAGTCTTACAAATGACTTACTAGTAAATGGAGAGAGAGAAAAGAAACAACTTTCTTATATTCTGTGCAGGAGATATATTAGCTCAGTTTCAAGCTAGCTTACAACTTCAAAAATTGTTTTATGTATTACATTGTATTATTGTGCATTGTTTTACCCATCAATCTTTTCTGTAGATGATAAATTAATACATTCAATGATTTGTATTTTTGAATAAAATTATTACACTGTACCCAGCAATGAACACTCAAAATATTTCTTGAAGAGAAGAAGGGAGGGATAAAGGAAGAAGAAAAAGAGAGGAAAGAGGTTAATATTAACGATGATGAGGAGGCAGAAGAATAAGAAAATGTCAGCAGACTGGGAAAAACTCTTGAAATAATTAAGAAAAGGCCTTCAGTTTGATAAAAACTTTGTTTCAATAGATACTTCCAAGACTGATTACAATTTCAAAATGAGTTCTATAGTGAGTTGATTAAAATAATAATAATAAGGTAAGTTGAAAGACAGTATCAAGAACCAAAAGACAGAATGTGATAAAGCTGCAGTATTGTGGTCTTATACTCCATAATCCTCCTGTAACCCCATGAAACTCTCTGGAAAACTCCATCAGTAGTTCAGCCAAGAGTCAGACAATTAAAGATACAAAGGAAGGGACTTCATATCTTAAATGCATTTGTTCTGATTCTTTTAAAAAAAGTTCCGAACATGAAACATATTTTGATTTTTAAAAAGGTAAGCTGATACTTGATTGCTTTTCTTGTATGAACTCTTAAAAAAAGACATAGGCAAAGAAGAGAAACAGTGGTGTACATAAGTTATCTTATTCTCATGAAAATGCTGTAATTCTAAGAATTATTCGTTTTCCAGAAGAAAAAAAAAAGTACTCCATATGTTTCTCTGCCTTACTCTACTAGGTCAAATAAATTTGGATTTTGATGAAATAAAATTATAAAAAGTAAAAATAATCTGAACACATCATGTAAAACAGGCCTGTGGAAGTATATTCATAAAATGGGGGAATGTCTGCAGCTTAAAACTAGGTTAACCATTACAGAGTATTTAAATATTGAAATTGAAGTAAAATCTATTTTTTCAATTTAAAAAATTTGTAAGGGGTATAAACTTTGGAAAAAGGGTACAAACTTTAAGCTGTAAAATGAATATAGCCTGAGGATTTAACAATGGTGATCATAGTTGATAACACTATATTATATAACTGGAACTTGCTACAAGAGCAGAACTTAAATGTTTTTACCAAAAAAGAGAGCACACACGAGCGAGCGCACATGAATCTTCATAGAAAAAGAATGGGGACTCCCAAGAAAACCCTCAAACATAAATGGAAGAATCTTCTATATCATTTCTACAACAAATAAGGCCTAGATAGAAAATATTTCTCTTATGAAAATAACTTATAAATACATAACATTGGTATTATGCTTACTCAGAAAATCTATCTTTGCATTTCCCTAATGAAATAAGACACACAGGAAATGGTGATAAATATACCATTTTTTAAAAAGAATGTAAGTAGTGTTAAATATAGGGAAAAATGTATTTTGAGAAAAATAAAGTGGTATAATGAGTCCCTTTTGGGTTACTGGATAGGTTACTACCTATTCTAGTTACCAAGTAATGCCCACTCACATTTTCCTAAACAAAGTAAGGTAAATAATTATTATAGCTCTTAAATACGACCCTCATATCCAATGCCACCAATATTAACGGACACAACCATATGTATTATTTCATAGGGAGTGTAGGTGTTAACTACCCATGGCTACCTGCCTAAATTTTTCCACACATGTTTAGATATACATATCCACACATGTATAGGAGATTCAAGGGAATAACCTTTATCCAGTTCAGACACAGACTAAAGCTAACACTGCAGAGTGGATAGCTAATTAAATTTTGATTTAATCTTTGCTGATCTTGTTAAAATGCAGATTCTGATTCAGTAGATCTGAAGTGGGACCCAAGATCCTGCATTTCTAACAAGCTCCCAGGGAATGTTGCTGGTCCTGAGGCCCACTTTGGGTAGTAAGGAACTAACCCATTCCTCTTTACACTGATACAAAATTAAGCAAAGTAATAATATATGTTTACATTCAGAAGCTACCTAAAGTGAAGATTCCTAGAGAAAAAAAACACCATACTTTTGTGAGGTAATTTACAAAATCTTTCTACACACATTATTTTATTTATGCCTCACATAAATTCTAGGAAATAGGTATCATTATCATAATTTTTCAAATAAAATATCATCATAAACTTGGTTTTAAGCTCAGATTTATAACTGCGGTGTCCATCACCAACAGCCCAATGGACTGGCCATTGTCTGTGTAAAGCCCAACCAGGTGGCAAGGACTAATAAGTCTCCATTTGAGGGGGGTGTGCTATCCTTAAGGAAGAATCTTTGGGATCTCATGCCAACTGTTAAGGAAATCAATGACAAATTTCAAGCTCCTTGCTCCTGAATGGCTTTTAAAATGACTTATAATTTCCCTTGCATCTTTACCATCAAATCCTTCCATTCATTTTAACTGGTAAAAGAACCAAATCTTGGATTACTATAAATATTTCCTAGCAAATCTTCTTATTTCCAATCCTTTGCCACTCCACCCCTACAATCCTTGTTCTCCACAATTCAGATCAGGCCACTTGTCTGCTGAAAGCTCTCTAATGGCATTACTCTCTTAAGAGTCAAATTCAGGCTCCTTTCCATGCCCTGGGACCCTACAGAATCTGCACTCCACCTGGCTCGGACCTAATCATGTACCATGCCCCCTTGCTCACTTTGATGCAGCCATATTGGTCTTCTTTCTGTTGCCTGAACACCCTGGACACCTTCTCATTTTAGAGTCCTTGTGTTTGCTTTTCCCTCTTGGAATCCTCTGCCCCAAATGTGCTTATTGACGGCACCTTTGTACTGTTCAAGACTCAGCTTACAAGGCGCCTCTCTGGGGAGATCTTTTCTGACTAGCTAGCCTAAGGTAGCCTTCATCAGTTACTCTTTAATACCCTGCTTCATTTTGCCACCATCTGAAATGTACTAGTCCATTCATTCATTAATGTAACAAAATGCCTGTCTCATACTGCCCCCAAACTTAACTATCTTTTTTCTTTTTTTTCTTTTTAAATGTTTTATTTATTTATTCATGAGAGTCAGAGAGAGAGAGAGAGAGAGAGAGAGAGGCAGAGGGAGAAGCAGGCTTCCCGCCTAGCGGGAAACCCGATGTGGGAATCTATCCCAGAACCCTGGGATCATGACCTGAGCCGAAGGCAGACGCTTAACCATCTGAGCCACCCAGGCGCCCCCAAACTTAACTATCTTAAACTATCTGCTTACCTACTGAAAGGAGAGAGTGAGCCTTGCATTTCTGCACTTGTATAATTTCTCTTTCAACCTGTTTTGTTTATTAATCACATAGTTTACATTAGTTTTGTGCCTGTTGTAATTCTGGGATAATTTGCTTCAGAGGAAAGAAAAGTTATAATTTCAGAGTAAAGGGCAGATGACCCAGAGTTTTAAGTATAAAGTCCCTGACCTCAAACAAGATGGTGATCTCCACAGCTAAGAATCAGACCTGACTATTAGTAGTAAATGAAAAAAAGGAAGTCACTTTTTATGCCCAGATTTTAGGACAAGAACTTACAGGAAATGCCAAACTGGAGCAAGCCAATGGCTCACACAACCACCACAGTGTTCGGTCTTTGATGGTCGCTCTCAAGGAAGTTTATGGGTCTGATAATTAACTCTCTGGATGTCAGTCTGAGACTAAAATGTCCTACCATTAGCTCTTTAGTTTAATATCATATGCTCTTCCCTCTGTCTCTTCTTTTCTAGATAGAGCTGTTCAATTAACTGGTAAACTTATCAATTTTCTCAAAAAGGAAGGAATCCAAGAAAGAAAATTTGATTGTCATTAAACTCAATATATATCAAGGTGTAAATGGCACTTAGAAATACTCATGTGCTTTTTCTCAGACCAAATGCATTCTGGACATGTGTCCCTCTACTGAGCAGCTGTTTAAAGAGACAGTAACTGCCAATTGGACAAAATAAGTTTTTAAAACATAAGAAATGTTTCAAGAACTTTAGAAGACGAATTTCATTATTTGCTAGGAAGACACCAGTGGTTAAACTAATATGCTTTCTATTCTATTTACATATAACTGATTACATATAATAAACTTTCTTTTATGATATTTGCCAATAATAGTTATCAAATTAATGAATAGAAAAGTTTACAGATTTTTGTTGAAATCTCTTGCCAATAATTTTGAAAGATGACCACTTTTGCTGACAATAACATAAAAATGATGACTTTTACAGAGCCTTCTGTACTTTCTAAGAACTTGAATATATATGACCCCATTTTACTTTATAACAAACTTATGAGATACATAGAATCTGGTGTCAGGTTTCCATTTTGCAAATTAAAAAAAACATACACAGAGAGATTAAGTGATTTTTCAAAGTCACACAGCTGATAAATTACCAGGCCAAATAATGGAGTTGCTCTGTCTTTCTCTAATTCAGTCCATCAGACAATATTTCCCAGATTTTGTGGACAAGTAAAATTTCAAAAAACATTTCAGAGGACCCAAATAGGGTCTTCAATTTTGTTATTTTTCCAGGTAGAGAAAAAAATAAACATATAACTTCTACCTACTATTTGTATCATATCATAAAGCTATCTTATCTTTTATCACCCCCAAATAGGAAAAACATCATCTTAGAAAAAGTGTCCTTTAAATTAATAAAATTTGCCTTATGAGAAAGTTACTACTTTGTAATTTTTTTCTTATTTTGCTGTTGCCTGGCAGAAACTCCTGTTGTGGTCTAAGAACCATTAGACCAATCAATACTCATAAACCATTTCCCTCTTTTGTGCTGTTTCAAGTCTTACTAGCTTTTCTACTTCTTATCCTCCTTGATTTTCATAGTCTTTAAGAAAAAGAAACCAGTAAGTTTTTCCTTTTGAAAGACGTTGTTCTTCTACTAATACTAATAACAAAATGATTAGCACCATAAGTTTACATCACAATCAAAACACAGGGCTGTTGGCTGACCAGGTGTGACCAGGCTGAGGGCTAGCAGGGAAGCAGGAAATGCAAAAACAACATGGCGCCTGTCACAGTGACTTTTTCCCCATACTACTTTAGTAAGAAGCAAGAACAGGACAAAGGCCTTGTGTCTGCCTTCTCATTCCTCACTCCACTTTCCAACTCATCTAAGAAAATGTGATGACTCCCGTCTAGGCAAAGGCTGTACCATATCTGTCTTCATTTCCACAAAGCCCACCCTGTTCCTCCTCCCAGACTTGGTTTTATAGTCTGCAAGAACTTCCTAAGCCTTATATAACAAATAGATATCTAATTTTACAAAACTCTATAAACTACCATTGTATTCTACCAAAAAGTCCAAGGGGATGGAGGCTGGTTTTCGGGACACTCTTAAAGTGGCATTTTCCATGTTGACTACATTGATAAGCTGATGTGAATGTTATAATTTAGCACACATCAAAAAGGATAACTATCAAATCCCATTCAATCTTATCCTCTTGATCAATGCAGTATCTGTGATCTTCTTTGATGACTTCCTTAAGCTTTGGGAGGGAAATACATGAATGATATAGTGAAAGAGAAAAGGTAGCCCAATCAGACAAATCAAGTCCTGTGATCAAGTGTCAAAGCAAGAATATCCCCTACCCAACCCAGTCCCTTGTTGTAAGAGACTCACCAATGGGAGGTTTTGTCAAAGAAAGTCCCTTATTGTTCAGTTGGTACAGGGCTACATTCTCCAAGGATGTCAAAGTAACACTTTTTTAAATTCCTTAAACATACACAAATTTCAACCACAATAAAATTTTTTTCTATGAATAGAGAAAGATAAGTGCCTGTATATCATCAAATGACCACAATAATAATATTTATATTTATATAGTTTTACGGTATATAAAATATTTTAGCATATGGTATTATTTCTTAGGAATATTCTAAGATAGGTAATATTATTTCCATTTATTGAAGAAGAAACTGAGACTCAGAGGTTATGTGATTTGCTCAAGGTCACAGAAATAAGAGCTAGAACCCAAGTCTGGTCCTTTGACCTCATCATGTTCAGGGCTCTTTCTGTTATTGACATTCTTCACCAGGACAGTCACTTCTAAAGGTGAGCCCAAGGACAAAAAGAACAAATGAAAGCTGGCTTTTATTCCAATCAGGGCAGAAAGCCAATCTATTAATAATGTCAGAAAGAAGGGCTGCCCACGCTGTTAAAGAATCTTGAGGGGTTATGGTTTTCTTTAGCTTCCTCACCATTACTAGAATGCTAATGCCATTTGTGTTCTTCCCATTCAGTTCCTTAGAAGTCATCACACAGTAAGCCAGTATAGGATAGCCATGAACTCAGGGCGAGAGAAAACACCCGCCATTCACACACACACACACACACACACACACACACACACACACTATATTTGGAATCGTTTTCATTATACCTGTTCTTCCTAAATAAACATTTTTATGACACTAGATTTAAAATATCAATGGAATCATTGTTAACCACATATTTTTGTGGCTTACATACTGGGCAAGAACTATCCAAACTATGTAAAATAAATTTTATACAATCTGTACTTCACAAAACAAAACAACAAAGATAGCTAAATTATCAGAAATGGATGACTATGCAGGGGCTAACAGATATTTATTTACTGTGTAAAAAACTACAGTCATTGCATGAAACATTTGTAATGAAAAAGCTTGTCTGTTTTAAGTAGACAAGTCTTAGAAGTCAAATTAGGGCTGTATTTTCTGAAATTAATAACTAGTGTTAATTCAAACCAAAAGTTTGGACAGTATTAACTAATGCTAATAAGATTATCATGAACATTAGCCTTGCTGCTTACTATGACTTTTCTTTGTCCATATCTAATTATGGTTTTTAAAAAACAAAACCAAATAGAACCACTAGGAATCATTTTCAACACCAGGACGAATAAGGTAAGCTGGATATTGTTACTTCTTTGCCCCTAGTTCACATCATTTAGACTGATTAAAATGTTAATTTTTACATATGTGAATAAATGTAAAGGAGCAAACACCTGGAGACTGCACTGTGTGCTAGCAATCATTGCGGGTGGGTAAACTGACAACATGTAACTGCATATTAAGACAAATGTAGAATTGAGACAAAGTATTCCATCTCTTTTCAGATGTATACTTTTAAACCTCAGGAACTGTTTTCAGTAGATGTCATGCCTTTTAACTTGAAAAAAGATAAGCGCAAATAAGCTCCCAATTGTCTCCCCAATATGTAAACCACATCTCGGGCTGCTGTCTCTGCTACTCCTTTGAAGTTTCCCTGAAATGTCATGTGTTGTGAAGACTGCTGTGCATAAGCAAGACAATTTGCTCACTCTCAGAATTCTTACCGGTTTCCACTGCTATTTGGTATCCAGCCTCTAGTCTCCGAGATGACCTTTCCAGCCTCTCTGTGTTATCGAGCAGATGTGCCCTCTGAAAAAGAAAAAGGAAAAAAAATCAGACGGCCGTCTACAATGTTCTTTTTTTGCCTTAAAAAAATTAATGCCTTTATATGCCCTAACATTTCTGGGCGGGGGTGGGGGGTGGGGGTGGGAGTCACCACGCATTATAGATAATTTTTAGCAAATCTCCTATGGGCAGATTTCCAATCAATTGTTTGTGTATGGACCATCCACTTTTTTTTGTTTTAAAAGGCAGACTCATATTGTATATGGCCACACGAATCTTATTCCCCAACACAGAAATGTACGAAGACGCAAGTCAACTGGATCTTTCCTTTTTCAGCAGAGTAGACAGATGAGACACTTGCATAGATTTATGATCCCTATTTTGTATTTATTTTTTATAAAATGCCATCAGTTAAAAAACTCATTTGTTCCTTTGATTCCCGCAGATAGGAATTTTTAAAGAGGAACTTTATTTTCAAGAGAATGCCCTCCAATTTTGGATGTGTGGAAGATGCCATATAGAACAACATTCACTACTAGAACAGAATATTAAACAGTAGATCTAGTGTTAAGACAACTCAGGCAATCACCAAGGAACAAGAGAAATCTTCCTCCGTGCACATAGGTGCACAAAAATGTGGGTTTGTTCCCAAATATAGGACACTAGATTGAAGGTGAACTTCTAACACCCACTGTTTTAAACTGAACTAAAATGATAATAATTATATGCATTCTTTTATGTTATAAATTAATGGGGGAAATGAGAGGATTTTCCCCAAATTCTCAACTTCCCAACTTTCTTTTCTACACTGAGGCTGGTTTTTTTTGGTTTTTATCCATAATGATCAGTCACTAGATCTATTCAGGTTGACCAACAGATTTATAAATTAATCATGGCTGTGAACGAGTAAGAATACATGTATGCACGTGTGTGTGTATGTGTGTGTACAGATGCACATATGTCTGGATACTTAGAAATATATGAATACGTGTATCTGTATATTTCAGTGTGTGTACATGCATACACGTATTTGTATAAATTCGTACTTTCCCCCCTCAACTCAGTTTTGGTATCTGGTCAAATGGAAAGGAAAAATGCAACCACAACTTCCATAACTTTGTGTTGTTGACAGATGTCATTTAAAATCGAAGAAATGCTTTCTAATAATAATAAAAAAGGAGGTGCCACACATATTATCTGAGTGGCTGTCGAGCGAAACGATCTACCTTGCTCTAATGAGCCCCCATGGATTGTGGAGATGCAAGCTGTATTGACATGCACACTTAAGCTAATACACCTAGACCAGTGCCTCCAAGCTCTAGCAGCCAGGGATGCTGACAGAATATCTCGCTTCCATCTTCAAAGAAAGGAAGTGATTAGTATGTTATCATTACCATTCAAAACGTGATTTCCTTATTCCCTCCCGGCATAGGTGACACATCTGAGATGCGGCCAGACGTTGGAGGCAGCTAAAGCCACATCAAAGCTTTCCTTGAAAATTTTTTTTGGGGGGAAGGGCCTGGGGGGGGCGGGGGCTGGGGGGAAGAATCATTAAAACAATGCATTTAGAACAGAGAGATAGGACCTGATGTGAAGGTCAGGAAAGCTGCAACAACAGTCTATAATAATTAATAGAGTTGTCTAATACACAGTGGAGAAATTAAGAGAAAAGCTGTCCCTCCCTCTGCAAATAAATAAATAAATAAAAAACCTAAATAAATAAAAGGGAGAAGGAAGGAATGCTTATATCATGAAAATGCTAAATCACTGAAGGCTGTAATTGAGAAAAAGAAAAGCAAGTGGAGTTCTCTGTGTTTGGTATATATGACTATTTTTAAATAAAATTAAACACTTTACTCAGCTTATCAAAAATACCTTTCTTCCTCCTAATTTTCCCTACATGCAGGTTTTGGGAGTAGGGATTATTCTTCTCTTCTCTGAATATTGTTTTCTACCTTAACAAAGGACTTAATTTCAAACTGGTAATTCTCTAAAAAGATATTTGATTTGTGAAATCAAGAGTAAATCTGAATTTTAATTCAGAATAACAGAACAAAAATTTTTGGTTCATTTTCATATTGGATGAAATCCCTAAATTAAAAGAAAACACTAAGCTACTACAGATTTAAAAAAAAATCAATACTGGAAATGGACAGTCTAATTATATGATAACAGATAACATAAGAAACAAGGAATTTAAATCTAGAATGATTCTTGGAATTCCACGAAAGAGAGCCAAAACAGATTATTAAGTGTATGGCTCTAATGGGGAGCAAAATTTCTAAAAGAAATTTACAAAAAAATGCATATTCCTAAATAATGGAAGTAACTCTTCTTCAGGACAGTTTAATTTTATCAGAGTAAATCTGCACACAAGAGGACTACCAGTTTACCAGCAGCTTTCCAGCAGGACCTCACTTTGTATTTTGGAAGCTCTTCACTTAAGTCAAGCTAAAATCAAGTTCTTGTAACAGCTGTGCTATTTACATTGTTCCCTTAGTTGTGCATTGCCCTGGTCTCTGAAAATGAAAGGAAATACACTACAGTAGCAGCTGATGCTTTCAACTTGCCCCCACACTCCATCCCAAACTCATTCTCTCACCCTCTCCTCAGCCCTTTCAAAGCAGGTAAGTGAAGCTGTGCAGGAGCTTCAGACAGAGCTCAACTTGCGTGAGGAGCTGTGCAATGTGGGGAGCTGGAGATGCAGGATTCAGACGGAGGGCTCAGCACAGCCAACACCAACCAGTTCAGCTCCCTGTACACACCAGCCTGCCTCCAAGCATGCCCGGTTCCCAGACCTGAGCCGAGAGAGAGAACATCCCAAGGAAGGGATGGGGCATACTTTGTATCCAAACACAACCAAACGTCCTATTTTGAAGCAGACGAACGCTTGTGTTCTTAGGAGAGGTACAAGGAGGAAATCTGGGGTACATTCACTGTTTGATTACTATTAGAATCCTGGCTGAGAAACAATCTCTTCTGAGCAAACCATATACTAAGGCACTGTCATCATCATAATCTATTTTACAAATATCAATGCTACATCCATATCAAAGACTGTTAAAAGAATATTCCAGAGCATATTATTCTATTAGTTGAATGATCTAATTCTTCCAAGTACAATTCCATTCCAGGTTATAGTTTTGGAAACATGCAGTTCAGAGCCATTATTGATGAAACTGTTGCTATAGGCACAACAAAAGAATTAAGCCAAAAATGATGATAAAACATATTTTAAAAGAAATGCAGATGTGATGTTTTCAGCTCTCAGAATTAAGATTTCTAAGTCCACACAACTCAGCTTAACAAAATTAATCTGTCAAAAATGCTGATTGTAATAAGGCCTAATATTTTATTAATTATATTCACTAAATTCAGAAGAGCTTTGTGCAGTTTCTTCACATACAGGTTTTAGAGTCTATTGTTAGTTCCATTAAGATTTGAAAATTCAGATTCTTCACCTAAGCATGAGCATATGCAAATACATATAAGCAGATACTCTGTCTTGCAGGAAAATAATGTTGAGTATCACCCACCTCAGGAATAATCTCATACACCAAAACTGTAATTGATTATATTCATTTAGTATATACATCTGCTTCCACAAAAAAAAAAAAAAAAAAACAAGAAGGTTAGAAGGTAAGGGTTTTATATATTTTCACCCTTTATTTTATAAATCATTATTACTTTTACTAAGAGAGGACGTCACTTGAGCATCTTAAGTCAAAAGAGGTGGTGAAAACCATGTCTACAAGCCTCTCATTTAGCATTCACGTCAGCTATAGAATGATGACATACCAATAAAAAAATTCTAGGAAAACCTAATCAATGCAGTCAATCTAAACTCAAAAATAATTCGCGGTACTCTTTATAAGCAATTAGACAGCTTTCAAATTGCAACTTGGGCCATTATTTTATGCCCTAATATAAAAGTAACAAAACTCAACTTCACTAAGTAAAAAATATAACTGTTTTATCTCTGAAAAAGAGTACCAAAACATATTTGTTAAGTTTGGCTTAATTAAACAAAACAAAACAAACAAAAAACAAGACCAGAATCATTCAACATCCCTCACTGATACACGGAGGAAATGATAAACATTGCTGTAAATATTTGCTGGGCCACTAAAAAGTCCGGAGCTGCATTATAAAACAGGCCAGCAACTCAGAAAAGTGAGAACTCACTTGGGTGCTATTTCCTACAAAAAGGAAAGTGTTTAACAATGAGGAGAACTTTGGCTATTCTTAAGTATCTGTGTACACAGACTAGTAGAGCATTTATAACATATGTGTGTTTCCCTAAAAGGAAAATAGATTCATGATATCTTGTGTTGAACCTAAGAATTTTGGGTGAGGGAAAAGAGTCTACTTTAAAAGAATTTTCAGTAAATTGGAATGTCAGAAAAAAAAAATTTTTAATCATATTGACTTCTTTGAAAAACCAATATAAATAAAACAAACCTGAAGTTAGTCTACATAATACTTGGATAAAGTTTTAAGACATCCCTTTATTTTTCTTCCCTTTTTTGGCCTTTAAAATATGAATTTTCTCCGGATGCCAACCAACAATGATCACTGTGATAGGCATGATTAGGGCTTACTTGTTTTTTTAAAAGATAGTCAGCAGAGAACATTTCCAGCCATATAATCAATACTTTTGCTATGTGTAAATTTTCCTGGAAAAAAAATGAACCCAAAGATCTTACTTCAGATTTAGAAACTCAATTTTATAGGAAAAAGCAGAATTTAAAAAAAAAAAAAAGGCAAGCTAGGAAGTACTCACCTCTTCACGTAATTTTATCAACTGCAACATGAATGCACAAAAAAAAAGATAAAAAGGAAAGAAATGGCAGGAAAGAAAGATCAGTTGTGTGACAGGATACAGAATTAACATTGACAATTTATCTGTTTACATGTTTAGCATTTAAAAATCACAGACAAACACATTAAAAGAACCTAAACATAGACTACATGCAGAGTTTTTTGAACGAATAAAGATCACTTTCTCACACTGTCACATTAAACAAAGAGAATAGTGTGAAATTCTCTTTTAAAGTACATCTAAGACACCATCATGAAATAAAGGGGAACGGCTTCATAGAAGTCTATATTATAAAGAAAAAAACAAGTTTACTGTTCCTCTCTTCTAAGAATGTACCACTGAAGAGGTTTTGTATATACAAGTTTTCAGGATGTTTTTCTATTTTGAATCTTGACAACTGATTTCAGATTTTACCTACAAATGAAAACAATTAATAGTCCATGCTTTTGTCCCAATAAATATTTAAAACAAATAATTATGTTAGTTAACATCATACATGGGCCCACTCTAGAAATAGGATTGTATTTGGAGGTAACATTATTTTAATTGGAAATAAAGCATGCCAGGAGAGATAATATTTAGGACATAGTATCAAAATATTTCACTATCCTTAGAAATATTGTGTATATCAGAGTTAATTTCTAGGATTTGTTTTGCATAAGAAGCTACTGCAATCACATGGTTGTTGTTTTTTTTAATTTTTGAAGTTTCTTCATTTTTCAATTTTCTTCATCTTGTAAATTGGGCCATCTCAAAGCCATGAACTATGAGCTCTTATTTCATTTGTACTTCAGTCTGTTCTCACTGAAGTCAAACCAAAAAACCACCCTTTACTTGTTAGTAAATTCCCTGTGATAATGTTTTAATTCTCCTCTGTAGAACATGTTTTACTTACTTTAAATATAACAGATAAAACAAGTTATTTAACTCTTTAGAAACTAGAAAATGGATATAACCATATATCTGGCTCATTCTTTGTGTGTCTCTGTATGTGTGTATGTGTGTGTGTGTGTGTGCGCGCGCGCACGCAAGCTGGGGGTGTGTGTATGTTTCACAGTATTCTAAATCAAATATCATTGTGTAGTTGAGATGACTGCCATAGTTTCTGCGATGAATAGAAACTGAAACCTATGTTGTGAAAGACTATAAACCACATTCTAAGGCTGAAATTTGCATCCTCAGCAATTCAGGTCTACAACTGATAATTTTTAAACATCCAAATATCTGTAACATCTGTTATAACACTTGACATATACAGGCCAATAAATTAAACTATTGCTTTGGGAGAAAACGTGCCACGAATTGCTCACTCTCTAAAAGTATCATGTTTACTATAGCCCGGCTTTCTCAATGCTTAATGCTGTTTTTGTCTCCACAAGGAAGGCAGTATGTATTCCAGCTTATTCTGTTATTTTATTTGTTATATGAAAAGTATTTCAAGTCCAAAGAATGAGATTTCAAAATTGTTATGAATCTTTTATAGAAAGGGTACAGAATCTATTCCATAATGTCTCACAATGCACTTAGTGAAAATGAAAGTTTTAATATAGTCTTTTCAAAATATACAAGAAGTTGTAATTATTTTTAATTAATATTCTCTCAACAACCATCCAGTGCCTATGAGTCAAGCATCCTGTTTCATGTGAAAGGTTACCATTCTTCTCAAGAAGAAGGAAAATTTTAAACTAAAATACCTGGCTTATCATATATAGGGATCTTTCTCTTTGCTATCTGAACATCATGGGAGAAAAAGGCAAACATTAATTCTCAGGAAGAGACGATCTGGGAATTGATCGCACAGCTATTTTTTCTTTCTGGGGGCACCATTCTTCAGTTGACTATGATACTTAAAGGGCCAAAGTTTAAAACTACTCCTCTGCAATTGAGACCATTTGGGGCATGCCACCCTGCCATAATCAATGAGTGTTTAAAAATGCTACCCATTTGTTTTTTCAATAGGTTCCAAACAAAAAACGTTCTATCTTGTTTGTGCTGCATGGCTGCATTCAAGCTCTACACCGGATTTGTAGCTAAGCTAGGTAATGGGAGGGGTTTTAATCTTTATCTTTTTTTTTTTTTTTTTTTTGTTAGTCTGGGAGTTTTCATTCAAGTAAACAAAAGATGGTCTATTTTTGAAAATTAACAATGCTTAGACTAGACTGAAAGTAGTGATTTTGTATTTTATTGAGTTACTAGCTCCATCATTGGCAACTTGAAAATGTGCCATGCCACCATGTTGAGTTACGATAATCAACATCTTTTTTGAAACAAAGATTTTTTTTCCCCCAATGCAGAATTTGATACAAGCGGTAATCTGTTCCTTTGTGGGCTGAAAAAATCTGGTTTACGCTGGTTTGAACCAGTGGAATCTCTTGTGGTTAAGCCTTCTGCTGTGGCTAAAATCAAAACTGCACTGCAGCGCATGTGAGGGTTCATGCGCGCGCGCCTGTGTGTGTGTGTGTGTGTGTGTGAGAGAGAGTGTGAGGTGCGTCACGTGACCCCCAGAACTACCGATTTTTTTTTTTAAGCTGATAACGCCACTGCCGTCTCTGTCCGCATACAGATAACGAATAAATGCTGAACTCTATTAAACGCCCTTTACACATTATCGTGGGTCGAACACACAATTTTCTGAACTTACGATGACAGTCTATTTATTTCGCTATAAACCCTCAGCACGTAACGAACAGATTTGTGCCTGGTAATGATCTGCTCTGCCAGGGCTATATGAAATGATACCGACCTTCTTTAGATCTTGGGGAATTAAATTGACCGACTTCACCCCCTGGTCTGTAGCTGAAGTTTGACACACTTTATGCACAGCAAGCCCAAATCGGAACTTAAGAGAACCTTGCGTTAAAAAATTAAGCAATCATATCTGCTAAATACTGCTTTACCACAAAAATTTCAGCATGTTTAGGAATATCCTACTCCTTAGACATGTATTTGAACCTTCTATTTAGGATTTACTAAAATTTCGTTTACTCACATTTATTCACCAATCAATATAATTTTGCATACGGAAATTGAGAGACCATTAGGGTTCAAAAGTAGAGTCTGGAACATTTTATGTGCCCCATCATCATACTCCACTATGAAGGGGATTAGGGGATTTACTTCTGTAAGATTTTTTTTTCCTTTCCTGAGAATGGTTTTCATGAAACTAAAGGTAACAATTACTAAAGTTTCCACTCTAAATACAGCACTACTACATTTCAAAAACTCAACTCTCTCAAAGAATTAAAATCTTGCCATATGGAATGGAAAACATGGTATTTTAAAATAATAGAATGATAATGCCTAAGACAATAGTCCTTGGAAAGCTGATGACCCAACAATACTCGAATGTGCAAAGTAGGTAATTTTGTCCCTTTTTGTAAATGAGGGATGAGCCATATTTGATTGCATGAAATGGATATGAATCAGAAATGAATTTATACAAAGCAATTAATTGGGAATTAAATGAAATTGTGTACTGTATGAGGGACATTAATGATGCACTTGAAAAATTCTTAATTGCTGAAATCTTGACATTTCTAATCATGTCAGAAATGTTTATATAAGAGTAAATTAATATACTTTATAGTTAATTGACAGATTATGTGTCTAACAGGTTTTAGATGCCTAAAAAAATGCATTATAAATGGCCAGAATGAGAAATAATAGCTATGGCATTCACATTTGCCTAAATCTGTACAAAGAAGCCACTATAGGGAGGATGTGTATGTTGTATTGAAAATAACTAGTCAGTAGTTAATTTTACCTATTTGCAACCATTGTTATAATTCTTTATTATTTTCCTTTTTCTGATTTATAATTTTTAAAAATTGAGATACATCCCAATTTCAGTGAAACGTATATTTTTGTCTCATTTTATTTACCTCCAAGTTTTTTCTGTATATTAAAAGTTTATCCTAAATATTACATGGCTACAAAGTTCTGAAAGTCAATTTATCAACAATTAACTTGAAGATAATCTTAGTTGTGGGCAGGAAATATTTTCTTATATAAATTATAGATAATCCTACCCAGAAAAAAAAGAACGATCTTCTCAGCCCCTGAGCTATAAAAATTAATATAAAAAGCCAACTTAAAATCTTTTCTTCCTTTAAAGAAAGGGCTTCTGTTTTGATTCCACAGTCTGAATGAATACTGATGCAGAATAAAGAGTTATTCTCAAGTGACCATTCCTGACTAAGGGATGTGTTTTAGTTTGAGGGATTTAAATTCCTGTATTATGACAAAAAGCCCCACAACAAAATTTAATCATTTCATTATGGAATAGAAATTTTGTTATAGTTAGCAACAAAATATCCAGGAATTTAAGTGTAGTCTTTTTGAACTTTCAAACCTAATTTGAATTTTGGACTGAAAAGTTCACATAACTAATAATCTAACAGTTACACTGTCTCATGACTATAATTTATCATATTCTATTTATTGAAGTGACAGCTCCTTACAACTTAACTTCAGGTTCTCCAAGCACATTCAGAATTTGTAAGTTTGATTTATACAAGTCCAGAGGAAATCTCTGCGTAATCACTTTAAAGTGACAGGAATATAATTTGAAAAATTCAGAAAATACGAACTCTATTTTTGCGGAATATTTTTCTTTAGGCATAAAAAAAAATCATACTTATATGTACGTGAGGCAAATGTTTTAGGCATATAAAATGTCCATTAAGAGAAGTGAACATGCTTTAAAAAAAAAAAAAAAGGAATCCCTGTCAGAGTACTACAACATCTATTGGAGTAAAGGAGTCTGACTTAGACAGGAACACCCCTTCCTTTCTATTTCCTCTATATTAAGCAGTAGTTTCAAATGAAGGAAAGATCTATAGCTTTCTAGAGAACTGACATGGGAACTACGCATTCACTTTTTGCAAAAAAAGAGAATGCTTTTTTTTTTTTTGCAGTAAAGATATGAAATAAAATTATGATTCATTCAAGAGATATGAACAATCTAAATCTCACTTAAAATAGGAAGAAAATATTTTTTCTCTCATCCTCAAGTTATTTAATCTATTATGAGTAAAACCCTTTATCCCACCACCCTTTTATGTTTGATGTGCTCCTTATTTTTTTTCTCTTAGCCGTTCTCACATTTCAATCAGGGAAGCTGAAATCCCAAGTCAAATCTTAACGTGTTTACATGTCTAAACTCAAGCTGATAACATCCAAATAGTGGATGAGGTGAGATCTTTCCCAAAACAAATATAATCAGCTCAGTGATTCTTCTCCCCCCTCCTTTTTTTGGGTGGATGGATGGGGGCCTTAATCACATAAGCAACATCCCATTTACAATATTAACATTAGAGTAGATAGTAATATAGTTTCAGCATATGTAGACCTGTAATATAATCTGTTTGAAATGGTAAATATAATTATACAAGTTTTATAATGTGTATCAATATATTATGTTTTACTATCTTATTAAAATTGTGGTTTACTCAATGAACGATTTATGTTCATTTTCATTTAGGCAGAGTAGAGACCTTTACAATACTTGCCAAAGGAATATTAATAAACACATTCAGGTCTTGCTTCTGAAGTTCCCATCATTTATTTTCTCTAAAAGTGTCAAAGAGAGTAAGTCACTAGGGTTATTTGAGACATTTTAAAAGTCATCTCTACACTGAGGTTCTTAAAACATTTTTTTAAGTCATATACATTATCTACAAGAATTAATGAAGTCTCCAGTATTAATTCAAAGGAAGAAGTGGGACATTAATTAGACTCATGGCACTGCTGTGTGATCCAATGAGAACTGACAGCCAAGTTGTAAGGCCCTTTTAAGAAGAAACTGTATCTTATTTTTTGCCTATGCAGATCTTAAACTGTAGAAAGAATTTTCCTATTATTATTATTATTATTTGACAGAAGCAGGACCTCTATATGAGTATCTAAGTTCCACACTGGTGCTCACAATTTGCATTTTGGTGAATGTATTTTAAGAAGCTCCACAATGGGAGACTGAGCTGCCCTGTTGAATTTTGAAAGCTTACTTTCATTTGTTTTGCTGCAAGTGTTGATTTAATTATACTGCATTATTATCAAAGCTGCATTATGTACTTTTTTATTCCTTTTACATGTGTTTGAGGTGAAGACCTTGGCTTTGTCTGCAAACAGTGTGTTTCAAGTTATTCCTTAAGTACTAAATAATAAAGAAAAGAGAAGAAAAGATTTTTTAAAAGATAGCAGACAGTGATCACAAGGTAAAGGGTTAAATGTAAGATCTCCAAGAAACATTTTGAAGTTGATTAAGACTCCAGCTTTGCATTAAACAGTATCGCTTCCACATGAGTTGCTGCTAATACTGTTAAGGAGCAGCTTGAGAGCCCAGTGTGCCAGTGACCTCCTTCACCCTCCAGCCACCCACCGGGCCTTCCTCATTAGCATTCTACCTGGTTCTCCGAGGAATTCCCATCATCCCCTAGGAGCTCATTCCGTACTTCGTCACTGTAGGCGATCCGTGACCTTTTCTATAAAACAAAACAAAAAGGGAGAGAGTGAGATGAACGTTAGAAAGTAAAGGCTTCGGAGCATTATTGGTATCAAGGCTGATCATCTCAAACCTCGAGAGCCCCCTAATGGAAACCTATTTGCTAAGATCTGCAAAGCAAAGTTGTGTAAAGTTCTTGAACTTGAGAAGTTTAATGTAAATTAGAAGTTTTTCAAATGTCAGTAATGAAAGAAAACTCTGCATTGTGTAAGTATTCCATTAATATTCACAAGTGGATCAGAACTGGTATGTTATTCCATACATAGTCATTCAAATAAGACCACTAAACTAGAGGAAATAAAGCTATATAAACTGTCTACTGGCAAAAATCACCAGATTGTAATTAAGACAAGTGTATACGGGGGTCTTTAAAATTGTGGCAGGAAATGAACTTTAGAATATAGGTCTTTTAAAATTGCTAATTCTAGGATAATATTATGACTCCAACTGTACACTGGAATGCCTGGAAAATAGTTCATCTCTGTCTCCTGCATTGTTGTGATGTTACTAGCCAGAAAGATATGGAATTTAAAAGTCTACCCCGTTTCCAAACAATAACTTAAATGTCCCCAAGCCCTCCTCAAATAATAGCCTAAGGAAAAGTAATGTGTGTGTGTGTGTGTGTGTGTGTGTGTGTGTGTGTGTGTGAAAACAAATTAAATTTCCCAATCCCAGTAAATAAAGGCAAGTGGGCTGAGTCAACCATTCTCAATCCCAGTAAATAAAGACAAGTGGGCTATGAGTCAACATTTCACTCAGTGAAATTTTGTTTTATAAGAAATCGACCTTGACCTGTAAAGTCAGAGGGATATGTGTCTATAAGCAATTCATGAATTATCTAAATGTATACACATCTGGAAAAGCTAAAAGGCTCTGAAAGTTAGTTGTGAAGCTAGAGTGCCATCCTCAGATCCTCCTTCAGCATCACCCTCTCAGATCCAAATGCAGATTTACAGGTTACTTTGCTGCCTTTTTCTGCTTCTGAACTAAGCAAAAAGAGTCAATTTAAAAATGGCAGCTGGGAAATAGTAATCTTGTCTCACTTGCAGGCTACAGTTTAGGCTTCAACATTTCGTACTTGTTCAACTATGATCTGAAAAAGTATTGTAGTTTAAAAAGGACTATTCATAATTCTTGAGCAGAAGTCAACAAGATTTTTAATTAGATTTTTATATACTAGTAAGTTACACTGCTTTGCAACATGGAGGTCATAATATCTTAAATGTGAAATCATACTAGAATTTAAAAGGACTTCTAACAAGAAAACCCAGTAGATTTTGAATCATTTTAAAGTTGCAGCCTTTCTCAATTGGGGTTCTTTATCTGAACCACAAAATGGAAAACTATTTTAGTGACTATTTTCTCAATCTATCAAGGATGGTACATAAGAGAGAGTTTAGTTCATTACATAGACTAGAAGCCTAAGAATATAGGTCTTTTAAAATTGCTAATTCTAGGATAATATTATGACTCCAACTGTACACTGGAATGCCTGGAAAATAGTTCATCTCTGTCTCCTGCATTGTTGTGATGTTACTAGCCAGAAAGATATGGAATTTAAAAGTCCACCCCGTTTCCAAACAATAACTTAAATGTCCCCAAGCCCTCCTCAAATAATAGCCTAAGGAAAAGTAATGTGTGTGTGTGTGTGTGTGTGTGTGTGTGTGTGTGAAAACAAATTAAATTTCCCAATCCCAGTAAATAAAGGCAAGTGGGCTGAGTCAACCATTCTCAATCCCAGTAAATAAAGACAAGTGGGCTATGAGTCAACATTTCACTCAGTGAAATTTTGTTTTATAAGAAATCAACCTTGACCTGTAAAGTCAGATCTGAAAAAGTATTGTAGTTTAAAAAGGACTATTCATAATTCTTGAGCAGAAGTCAACTCTCCTGCAGAACCTAGTTGAAAAAGGCTGACTGGAGTGTAAATAAAAATAAACAAATCTAGACATCCCTTTATTTTTTTTTCAAAAAACAAATCATTCTCATGGAATTCTCAAGATCACTTTGATTAAACTGAAACTAGAACCTGTACTCATTCTACCACACAAAATTTCCTCCCCATTTTATTACCCTTTGAATGCACTCAGGAAAAAGATGCAAAAACTGCAAAATGTTTCAGTAGAAAGGAGATGATGGCATCCCTTCTCTGCCCTGAGTCTCTACCCCAAGCCCCCTTCTCTGCTGCAAGTGTATCTCTTGTACCTTAGCAAATGCAGTAAGTCTGTAAATAGATAAATAAAACCAACAATGTTGCAGAGGACAAAGTAGCAAAGTTAAGTCATTAGCCTGAGGTTAGTAATGACATCTATATCAGATGTCTTAACAATTCAGGAGTGAACCAACTCATTCACTTGTGAACATGCCAGACTTCTTACCACCACAAACTGCATATATTAAGCCTGCTTCTCTTATTGTATTTACTGAAGCTACTATTAATTATTTCTATAGACTTCATACAGAATTGTATTGAAAAATGCTTAACTGCAAGGTCAGTATACCTCATGGCCTTACAACAATATTTAGATCAAGCCAAACCTTTCTTTTGCCCATTTGGAGATCCCCACTACAGTAGTTTCAAACTAGCTAAGCAAAAGTATTTTACAGCATTAAAGGAAATGAGAACCTTTAAACAGGCTGTGGTATCAGAGCTGCCTTTTTAATTATTCATTTCATCACTATGGGGGACTAAAACATTCCACAGTATGCAAGAGTATCATATGGAGATTGTTTTTGTTTTCCCCCCTTTCACCAAAATACCAACAAATTGGCATAGATTGTTCAATTACATTATATTCTTATTTTGATTTACTAAACTTCAAAAGAAGAAGAAAATTACAAACATGTATCCCTAAATATCTACTCTTGTTTTGGTGAGAATCCATTGCTTTTGAAAACCAGTGTAGAGAGTGTACGCTGTTTAAGAGTGTACATGTTCAGCAACAGAGGAGAACTAAGGATTTATCCACAGTTGAAAGGTGGTCCCTATATATGTCAGTCTTTACTATTGGGATGGTAAAAACTGGTCATTTGGATGGCTTTCTGGATGTAATTAAGCAAATGATATGCTGAGTTTATAAAATATTCTCTGATTAAACTAACTTCTCTTAAAAGAATTTTTAAAAAGCTCATTTCAAATATCAGAAATAGTTCTTCTTGAAAATGATGCAACTGATGCAGAAAATCGAGCTCTTTACACTGGATATCATTTTACATTTTTTAAAAAAAAATTAAGACTTTGTTTTATTAAGAGTTATATTTAAATGCCTGACATTGGTATTTTCTCCTAATTATTTTGTGGTTTGAAATTTTAAGTAAGCTGATTGTAATCAGCTATAATTTAGCCTGCAGGATCATCACTAAACTGACTGAATTCCAAAAAAGGCAAATTCCTGTGAATGACAAACTGCTTATTTTATTGATAATTTCCCTCCAAAACATCAATAAATAATTTTACCTTTTGTGTTATTTTTAATAACCTCACTCTCTATTACTAAGTACTATGTATATTTTAATTCAGATGACTCAAAGTTAATGAAGCTGAAACATCAGCTGTATCTTGATAAACTAAAATATTTTTACTTTATCATCAACTGTATAAAATTTGTACTTTAGCCAAATGCAAGCATGAGAATTTGAGCTGGAAATGTCACACACTCAGCTACAGTTTGAAGGAACCCAATTCATAATGCATTTTATAAATAGTTAATGACTTCTATACATAAGCTAACCAGGCAAATCAAGAAATTGTCAACATTTTTAGTCTTAGTTGTCAGTTACCACTGTCTACTCGTGCTTTATATGTGGCTTCTGGAGAAGACAGAAAGTCTATGCAGTGTGTAATCTATTGCAATTTCAGGTCTGTACCATACGGGTGGAAAGCTTCGACTGACAATATTTGCCACACACACACACACACACACACACAGAGTTAAATACAAGAGCATTTCTCACTTTTAGTTGTGTGTTTGTGTAAGGCTTATTCCTTCTAACTTATACTAAACTTAGGTGGACTAGACACAGTTGGGCAGAAAAATCTACAGACCATATATGAATTACGGAAAGAATATGGCAAATTAACAATTGACTGTTATCCCTAAAAAGTTAGACACACAAAGTTTCGATGCCTATTTTAAACTGATGACAAAAGTGAGTCCTTCATTATGAAAGTGAGGATTTCAGATTCCAAGCAGTTTTCACTTGATATACTGATACTGATTGGCTGATTTTCAACACCGATTGGCTGATTTTCTTAAAGCCAAGTTCAATCAGATACACTTGGCCAGTTCTGTCTGGAAATTTGGTTTGAAACAATCTGTCTACTTGACCCAAGCCTTAATATTTCCCAACTGAACTGAGTATGTTTCTGGATAGGCACTGCTAGACTACAAACAAGATGAATTAACTTAGCTGAAACTAATTAAGAACTGTGATCTGTGGTGCAGCCTTCTATATGATTCTACATGTGAAACAGGGTACACATAGCCAGAATGAGGATTCTACAACCCACCACTCACATAAGCATAACAATGCAGTTGGTTTATTACTAAAGCGTATATGAGAATTTAATTTCCACAGCGTGCACATGGCAAAGCAATTGCTTAAATTGCCTCACCTGGGAATTTAATACAATGTTATCATCAGACCAGCCACATTGTAAATAGATTTATAATGCTTTCCATGTGCTGCACTCTGTTGCATATGAATTAAGTAATGATCTGGTATTACAATAAAATCAGCTAGTTCCCACACCTGGCAGACAGGATATTTCACTAAATTAATACCCATACAGCTACATCACAAGGCAGGGGAGAGGAAACCATCTCTAAGGCATTTGACTTGAGCTTTACATGGGAGGCAAACACTCCATGGCTATGTAGAATGTCACTATGTTGAATGGGTTGCTCAAGACAATCTGTTTCTAACATCTGTATCACAGAATTAAGACTTTCTCATTCCCATTCAATTTTGGCCTAATTTTCTTCATTCAGTACTTTAATTACTAATCAGCAATCCGCAACATTCACAAACACTAAGAAAGCCCTTTATTCTAATCTATGTGCTGCAGACAGCCAAATAATTGATACAAAGTGCAGTATGGTTTTGGTAAGTAATGAAAGAACAGCTTGTCTCACTCCATAATCAAATTGGTCTATAGAAGAAATGGTTAATAGATTTCTCCATAGGTCTAAAACAAATTACCCAGTCTGGCCAGACTTTTCCATTGCTTCTACCATGTCTTTCAATCTCCATATATTTAATAATGCCCAAAGTTACCAGGTGATTAGAAACTGTTATGCTTTCATAGCCAAAGAATTTAACTGGTCTAAAGAATTTAACTGCTCCTGTTACAATTAACACTTAGGGATATCTTACAGAATACCATGAAATTATATTTATTAGCTAGTCATATAATCGCTGGCATTCATTCCTTACTGAATTCTAGCTGGTTCGAATTAAATAATATCATACTTCTGTAATGCCCAGATGGCATTTTCTAAAATGCATCTATCTTTGGCACAAAGCATTCCATTTTTAACCTCACTTCTATTTCTCTATGACCAATTTCAGCTTTTCATACACACTCCACCCCTGACCCAGGACTTTAAAAAGCTCATCAATCCAGGAGAGGAAACTTACATTTTGGAGAAAAAAAAAATAAAAAGGAAGTTATGAAATTTTGTTCATCACAGTGTTCTCTGTGCCACATTAATTTCTAGCATAAAAAACAATTTAAGATTAAAACATACCATCCTACATGATTTAGGTAAAGGGAAAGTATACTGTTAGGTAAATGTTAGATCCTTGGAAAGTAGTTAGGATGAAAAAGCACAGGGCACTGAGCAAAGAGAACAGAGGTAACATTTCAGTATGTGATCTTGGTCAAATTAAGTTTTCTATCACTTTCTTCAATATCTAAAATAGCAACAATATTTATTTCTCAGGGCTGTTGCGTGAATTTAAATATTATAAACAAATGGAAACCTATCATAATACCTTGGATGTGATAACCTTGCAAAAGACATTCAACTAAATATTAGTTGGTAATATTGGGAAGGATGCAATAAAACCTATACACATATATGCCTGAGAGTATAAATTCGTGTATCTTCCCTAGAAAATGATGTGTCAATATATACCAAAAGCAACCTTAAAAACTTCATATTATTTAACTCAGTAAGTCTACTACATTGTTTTGCCCAATTTCCTATTTTGTGATGTTACCATTTTTGGATGACTTTCAGTGGGAAAAACTTTACTGCATTTCTTTAATGTTATCAGAGAAAGTAGGTTCCAATCTGTTTCTTCTAAGTAATCATTCCACTAAACATGGCTTGCTCCTGCTCAAGGGACTGTTTAGAGTTAAAGTTCAAGCTCATTCGCTGGAAAGTGCACATGCCACATGTCACCAATATTGTAGCATTCATAAAGGGAAAGCACACTTTCTATCTATCGTAAACTCATGGCCAATGGACCATATGCAAGCCACCAGAGAGAAAATACTAGCATGCCCTGCTACTAGTCTACCAACAGTTGGAAAAGCAGGTTAACATGAGAACACTGAAAGAATCCATTGTTCTTAGTATGTAATACCAGGAAAAGATATTTAAATTTTTTTTTGAAAAAAAATGTCTTTCTACCATAATCACTTTCATTTATTACTTTTGCTTATACTTGCAAAAACATTTTACATGTTTGAAGTGGATATTTATGTTTTGGCTTACACAATGAGCTAGATTATACCACATTTTTATTTTTTAAAAAATTTATCTATAATATCACCTGTGACTATTTATATGCATATAATGAGGTTATATATATATACATACACATACAGGCTCACACAAACCCATATGCAATCCATATGGAATAATAAGTCTATTTGTACTTCACAATGCTAGAATAGACCTTTATTTATACTAGGAACTCTGACCACATTGCTGCTACATCATTTAATGATTTGCAAAACAGAGAGCTCAGAAATCATGTACTGTACTTCTTCATTTCCTCCTCCAGCAATTCTAAACTTAAGCCTAAAATTTAAGTTTAGCATTGGTGTTTCAAAATGCTGTGTGAGTTAGTATCATGGCCTCACTTGCTTACATATGCTTGTAGTTTACGACTTTCACATTGCTATTGAACACAGTGTGGCTGTGTCTTAAATCATGTTAGCTTGTCAATCAATAATTAAGTTACTTCATTCAGAAAATCAGCTCATGATAGAATGCCCAGATGTTGTTGTCAACATCTGGAATAGTGTAAGTTTTCAGTCGAGGAAATTTAGTTCTTTAAAATCTTTCTGAATATAAAATAAAATAACTCCATAGACTATATTTGAAATAATCAAAATGTCAAAATGTTTATTTATTGTTTTGATAATAAAAACATATACATACCCTATGCACTTCCACTGGAAAAATGATACTCTGATAGATGAATGCTATATAGCAGATGCTTCATTTGTATTTTTAAAAGAACTACTGAAATACAGTATACAAATTACATAATTAATTGCTGTATGTGGGTATCCCTACGTAATCTGCTTAGCATTAGAAAGGAAAAGCAATCATTCATTGAAAACCTGTCCATAGCCATAATTTCATGTGATCTAGATATCCAAGAGCAAATGATCTCAATGATTCTGTAACTGACACTAAGATATCTCAGAAAGAACAGAATTGACATGAGGCATCATCTAGACCAGACTTCCATATTTAGAGATGAAGAGTTCTAAGCCAGGTGAGTGATCTCCCCAAGGCCACACACTTGGGAAAGACTAGGCAGAAGAAGGATGCAATCTGTTTCCCAATGTCAGTGCTCTATTTACTTTACCACACCACCTTTCATTTTACCAAACCACCATGGCAGACTGGGGCCGTCTTACTGCTCCTTCCCCAAGGCAGGTTTGGCTGCACTATTCACTTGGTTCTAGGAATTTATCATCAGCTATGAATTGATTAGTCTGTAGGTTTTGTTTCTTGTCACCTGCTTCCAAAATAAACAAACAAAAAACAACTTATACATTGTTGTCAACATCTGGAATCTTGACAGTAATAAATTTGCAAGTTCAAGGGTGATGAATGCTTAAGGCAGAATGTTTTAAATCACAGAATAAAACGTCTGATCTGAGGATGAGTCACGACCACATTTATGGGTGTAATTTAGATATGTTTCAAGAGTAATCTTCAAAGGCTCCGCCATAAAGCACCAATAATCTACCCACATGGCAGGAGAGAAGCTGCACTGGTTATTAAGGTGTGTAAGAACTGCCTTCTTGGCCATGGGATCTGGTGACTCCCTATACAGTTACTCTACAATTTTAGACTGGAACCAGCCATCTCATGAGCAAACAATTTTTACAATATTTTTCCCCTAATACTTGCTTTTGAACCTGTGTTGTGACAGATTCTTTATTACAGTATATGCTGTGTTATAGTGAGGTTACAGTTCTCATAATTCAGAGATGCCTTTTAATGCTTTATAAATATAGCCAATAAAACTATGATGGTTAGGCAGTAAAACTAAGTTCTTTGAGCCCAAATTCTCTATGAAAACATTCTGAAGATTACTTCCCCATCCAGGTGACCCCAAACTATAATGTATAATAAATATAAATATTCATACCTGATTCATAAACAACATGTGCTTCCTCTAAGACTCTCTACCTTCAGTTGAACAGAATAAAATCCTGCCTACTCAGGGGTTTTACTTCATCAGTTAAATGTTGTTTCTTTAAATAATCAGTCTATCACTTTCTACTGGGTCTTTCCTTTAAGGACATAAACATTCCTAAGTGTACCTAGATTTATATATGTCAAAATGTTATTTCAGACAGTACTATACTGCCTAGCCAATGCCCAATCTCTCTTTATCCTTCCCTTCCTGGCCAAGCTTCTTGAACAAGTATTCCATGAACATTAACCTCACTTACTCATGCCCCAGCCACTTCTCAACTTAAACAAACTTGATGCTTTCCGCCATGCCACAGGACTCCCTAGGATCACCAGTATCTTAGTAGTTGACGAAGTCATTGGCCATGTTTTCTAAGTAAACTTTTGAAGTTTTAGAATAAAGATTTATAAAAAAAAGTTACAAAGATAGTAGAGTCCACATAGAACCCACACTTAGTTTCCCCTATTATTAACAACTTACATTAGTATGGTACATTTGTCACAGTTAATAAATCAATAGTCCATTATTACACATTATTATTAACTAAAGTACATACTTTTTCCAGATTTCCTTAATACCTAATGTTCTTTTTCTGTTCCAGATACCATCCAGGATTCCATGTTACATTTACTAGTCATGTGTTCTCAGGCTCCTCTTGGCTGTGACAATTTCTCAGACTTTCCTTATTTTTGATGATTTTGAAAGTTTTGAAGAGCACTGGTCAGGTGTTTTGTAGAATGTCCCTCAATTGGGATCTGTCTGATGTTCTTCTCCTGACTAGACTGTGGTAATGTTTTCGGAGGAAGACCAAAGACGTAAAGAGCCATTTTCAACAGATCATATCCAAGGTACATACTACCAACATGACTTATCACTATTGATGTTGACCTTGGTACCTGGCTGAGGTAGTGTTTGTCATGTTTCTCCACTGAAAAGCTACTCTTTTCCCCTTCTGTACTGTACTTAATATGTGCAGCCCACGTTTAAGAAGTGGGGAGTTAAGCTCTATCTCTTTCAGGGAGGAGTATCTTCATAAGTCATTTGGCATTCTTCTGTATGAAAGAGGTCTACTCAATCATTATTCAATCATTTGTCGATATCAGTATGGACTTATGGATATTTATTTTGTACTTATAGTCTAATACTACATCATTAATTTTGTTGCTCAAATTGTACCAGCTTTGGCTCCAATGGCCACCTTTCAGTCCTCTTCTCATTTGACCTCTTGATAGCATCTGACATTGTTGCCCACTTTCTCCTTAGCAATGACAGCACCATCCTCCTTGGGAATTCCTCCCATCCTTCTGGTCTCTCCTCAGTCTCCTTCATTATAACTTCTCTCTCAGTCTGACTAGGTCTTCATCCTAGACTTCTTCTCACTCATCTGAATGATCTTATTTTTATCCACTGTTCTAACTACCAGCTAGAAGTTGGCAAAGACATGTTTTTTGCATACTTTTCTTACAAATCTAATTCCTACTGGGTGCCTTAGAAAACCTGAAGGCATCTCAGACTTAACACAGACACAGTGGGGCATTTTATTTCTCTTATACTGCTCCTCCTTCTGTTTTCCCTAGTTTGATGTATGGTTTTACCATGCACATAGTCTCCCCAGATAAAAATCTAAAAATTATTCCCAAATCTAATACATCACCAATCACTATGGATTATTTTTCAGAATATCTACAACTGGGCCTCTTAGCGATATTTCCAGGATACCTGTTGTCTTATGAACTAGTCCCAATTCTTTCCTTATAACTGTTGTTACCACATATTTCAACCCTCTTTTTATACATGAATTATATTTGAGAGATACCTGTATGGTAAGCCTGACATGTTTTAAGGCAGAGGTAGGCCAAATGTTAAAAATTCTGAGTTCCTCATCTTACGAAGTAAAGGAGACCCCTTCAAACCTATCTCTTGCAGAATATCAAAGCTCCACAACAATCACTGTCTAAAGATATAACTTATTACAGAATAGGAAAATAGAAATACTTAAAATAGATAGCAAATACATTTGACAAAAGCTAATACAGGAATACCCTGTTTTTGGAAGATTCACATTATGCCACTTTAAAGGCCTACATCAGTACCTGTTTTTGCTAATGGGAAGAAATCTGAAGAGGATTTTTGCTTTTACAAAAAAAGGTGAATAACATTCAGTATTTGTTTTTCAGTGAGCTGTTAGGGAGGCAGCTCCCACCCTAACCAGTGAAAGTGGCCCCACTCAGCTCCTTCCCCAGGAACAGCACACAGCATCTCAGCATCAGGGCTCTGAACTGGGGCTGTGAGCATCCGTATTCATCTCCATTTATTTTGTGTATCCATTAGCAAGCTGTGTCCTAAGGTATCAGAAAAGCTTAAAAGAGGTTATTCTTTGGGTCTGAGAATGTTAAAAAATCTTTCCATATAACAATGATCATTGTTTCTTTGCTTTACATCATTTTGGCTTACGAATGGTTTCATAGGAACACTCTGCTTTCTGATAGCAGGGGAAACCTGGATACTATGGGAAAATGCTAAGCAACAAACCTCTCTCCAACTTTATAAGTCAATATCACATTTCCCTTTAATTTCAAATATAGGCATACCTCATACAAGCTAGTTTTTTGTTCTCCTAAGTCAGATATTCCCATTTTTTTATTATGTAGAAGCTAAAAGACCACCATTTCAAACGACATGATGTGCATGCATATTTCTTCTTTGTTTGTCTGATTTGTGTAGCTCAGGAATATGGATTACTTCTGTTATCTGCATGAAGAAGCTCTGCTACAAGCCTGGCATTCAGTTTGCTTTTATCTCTGAGACCCCAAATTGTACCGTTAGGCAACAGAGGGCACTTATCTAGATTGAACTGTCATACAAATAGATTTTTGTCAGCCATTCAATTTGTATTGGGGAACACGCCAACAAAAACAAAACCTGGCAATTTAAAACAACAAACCTATCCTCTCCTGACAGGAACAAATTGCTGTATTTCAAATGAATAAGAATTACTATAGATCGCACATCCTGTGTGTGGGTGCTACGGAAAGAAAAACAGTCTTGAAACTAATTCTGTCTAGTTTTTCTGGCTGTGGTCTAACATAAAGCAAGCATGCAGTCTACTTAATACTCATAAGCACACAAGGAAAAAAAAAAACACTGACAGGAATTACATGTTATCAGAGGACAATGAGACTTTCTAATAAAATTCTGGGTCAAAAATCAGTGGCTACATGAAGAAGGCAACATTGTGCTGCATTTTTACTTTGTTCCCTGAACTCTGGTCCTTCCAGGAATACAGGTGGTACCTATGCCCACAAAATACTCAATATGACTAGTAAGACCATCATTTCCCCTGAGCCTAACTTGATTCTGGCTCTGTGTCCTCCATATTCACTGAAAACTTTAGAGAAACGACTTCACCATAGTTATACCCCTTCCATATCTCAGACCATTTTGAAAAATATTCAGAGTTCATCTATTCAAAGTTGGTTTTAACCTCAGACAGTAAAGATATTGATAAATTACATCAGTAAAAATACAGTAATAAAATTTTCACAACTTAAAAATAATTTCAATTTGTTCATCAGTATTTAAAATAGTTTAACCCCCTCTCCTATTATTTTTGTCTGATTTGAATCTCATTCCCTTTTTTATAAGCTGCATCTTCATTCTGGACTTCTGTAGTTACTCCTTCAGTGAAATCCCATCTTAGAGTTGTGGAATTATAAACTACTGTGAGGGAAATAAGCAAACATGAAAATTCAGCCCTGTGAATCCACATCAAGCTGAAATAGAAAATACATAAACTTGAAGGTAAAAAACCATGTAATTTTACTGAATAGAGATCTAATTTGTACGATTATTCAAACACAAATATTTACATTTAAAAATGAGTTTTCTTTGGTCAAGGAGGAGCAAGATGGCGGAGGAGAAGGAGAAGACCTAAATTTTGTCTGGTCCCAGGAATTCAGCTGGATGGGGATCAAACCATTCTTAACACCTACAAACTCAACAGGAGATCGAAGAAAAGAATAGCAGGAACTCTCTGAACAAAAAAGCGACCACTTTCTGGAAGGTAGGATGTGCAGAGAAGTGAATCCGAGGTGATATTCAGGAGGATAGACAGCGGGGGAGGGGGCCTCCGTCAGCCGCTACTGGCAAGTGATAGAGCCGCGAAGCACAAAATCGGAACTTTTAGAAGTCCGCTCCGCTGAGGGACCTCAATCCAGTGGCTAAGCAGGGGGTGGAACCCTCGCTAGGACAGTGTGGTCTCAGGACCCTCGGGGTTGCAGAAAGACGGGGGGGGCCTGAGTGCGGCAGACCTCCCAGGTATCAAAGCAGGGAAGCCGGCTGCAGAGACGAAGCCGAGGCATGGGCTCTCAGCTCGGGGTTGCCATAAACCGTGATCTGCAGCACAGTCGGGCCACTGCTCCTCCAGCAGGGACCCAACAAGCGGCAGATCCGGGGAGACTCCCCTTCTTCCCCCGGGGAGGAATGGTGCGGGAGTGCACTGCAGGGATCTGCTGGGCTTGGAGACTCCACACCGAGTCAGGTGCCAGAGATAGAAACGCTCGGTCACAGGCCAGGTGAACACGGAGTGCGGCCGGAGACTGGGAAGACGGGAGTGACTGACTGCTTTTCTCTGGGGGCTCACTGAGGAGCGGGGCCCCGAGTTCTCGGCTCCTCCGGGGTGGAGATTGGGAGGCCGCCATTTTCACTCTTGTCCTCCAAAGCTGTATGGAAAGCTTGCAGGGAACAAAAGCTCCCGAGAGCAAACCCAAGCAGATTACCTAGCCCCGACTGGCAAGGGTGGGGCAATTCCGCCTCCGGCAAAGACATTGGGAACCACGGCAACAGGCTCCTCCCCCAGAAGATCAGCGAGAACAGCCAGCCAAGACCAAGTTTACCGATCAATGAGAATGGCAGAACTCCAGTGCTGGGGGAATACTGCACATAGCATTCATGGCTTTTTTCCCTGTGATTCTTCTTTAGTCTTTCAAAGTTAATTTTTTTTAACTTTTTTTTAAATTTTTCTTTTTCCCTTTTGCAACCAACATCTTATCAATCCCTTTTTTAAAAATCTTTTTTATTTTTCATTTTTAGAGTCATATTCTATCCCTTCATTGTAGGTAACCTTATTTTTGGTATATATATATATGTAAGTTGTTCTCTCTTTAAAATTTTAGAATACAGTTTCTTCTAACAGACCAAAATATACCCTAAATCTCTAGTGAATGGCTTTGTTCTGGTCTCCTGCCTGATCACATTCTCTCCCTCTTTTTTTTTTTAATATCTCTTCTTTCTTTTTTCAACCAACTTCTTACCAATTCCTTTTATAAAATCTTTTATAATTATCTTTACAGTCATATTCCATCCCTTCGTCGTATTTACCCTTATTTTTGTACATATATAAGTTTTTCTTTCTTTAAAATTTTGGGAGTTTCTCCTAACAGACCAAAATACACCCAAAATCTAGTGTGTGGCACTGATCTATTCACCAGCCTGATCATATTTGATCATATACTTTTTTTTTTCTTTTTTCTTTCTTTCCCTTTCTTTTCCCCCAGTTTCAGGTCTCTTCTGATTTGTTTAGTGTATATTTTTCTGGGGTTGTTGTTACCCTATTAGCATTTTGTTCTCTCATTCATCTATTCTCCTCTGGACAAAATGACAAGACGGAAAAACTCACCTCAAAAAAAAAGAACAAGAGGCAGTACCAACTGCCAGGGACCTAATCAATACAGACATCAGTAAGATGTCGGAACTAGAGTTCAGAATGACGATTATAAAGATACTAGCTGGGCTTGAAAAAAGCATGGAAGATACTAGAGAAACCGTTACTGGAGAAATAAAAGAACTAAAATCTAACCAAGTCTAAATCAAAAAGGCTATTAATGAGGTGCAATAAAAAATGGAGGCTCTAACTGCTAGGATAAATGAGGCAGAAGAGAGAATTAGTGATATAGAAGACCAAATGATGGAGAATAAAGAAGCTGAGAAAAAGAGAGATAAACAACTACTGGATCACGAGGGCAGAATTCGAGAGATAAGTGGTACCATAAGATGAAACAATATTAGAATAATTGGGGTCCCAGAAGAAGAAGAAAGAGAGAGAGGGGCAGAAGGTATATTGGAGCAAATTATAGCAGAGAACTTCCCTAATTTGGGGAAGGAAACAGGCATCAAAATCCAGGAGGCACAGAGAACTCCCCTCAAAATCAATAAAAATAGGTCAACACCCAGACATCTAATAGTAAAACTTACGAGTCTCAGAGACAAAGAGAAAATCCTGAAAGCAGCTCGGGACAAGAGGTCTGTAACCTAAAATGGTAGAAACATTAGATTGGCAACAGACCTATCCAAAGAGACTTGGCAAGCCAGAAAGGACTGGCATGATATATTCAGAGCACTAAGTGAGAAAAATATGCAGCCAAGAATACTATATCCAGCCAGGCTGTCATTGAAAATAGAAGGAGAGAGAAAAAGCTTCCAGGACAAACAAAAACTAAAAGAATTTGCAAACACAAAACCAGCCCTACAAGAAATATTGAAAGCAGTCCTCTAAGCAAAGAGAGAGCCTAAAAGCAACATAGACCAGAAAAGGAACACAGACAATATACAGTAACAGTCACCTTTCAGGCAATACAATGGCACTAAATTCATATCTTTCAATAGTTACCCTGAATGTAAATGGGCTAAATGCCCCAATCAAAAGACACAGGCTATCAGACTGGATTAAAAAACAGGACCCATCGATATGCTGTCTGCAAGAGACTCATTTTAGACCCAAAGACACCTCCAGATTGAAAGTGAAGGGGTGGAAAACCATTTACCATGCTAATGGACATCAAAAGGAAGCTGGGGTGGCAATCCTTATACCAGACAAATTAGATTTTAAACCAAAGACTATAATAAGAGATGAGGAAGGACACTATATCATACGTAAAGGGTCTATCCAACAAGAAGATCTAACAATTGTAAATATCTATGCCCCTAACATGGGAGCAGCCAATTGTATAAGCCAAGTAATTACAAAAGCAAAGAAACACATCGACAACAATACAATAATAGTGGGGGACTTCAACACCCCCTCACTGAAATGGACAGATCATCTAAGCAAAAGATCAACAAGGAAATAAAGACTTTAAATGATACACTGGACCAAATGGACTTCAGGGATATATTCAAAACATTCCATCCCAAAGCAGCAGAATACACATTCTTCTCTAGTGCCCATGGAACATTCTCCAGAATAGATCACATCCTAGGTCACAAATCAGGTCTCAACCGGTACCAAAAGATTGGGATCATTCCCTGCGTATTTTCAGACCACAATGCTTTGAAACTAGAACTCAATCACAAGAGGAAAGTCAGAAAGAACTCAAATACATGGAGGCTAAAGAGCATCCTACTAAAGAATGAATGGGTCAACCAGGAAATTAAAGAAGAATTTAAAAAATTCATGGAAACCAATGAAAATGAAAACACAACTGTTCAAAATCTTTGGGATGCAGCAAAGGCAGTCCTAAGAGGAAAGTATATAGCAATAAAAGCCTTTCTCAAGAAACAAGAATGGTCTCAAATACACAACCTAACCCTACACCTAAAGGAGCTGGAGAAAGAACAGCAAATAAAGCCTAAACCCAGCAGGAGAAGAGAAATAATAAAGATCAGAGCAGAAATCAATGAAATAGAAACCAAAAAAACAGTAGAACAGATCAATGAGACTAGGAGCTGGTTCTTTGAAAGAATTAATAAGATTGATAAACCCCTGGCCAGACTTATCAAAAAGAAAAGAGAAATGACCCAAATAAATAAAATTATGAATGAAAGAGGAGAGATCACAGCCAACACCAAAGAAATACAAACAATTATAAGAACATATTATGAGCAACTATATGGCAGCAAATTAGATAATCTGGAAGAAATGGATGCATTCCTAGAGATGTATAAACTACCAAAACGTTACCAGGAAGAAATGGAAAACCTGAACAAACCTCTAACCACTTAGGAAATTGAAGCAGTCATCAAAAATCTCCCAAAAAACAAAAGCCCAGGGCCAGATGGCTTCCCAGGGGAATTCTACCAAACATTTCAAGAAGAATTAATACCTATTCTTCTGAAACTGTTCCAAAAAATAGAAATGGAAGGAAAACCTCCAAGCTCATTTTATGAGGCCAGCACTACCTTGATCCCAAAATCAGACAAAGACCCCATCAGAAAGGAGAATTACAGACCAATATCCTTGATGAACATGGATGCAAAAATTTTCACCAAAATACTAGCCAATTGGATCCAACAGTACATTAAAAGGATTATTCACCACGACCAAGTGGGATTTATCCCTGGGCTGCAAGGTTGGTTCAACATCCACAAATCAATCAATGTGATACAAAACATTAATAAAAGAAAGAATAAGAACCATATGATCCTCTCAATAGATACAGAAAAAGCATTTGACAAAGTACAGCATCCTTTCTTGATTAAAACTCTTCAGAGTGTAGGGATAGAGGGTACATACCTCAATATCATAAAAGCCATCTATGAAAAATCCACAGTGAATATCATTCTCAATGGGAAAAACTGAGAGCTTTCCCCCTAAGGTCAGGAACACGGCAGGGATGCCCACTATTATCACTGCTATTCAACATAGTACTAGAAGTCCTAGCCACAGCAATCAGACAACGAAAAGAAATAAAAGATATCTGAATCGGCAAAGAAGAAGTCAAACTCTCACTCTTTGCAGATGATATGATGCTTTATGTGGAAAACCCAAAAGACTCCACCCCAAAATGGCTAGCACTCATACAGGAATTCAGTACAGTGGCAGGATATAAAATCAATGCACAGAAATCAGTGGCATTTCTATACACCAACAAGACAGAAGAAAGAGAAATTAAGGAGTCGATCACATTTACAATTGCACCCAAAACCATAAGATACCTAGGAATAAGTCTAACCAAAGAGGCAAAGAATCTGTACTCAGAAAGCTATAAAATACTCATGAAAGAAATTGAGGAAGACACAAAGAAATGGAAAAATGTTCCATGCTCATGGATTGGAAGAACAAATATTGTGAAGATGTCAATGCTACCTAGAGCAATCTACACATTCAATGCAATCCCTATTAAAATACCATCCACTTTTTTCAAAGAAATTGAACAAATAATCCTAAAATCTGCATGGAACCAGAAAAGACCCCGAATAGCCAGAGGAATGTTGAAAAAGAAAAGCAAAGCTGGTGGCATCACAATTCCGGACTTCAAACTCTATTACAAAGCTGTAATCATCAAAGACAGTATGGTACTGCCACAAAAACAGACACATAGGTCAATGGAACAGAATAGAGAGCCCAGAAATGGACCCTCAACTCTATGGTCAACTCATCTTTGACAAAGCAGGAAGGAATGTCCAATGGGAAAAGAATATCCAGTGGAAAAAGACAGTCTCTTCAACAAATGGTGTTGGGAAAATTGGACAGCCACATGCAGAAGAATGAAACTGGACCATTTCCTTACACCACACACAAAAATAGACTCAAAATGGATGAAAGACCTAAATGTGAGACAGGAGTCCATCAAAATCCTAGAGGAGAACACAGGCAGCAACCTCTTTGACCTCAGCCACAGCAACTTCTTCCTAGAAACATCGCCAAAGGCAAGGGAAGCAAGGGCAAAAATGAACTATTGGGACTTCATCAACATAAAAAGCTTTTGCACAGCAGAGGAAACAGTCAACAAAACCAAAAGACAACTGACAGAATGGGAGAAGATATTTGCAAATGACATATCAGATAAAAGGCTAGTATCCAAAATCTATAAAGAACTTATCAAACTCAACACCCAAAGAACCAATGATCCAATTAAGAAATGGGCAGAAGACATGAACAGATATTTTTCCAAAGAAGACATCCAAATGGCCAACAGACACACGAAAAAGTGCACAACATGGCTCGCATCAGGGAAATCCAAATCAAAACCTCAACGAAGCTGGCCGGCACACCACCACGCATGTGTATCAACTACGAGGGTGGGTGCTGGGCAGGAGGCTTTTGACTAACAGCACAGGCACACCTGTTGGTGTCCCGATGGAGCAGCATGCTAGTCATCCCAACAGAAAAGCCAAAGAGGAAAGTAATGTTGTGCCTCTTTGTCAAGCCAAACCCTCCCCTAGCTTTACTAATGTTCAAGCAAGTTCCCCACCGGCCACTTTCCTGAACATCCAGAACACAAAGCTGCCCTTAGGAGTTGACCACAAGCCCAAAGAATGCCTGAGACTCCTAGAATGTATGTATGCCAATCTCCAGCTCCAGACCCAGCTCGCCCAACAACAGGTGGCTATTTTGGAAAATTTATAAGCATCCATGACACAGCTGGCTCCTGGGAAGGGAAGCAAAACTCTTCTCTCCCAGCCTTATCCCGCAATCTGTTGTTAAATCACTTGCCCCAGCTCAGTAAATGAATTGTGGAACACACACAAAAAAAACCTCAATGAGATACCACCTCACACCAGTCAGAATGGCTAAAATTAATAAGTCAGGAAATGACAGATGTTGGTGTGGATGCAGAGAAAGGGGAACCCTCCTACACTTTGGTGGGAATGCAAGCTGGTGCAGCCACTCTGGAAAACAGTATGGAGGTTCCTCAAAAAGTTGAAAATAGTACGTCCCAGCAATTGCACTACTGGGTATTTACTCCAAAGATACAAATGTAGGGATCCAAAAGGGTATGTGCACCCCGATATTTATAGCAGCAATGTCCACAATAGCCAAACTATGGAAATGGCCAAGATGTCCATCAACAGATGAATGGATAAAGAGGATATGGTATATATATACAATGGAATATTATTCAGCCATCAAAAAAACCAAAATCTTGCCATTTGCAACAACGTGGATGGAACTAGAGGGTATTATGCTAAGCGAAATAAGTCAATCAGAGAAAGACATGTATCATTTGATCTCAATGATATGAGGAATTCTTAATCTCAGGAAATAAACTGAGGGTTGCTGGAGTGGTGGGGGGTGGGGGGGATGGGGTGGCTGGGTGACAGACATTGGGGAAGGTATGTGCTATGGTGAGCGCTGTGAATTGTGTAAGACTGATGAATCACAGACCTGTACCTCTGAAACAAATAATACATTATATGTAAAAAAAAAAAAAAAAAAAGAAGATATTAGGAAGGGAAAAATGAAGGGGGGGAAATCAGAGGGGGAGATGAACCATGAGAGACTATGGACTCTAAGAAACAAACTGAGGGTTCTAGAGGGGAAGGGGGTGGGAGGATGGGTTAGCCTGGTGATGGGTATTAAAGAGGGCACGTTCTGCATGGAGCACTGGGTGTTATACACAAACAATGAATCACGGAACACTACATCAAAAATTAATGATGTAATGTATGGTGATTAACATAACATAATAAAAGAAAATTTTTAAAAAATGAGTTTTCTTTAATAAAAATTATGTCACAAGAATTTGGCATATGTCACATGAAGAAGCTATAACATTACATGTTGTAGCAACAGGTGCTGGGTGTCAGGTCTTCAGATTTTATTAGGGACAATCTGAAAAAATAGTATACTCCAGACACAAGGCATGAAAAGGATCTCATGAATGGGTAGTTAAATAGATAACAGGCCAAGGTGAAATATAATAGTTCAAGTTGCCTCTACATTTTGGTAAATAATAGAGCTATCTAAGAAAAAATATTTTTACTTTGAAGAAAGGTAAAAATTACATTACTTTAAAAAAACATGAACAGATGCATGATGTATGCAACATACTCTCAAAGGGTTCAGAAAACAGGGACATATATGTAGAGAGTAAAAAGATCAGTAGAGAAAGCATGCACAGATGATAAAGCAAATGGAACAAAATGCTAATAGGTAAAGCTAGATAAAGAATATATGTATGTTCTTTGTACTATTCTTTAAACTTTTCTGAAAGTTTGGGATTATTTCCAAATAAAAAGTTTACAATGATTAAAAGTGTGAAAAGATTAGGGGGGGAAGAAGGTAGAGGCTCTTGATAAGCTATTTTTCTACAGTTAATGTCTGAGATTAACTAAATGTCCATATAAATCCTTGATTAGATAATCGTTCTTGTTAATCAAAAATATGAGACCATTCCTCAGAATGGTCAAAATCAGACAACTGAAACTGCTAATTTTTATCATATATGATGGGGTTTTCCATTTTTTTCAGTAAAAATAAAGAACTTTATTTGTTAAGGTTATTTTTTAAAGATTTTATTTATTTATTTGACAGAAAGCAGGAGAGAGAGAGAAAGCGACAAGCAAGGGGAGCAGCACAGAGAGAGGGAGAAGCAGGCTCCCCACTGAGCAGGGAGCCCGAAGAGGGGCTTGATCCCAGGACCCCGGGATCATGACCTGAGCAGAAGACAGATGCTTAACCAACTGAGCCACCCAAGTGCCCCTTTTTTGCTAGTTTTAAATTAGCAACATAATTTTCTTTTTGTAGTTCAACTATTAAAATGGACTCAATCTAAATCATCCATGGTTGGGGCACCTGGGTGGCTCAGTCGGTTAGGCAGTTAAGCATCTGCCTTCCGCTCAGGTCATGATCATGGGGCCCTGGGATCGAGCCCCATGTCAGGCTCCCTGCTCAGGAGGGAGTCTGCTTATACCTCTCCTTCTGTCCCTCCACCCCCAGTTCATGCTCTACCTCTCTCCCTCTCTCTCAAATGAATAAATAAAATCTTAAAAAAAAAAAATCATCCATGGTCAGAGAAGTTCAAAGCTTTCAGGTTAATAATAAGAGTTAAAACAGTTTGACAGTAAAGTCCAATTCTTTTCCAATTCCTTCATTTCATTCAGAATTAGAACTTTTGAGGACACTAATTCTAAATTAGGTTGCTTAAAAGATAATAAGAAATGATTTATCATTATTATTTCTTTTAACAAAAATGCCTAGAGGATCCTAATACAAATCTCATTGGAGTGTTTGCACTAACTACATATCTTCTACCATGCTCTTAGGTCATTCTCTAATGTTCTTGAAGAGAACACACATTCTCAGATAGACATGTGCCTGCTACACTTTGACTTGATTTGGCAACCAAGGTATTGCTGATCTGTCTAATTTTGAGTGTGATGGTCCTGGACAGGGACTGAATGCAATTCTATTCTCTAAAAAGAACACAGCCAATTTTGGTGCTCTATAAATATGCAATCATAATAGAACCTTAGGGCTAGAAGGGACCTTGAGAGGTCCTCCAGTCTGCCTTGCTCCCTTATATCATCCTACACTAAATGTATCTTATAAAGACCTATGGAAGGAGGTGCCTCAATTTTCACAAATGAGGTTTACCAACAGTCACTGGCCACTGTCAGGAACTAGTTCCCTACTTAAACTCAAATGTATGGTACTATAGTTATGCATACAGTACAGACCAACAACACCTACTGACCATACTTGGCATAACAGTTCTTCACAGACTTGAAGACACTTAAAAACTCCACAACTTTCCATCACAGAAAATGATCCCAGGACCTTTCTTTATCTGCCTAATTTTCCAACTGTTTATTATCTGAGGGGCCCACTCCAGTATTTTCTATGTTATTTTTAGGAATGGTAGCCCTAATTGCACCCAGAGGTGGACATTAGTAGATTCTTCCAAAATCTAACATGAACCAATGTGTACCCAATCTTATTCATGATATGTAAAGCTGAGAAGGTCACTCTTTTTTCTTTTCTTCCTTATTTCTGCTCTGAATACATTTAATATTCTTTACACACATTAATTTTTATTTGAGTTATTACTCTTATTTTCTGGTCCTTTGAAGACACAATATGATAAATCAGAGAGACCTCCAATTTGGGCATCTGATGAACCTAGATTCAAATCCCAGCTTTGTCCTTTTCTAGTTGTGATTACTAAGCAAGTTTTTGAATCCCTATGTACCTCAGGTCTAATCGAGATAAAGTTTATGGAACAGTTAGTATAGTGTTGAGCATGTACTAGGAATTAAAGAAAAATTACTGCTCTGATAATAATAATTATTATTATTGAGAATGCCAGCAAGCCTCTTTCTCCAGTGTCTCAAACTCTGGGTTTGCTGCCTCAGCTCTTTAAGATGACCTCACACACCATTGGCCCAACATGGCCACGTCAGTTCTGCTCCCAGTTGTCATCTGAACTCCTGATATAAAGCCCTGATTGCAAAAAAAAAAAAAAAAAAAAAAAAAGACCTGATTGCCATTCCAATCCAGTTCCTTCTGGCTCTTGGGACTCGATTTTGTCTCTTATTTTTGGCCTTTTTTTCTTTTGACTCTTTTTGCTTATATCTGAACTTACGTTCCTCTGCTTTGAGCCTTAATGGTTTCTGAGTGTTTAGGTTCCAATTCACTCTTTTGCTCTGTCTCTAGAAGAGAAAATACCTGTCTATGTTACCCAAGCTCTAAAAAGAAGTCAGGCAGTAATACAAGACAGAAGCTTCAAAGATAATGCACTTCATTATCAGCACATTA
The DNA here is from genome assembly GCF_002201575.2 of Neomonachus schauinslandi. Lineage (NCBI taxonomy): Eukaryota > Metazoa > Chordata > Mammalia > Carnivora > Phocidae > Neomonachus > Neomonachus schauinslandi. The sequence continues at coordinate 136,826,855 of NC_058408.1, read as the reverse complement.
TTTAACAGTATGAATTAAACTAACCATGGTTTAAATCCCAGTGTTGCTATTTATTATCTGTGTGACTGCAGAGAGGGTGTCTAACCTTTCTGAGTCTCCGTCTGTACATCTGCATAAGAAAAATAAATATGCCTTGTTGTAATGATTACATGGGACTTGCAATAAGAACACCGCTGCAGAAGTTAGCAGGTTCCCTCTAAGTCATCATTTTCCCTCTCCTTTCCTTCTGGGGTGGGTGGGTGAAAAACAAGAACAAATATATTCTGAATTCTCTATGCTTGGCAAAACTAGAAACCAGATATTATTCATAGATCTCAAAATATGTGAAGAGCCGTCCAAAAGCAGATGAGATCATGCAGAACCACTTGGTAGAGGGTGACAAAATGCATGAAGGTTAAGAGGTCTCAATAATAGCTAAGCTCAACAGGCACCAGCCAAAATATACTTCCTAAAGGTGGGAGACTCATTCTGAAGCATAAAGTCTATATGCTTTGTTTGAAACAATGGAAGTGGGGACAGGCTAAGTGGCCACTGGCAGAAGCCTTCCTAGACATAGTTTGTTCAAAGAAGCAGAAGAGGCAGTGGTAATTAAAGAATAACATGGGACTTCAGTTCCTTAAAGAATACAGAAGGTTATAAGAGACAATTGCCTTCACCTTAACAAACAAAGCAAGCTGGAGAAGTGACAAAATCATCATTTTTAAAACCTAAGAGAGAGCTGATGGCACAAAGACACTCAAGTGAAACATTCCAGAAAATCCATGAGCATTTCATAATAAAGAAGAGACCCATGGTTGTTCCCCTTCCTGAAGGAGTAGAATAAGCCTACACAGATACAGGTAAGAAGAAACCAGCCAAACTTTTAACAAACTTTTGGGTCCGCATCAGTGCTGGCACAACATATTAGGATTTCAAAGAACCTGAGCCACAGAGTGAGGTATAAGGTTCATTAACCAATGCTTTTCTATGAGTCATCACTGAGTGCTCAGGACATGGTATAACTGCTGAGAGAGATGTTACCCTCGGCTATGCAAGACCTCCCTAAATCTAAGGTAGTTGACCCTCTGAAGGTGGGATGCAAGGCAGCAGAGCTAAGAGAAGTCCATGTTAAGTACTCTGAGATCTTGGATATTGCAGGCTAGGGATGGGGCAAGAGAGCTCATAGAAACCTATCTGAGGCATTCCAGCATTTTAGCCACCAAAGGTTAGAGTAGGAGAGGGGAACAGGAGAGTTGAGAGAAAATGCTCTAAGGAATTCTGGGTCTTCAAAGAGTATAACCTCACTAATTTCCACTTAGTTTAAGTGGAGCAGAGAGAAATCTCCAAAGGTATAGACAGTCAAGATCAGGACTGGAGAGCAAAGACAATGCCCCAGAGACTTAAAAAGTTAGCAGTGGGGCTATAAAGCAGAGAAAGAGATCCCACAAACCAAAAAGATGGTGGCTTGGCTGAAAAGCAGAATGAGATCTCTGGAAATTCACCAGTGCTCAAAGCTCAAGCCCTGCTGAAAGGAAAAGCCTAACCACATCCTCAAAATGTGAATTAAACTGAAACTGCAAAAAAGAGCCCACACACAGTCCAATTATAGGTTAGATTGACTTAGCCACTCCACCATAGAAGCCTGATAGAAAAGGGAGGGTTTTGTTTTGTGTTTTATTTTTTGATAAAATTTTACTTACTTTGCTCCCTATTGCTCTTTTATGTAAAATATCCAGCACACAATCAAAAATTACAAGACACATGAAAAAGCAAGAAAATGTGACCCATGATCACACACTCAGAGATGATCCTTGTATTGGAATTATCACACAGGGACTTTAAAATAACTATGATAAAAATACTAAGGGATATGGTAGAAAAGATGGACAGTACACATTGAAGAGATGGGGAATTTCAGTAGAGAAAGAGAGACTATAAAAATAAACCAAATATATAGAAATGATAGCACAAAAAATATGGTTATCAAAATGTAATTAAAATGATATTGTTAAAAATTACTTAAGAGCATACTAGAAAGGGCAAAGAAAAGGACCCATAAACTTAAAAGGAGATCAATGAAAAGTACACAAACCAAAAAACAAAGATACAAAAAAAGTGAAAAAAGCAAAGCAAAGTGCACAAGAACTGCAGAATAATATTAAATGACCTAACATATTTGTAATTGGAGTCAAAAAAAGAAAATAGAGAAAATGGGGCAGAAGAAATATTTAAATAAATAATGACTGAAAACTTTATCAAACTGATGAAAGATATCACCCCATAGGTCCAGCAAACTCAATGAATCACCAGCAAGTTCACACCTGCTGCAAAGAAACCACACCTAGGTACAACATAATTAAACCTCCCGCTGAAACACAAAGATACATAACAAATCTTAAAAGGAGCCACAGGATAAGAGAACATTCATCACATATAGAGAGTAAAAATGACATAAATGATGGATGACTTCTCACCAGCAACAATGGAGGCCAGAGGATAATAAAATTATACCTTTGAAGTGTAGAAAGGTAGGAAAATAAACAAACTTGTCAAACCAAGAGTCAATGTCCAGTGAAAATATTATTTAAAGCTGATGGTGAAATAAAGATGCTTTTTTTTCCCCAGATAGATAAAAGCAGAAAGAATTCATCTCCAGTGGAACTAACTGGGTATGCTAAAATGAGTTCTTCAGACTGAAGAGATAAGACACCAAATGGAAATTATGAACTGCATAAAGGAAAAAAAGAGCTCCAATAAGTAAATATCTGGGTGGATATAAAACACTTTTTCTAAGTATATGTCACGAGGCTCACAGCATATGTAGGAGTAAAATGTAAAACAACAAGGGTACAAAGGGTGGGATGGAATTCTACTATGGAAGTTCTTAACATTGTCCATGAAGTAAAATGATATTGTTTGAAAGCAGACTGTAGTAACTTCAAGATACACACTGTACTCTCTTACAGGAATCACTAAAAAATAATACAGAGGTATACTTAAAAATTTAATACAGGAGATAGAACATAATATTAGAAACTATGTGATTTATTCAAAAGAAGGCAAGAAATAAGGACCAAAGGAACAAAGAATAAGCACACTATATATACAGTCACATACACGTCAAGTATACCTCAATAGAGCTGTTTTTCAAAAAAAGAAAAAAAACAAAGTGAGTACTAATACTACTATTACTTAACATTTTACTGGAAATACTAGCAAACACAATTAGAAGTATAAAATTAAAGAAAACACCATCACTACTTACAAATGATGTATATCTCAAAAATTCAAGAGACTCAGCTGAAATTGCAAACAGTAAGTGAATATAATAAGAGAGCAAGTTGAAATATTAAAATACAGAAAACAATTCATATACACAAATGACAGTGAATTAGAAGATGTAATGGAAGAAAGGCTCCCATTTAAGGTAAAAACATAAAATATAAAACAACCAAGAATAATTTTACCTTAATTCATTTATAATCCTGAGGTGAGAAAGCCTTTCTAACTATGATTCTAAATACAGAACCATAAAAGATAGATGATTTTGACCATACAAAAGACAAATATTTTTGAATGGCAAAATACAGAACAAAGATAGAATAAATTTAGTGTTCAATTTAACAAAGTCTAAGACAAACTATAAACTGAAAAAAAAGTACAAATTCTATTTTGAACGAGGGTTAATCTTCAAGACATACCAGGCAATACCTTTTGGACATTGTGGGTTTGGTTCCAGACCACGACAATAAAGCAAATATTGCAATATAAAGTGATTCAAATTAATTTCTTGGTTTCCCAGTGTATATAAAAGTTATGTTTACACTGTACTGTAGTCTATTAAGTGTGTAGTAGCATTGTGTCTAGAAAAAGTGTGTATACCTTAATTTAAAAATATTGCTAAAAAATGTTAACCATATCTGAGCTTTCAACGAGTCATAATCTGATCACAGATCATCATAAAAATATAATAATAATGAAAGGATTGAAATATTCAGTTAGTACTGAGAATTACCAAAATGTGACACAGAGACACAAAGCGAGCAAATGCTGTTGGAACAATGGCGTCAACAGAGTTGCTCGACACAGAGTTGCCACAAACTTTCAATTTGTAAAAAACACAATATCTGTGAAGCACCATAAAATGAAGCATGCTTGTATAAAGAATTCGTAGACGTTAATATGAAAAAGAGCAACAATCACCAGTCCCCCCTACCCCCAAAAAACGGGCAAAGGGTAAAAACAGTCCTCGAAAACATTCCATCTTACTCATGAGAAAAGTTTAATGAAAACTACATTAAGCTACCCCTTTATTCCTATCAATTTGACCAATATCCAGAAGTCTGATACTTCATGTTGTAAGTGAACATTCATTTTGTGAGTAACTGTCCTCTCATGCACTGCCATGGGGAGTGTCAACAGGGATATCCCCCATAAGGACAAGTGTGAAAGGATTATCAATACTGCAAATGCACACACGCTTTGAATAAGTAGTTCTATTTTTTTCTTTGTCCACATGAAAAATGACAAAGTTCAATATCATTCACTGTAGCACCACATGCAATACCAAAAACCATCTACCAACAGGATTGGTTAAATAAATTTGGTACATTCATACAACGGAACACTATTCAGGTATTAAAAAAAAGAATGAATGACTTTTTTACATATTGCTCTCCAAGATCAATTGATAAGTGAAGAAAGCAAGGTGCAGAATAGTTTGTACAGTTTATGTTGTCTTTTGTATGGTATGCCATCTTGTTATTTAAACAGTGGAGGGAGAAGAATGTACCTTTGTATTTGCTTGTATATACATAAAGAAAAGCTGAAAAGATATACAAGGAATTAATAACAGCAGCTACCTAGGTTAGGGATTTGGGGGAGAGTGGAATGGGGAACTGAGATGGGCAACAGAGGTGGAAGGGAGAATTTTCCCTGCATAAATGATGATCATCTTTATCACTATCAGTACCACAATCTCCAGTATCTGCTGGGTAAAAGGTTTCCAATAATGCAACAAAGAACTTCAGGTTATATTTTAGGACTTTTTGGCAATTGCTAATGAATACTTTGCAGGATACTTTAAATAATGGGGAAATTTTAGGCATGAGATTAAGAAAAATCCCAAAAAAGTGAGAACTTCTGGACCATGGAGAAGTTTCCCAAAGGAAAAAAGCAGGAATCCCCATGTCTGACTCAACTGAGTGAAGTGGCTTGAACAGACTGCTGAACAGTGTGCCAGAGGGTACAATCACACAGTGGCCCCTGTAAGAAGGGACAAGTAATCCAGTTAATGTTACCATTCATAATGTCTGCAGATCTATTACATCAGATTTATGTGCATGGGTAAAAGAAGAAATGGTAACTGCAGGCCAAATCCATAACAATATAAATGCACTATTTCACATGGATAACAACAAGAAATAAAACTTTCAAAACCAAGCAATTAAGTGATAAAAGATTATTTCTACCACACAGGCCAGAAGACTTAAACATTAATATATATAAAAGGACCGTCCTCTTCAAGTCTCTCTCCAACCTACTATTCTGTTAGTGGAAGAAAACTTGGAAAATTTATTTAAAGAAAACATTTGATCAATATCAAAAATTTTAATTATAGGTTTCACTAATTAAAATATTAGCACCTTATCAAATGGGAATCCTCTAACTTCTTAGGAAAAACAAGAGGAAGCACGAAAATTTGTTTGCTTTCTTTCAGGAATGAGAGAAAGCCGGGGCAATTTAAATTAAAAGCATACTTCAAACTTCCATAAAAACTCTGTTTTGTTTGTTCCTAAGGAACCAAGATGTAACAACATGAAAATTAGTTGCTTGCAGGATACCAACACTAGAAATAGAATAATGGGAAAGAAGTCAAGTTAGTTGTGTTAAAAGAAACAAAAAGGAGTAGGTTTAATTCTAAGCTACCAATAAAAAAGCACATATACTTAAATTAGAGTTTATACTTTCTTGAAAAGGTCAAGATCTCCCTATTCCTGAGCAAGTTGTAAACATTTGATTCAGGGACTAGAGCCAATGTTAATAAAACAAGATCATGCTATTGATCACAAGCAGGAGTTGGGAAGAAAATGAAGACAGATATATACAACAAGTCTAGTCTCACTTTTAGAAAAATAACTAAAAATACATGACCTGATGACAATAGGTCACCGGTCATGTTCATAGGAATTTAACACATGTAAAAATCATATGCAGGCATCCTTCTAATATCCCACATTTATCACATTGATTAACCATTCAATTCCATTTGATTTTTGATTTATGGAAGGTTGTGGTGGGTTTTTTTTTGTTTTCTTTTTGGTTTTTTTTTGGTAAGGATTATTGAACTGGAGGCCACAGATACAACTGCAGATACTAATCCCTGATTTATCCAAGACAGGTAAAAAAAAAAAAAAAAAATTATACTAGATTAAAAAAAAAAAAGTAAGGATTCTAGGACACTTGAACAGTATATATTTTATTTTGCTACTTAACTTGAATGCTGGCTAATCACATTATGTTTATTTGTAAAATAGCAATGAGGATATACAATTGTAGAAGTTGGAAGACCTAAGATCGTAGAAACTGAAGTCAGTATCTATTTTAAAGATTCCCACATACAAACTATGCTCAACACTACTCTAAACTTATGCAATACCTTTTTAAGAAAGCTACATTTTACTTAAGACATTATTTTGGAAAACAAGATGCTACTAATCCCCAACCAAAAAAAATCTTACTATTCAATTTAAAAGTAAATTTTTGGTGTAAAAATTCTAGATTTCTGGGGAAAAGAAGAATAGCTAGCCGAAAAAAAAAAAGTTTTTCGTTTCAATTAGTAACTAAATCATGGAGTTTTTGAAAAATGTGACTATTAATATAATACTCTTAAAAAAGAAAGTATGTTAAAATATTGATCAGGAAAGAAAAGAATTTTAGAAGTAATATTTATTACTTCTTTCATTTTCTCTTTTTTTTTTGTGACTTTTAAGAACCCTAATCTAGAATTTGTTTTAAGAGAGAATAGAAAGATGTAAAGTTCTTAAAACAGTTTACCATAAAAGACCAGAAATGTTTGAATTAATTATAAACCTGAATATGTCACAGTGACATAAAATAAGGATTGCTACTAGTTTTTAGGAAAAAAAAAATCGAATAAAGCCACAAAGTTTTACTGAGAATCTCATGCTCAGACCAAAGAAGATAACAAATCTAAATAAGACTACAGGCATGGAATTCTGCACCATTCACCAATTAGTCCATTCATTTCTGCATTTATTTAACATTTTTTAACAGCACTACATGCCAGGTATTATATTATTAATAAAGCAGATTCCTGGACTGTGAACTCCTCATTGAGGCAGGCATAAAGACAAATAACTGTAATAAGCATAAACTTGTACTATAAAAGGGAGGTTCATATTAATACAGTGCAAGAAAGGAAGGAATTAGCCTGGTTTAATCAGGTCAAGAATGGCTTTACAAAGGTGGTGTGTAACCTGGGGCTTACATGATGAGTAGTTTATCAAATGGAAAAGAAGAAAGAATAACCATTGCAAAACAAAGAAATAGATTATGTACCATAATTAAAGCCTAAAACATGCTGCACAACACCACAGACTGGGGTACTTTGACATGTCTGGGCAAAATGTGAAGCAGGAAGAACTGTCAGGAAAAACAGAAGGGAGGGGATCATCCTAAGAGGCCCTGACAACAATAATCAAGAGTTCAAGGCTGAACAGCTCACAAGTTTTTCCTCTAAGATTAGAAACAAGGCAAGGGTGTCTACTCTCACCACTTCTATTCAACATAGTACTAGAAGTCCTAGCCAGAGTAGTTAGGTTAAGAAAAAGAAATCAAAGCAATCCAAATTGGAAAGGAAGAAGTAAAATTGTCTCTGTTTGCAGAAAACATGATGTTATATATAGAAAACGCTAAAAACTCCATGAAAAAAACCTGTTAGAATTAATAAATAAATTCAGTAAAGGGGCAGGATACAAAATCAACACACAAAAATCAGTTGTATTTCTATCCACTAACAAACTGCCTGAAGAGGAAATTAGGAAAACAATCGCATTTATAATAGCACCAAAAATAATAAAATCCTTGTATGCTGAAAACTACAAAACATTGATCAAAGAAATTAAAGAAGACACAAACAAATGGAGAGACATCCCATGTTCACATATTGAAAGAATTTTATTTTTCTTTTGAGAGAGAGAGGGTACCTTCGAGCCTGTTGTGATGGGTGGGGGCAGCAGGAAGGGACAGAGGGAGAGGAATAGAGAGAATCTTAAGTAGGCTCCACACCCAGCACAGAGCCCGATGCAGAGCTCAGTCTCAACCCTGAGCTCATACGACCTGAGCCAAAATCAAGAGTTGGACACTTAACTGACTGAGCCACCCAGGGACCCCAGGAATTAATATATTTTAAATGTCCCTACTACCCTAAGTCATCTACAGATCTAACACAATTCCTATTAAAATCCTAAGGTGGCTTTCACATGTAGGTGGGAAAGATTGGCCTACAGGAATGATCACCAAAACCCACAAAGGAGACCTGGGCCTTGGGCTCCCAGAGAAAAAAAAAGGTGATCAAAGAACCAGAGACTCCATACTCAGTTTTAAACAGTGACAATTATTTCACAGAGGTCTGTCCCATAAGAGCCACATCTCCCTCAAAGAGTATGGTCCTAGGGCAGGCATCTAGATGCCTCTAGTGAAGAAAAAGAAGGGCCACAGCACCCTCTGTGAGCAGCACCCAGAACCTGAAACCACATTATGTGCTAGATGGAGAGAGAAGTTGCCCAGCCCCAGGAAGCAGCCTCTTGGTTCATTTGAGTTCCAAGGTGGGGAAAAGAAAAAGAAGAGTAAATCTTTCTGGCCTCTGACCATGTCCCCTGGCTCGAGTGTGAAGACCTCCCTGGACCCCAGGCAGGGCGAGAGGGTGTCCAAAGTTGGCAAGAAGGAGAAAAAGGCCCAGGAGGCTGCAGCCTTCTGTAGCCAGGGACCCTTGGTTCTGTGAGTCTGGGGATGCTCTGTATGCTTGCTCAGTGGGGAAGGATGGTGAGGAGCAGGTAGTCTCAGGGCAGAAATGGAAGCAAGGGAGCCCTAGGGAATACAATGTGAAGATGAAGAAGAAAAAGAAAATCCACCAGAGGGGAGACACCTCCCTAGGGCACCTTGGACTTTCCATGTCCATGGAGAGCAGCCCTAGGAAAGGAAGTAAGAAGCCAGTCAAAGTTGAGGCTTCAGAATACATCCCAATAGGACATAACCCCAAGTCCCTGGCAAAGAAGAAAACGAAGTCCAAAGAAAAGGCAGAGCAGCCAGGCACTGAAAAGCTGGCTCTGAAGAGGAATAAAAAGAAGAGGAAAGAGAGCAGAGTAGCAGGAGAACCCTGGGAAGAGGAGCCCGACACAGACTTAGAGGCGGTGCTGGAAAAGAAAGGCCACACACACGTGAGCAGAGACCAGGTGAGGCGAAAGGCCTTGCAAGAAGAGACTGATAGTGAGGCATGCACAATGGAAGCTTCAGAAGGAAGGAAGGGCACAGGAACACAGTTCGGCCAGTGGGATACGGCTAGGTTTGAAAACACGAAACAGAAACTGACATTTCTCAAACATGGATGGCTTTAAAAATGTCCCCCTCAGTCAGCCGCCCCCCTAACAGGATTGGAAGGCCCAACATGGCTCTCAACAAGAAGGCGGCTGCCTCCCTGCAGCCGAACCTGCAGCTGGACTATGACCGGGCCACGAGCTGACAGTACGACCAGGGTGCTGACCTTGGCTTCTCCACCACCCCAGACAAAACCTTTTATATATATATATATTTTTTTAATTATTTATTTACTTATTTGAGAGAGTGTGAGAGAGATCATGAGCAGGGGGAGGAGTGGAGGGAGAGTCAGACCCCCCCCCCGAGCAGGGAGCCCGAGGCAGGACTCGATCCCAGGACCCTGGGATCATGACCTGAGCCGAAGGCAGACGCTTAACGACTGAGCCACCCAGGCGCCCCCAAAATCTTTTATATTGACAGGAGTGCTTCCAAATCTATCAAGTTTGAAGATTAAACTCTACTGTCTTGTCCTTCAAAACAGCCAAAATTGCTTTTATTATTCAGTTATGCAGATGAAAGCCATCTGATAGTTGTCTTGAATCAAACCTCTGCAGAGATTAAGGAAAACTATGCCCATGTGCTTGAAAGTACTGCGGTCAGGGAAGCTCATGTGTGAGAAGCCAGAGAACATGGGAGTGGCTAACACCTACTATTTGCTGTGTTAAGCATTCCATCCCTGTTTGAAGATACCAGCATACATATATAGCTAAATTTGTTGAGTACTTAGTATGTGCCAGGTACATACTAACGTGTTTCCCTTGCATTAATGTATTTAATTTTAATAGTTATGAAATAGATGGTATTATTATACCCATCTTACTGATGAGGAAACTGAGGTTCAGGGATGAAGTAATAAAATTGCCCTGGTTCACCCAAGAAAAATCCTAATGGCATTTTTTATAGAAACAGAGTAAAACAATCCTACAATTCATGTGGAATTGTAAAGGACCACAAATAACCAAATCAATCTTGAGAAAGAATTAAAGCGGAGACATCACACTTCTTGGTTTACATATATATGTGTGTGTGTGTGAATATATATATAGCTGCAGTAATCAAAACAGTATGATACTGACAAAAAGATAGACATATCGACCAATGGAACAGAACAGAAATCCTAGAATAAATCCATACACACATGGTCAACCGATCTTTGACAAGCGTGTCAAGAATACACAATGGGGAAAGGACAGTCTCTTCAACAAATGATGCTGGGAAAATGGATGTCCACAAGCAAAATAATTGATTAGAATAATTAATAATTGTGTTCCTGTCCCCTTCCTTCCTTCTGAAGCTTCCATTGTGCACTCCTTCCTTTATTATATACCATACACAAAATCAACTCAAAATGGACTGAAGACTTAAATGTAAGATCTGAAATCACAAACACACACAAAAAAGAAGACACAGGGGAAAAGCTTCATGACATTGATCTTGGCAATGATTTCTTAGATATTAACAAAGGAAATAATCAAGAGAGTGAAAAGGCAACCTGTGGAATGGGAGAAAATATTTGCAAGTCATATATCTGAAAAAGGATTAATCTCAAAAATATATAAGGAACTCCAAAAGCTCAATAATAAAAAAAAATCCTAATATCCTTATTTAAAGATGTGCTAAGAATGTGAATAAACATTACTCCAAAGGAGACATACAAATAGGCTATATGAAAAATTGCTCAATGTCGCAGGTCATCAGAGAAATGTAAATCAAAAAATGAGATATCAACTCACATCTGTCAAAATGGCTATTATCAAAAAAACCCAAAACACAACAAGGGTTGGAGAGGATATGGAGAAATTGGAACCCTTACATACTATTGGTGGGAATGCAAAAAGACTCTAACCACTATGGGAAATAAGACAGAAATTCCTTGAAAAAACTGGAAATAGAACTACCATATGATTCAGCAATTCCATTTCTGGGTATTTATTCACAATAACTGAAATCAGGAAGATTGAAGAGGTATTAGCACTCCATGTTCGTTGCTGCACTATTCACAATAGCCAAGATGCAGAAACAACCTAATGCCCATCAACAGATGAATGGACAAAGAAAATATCGTACATACATACAGTGGAATATCAGTCAGCCTTAAAAGAGAAGGAAATACTGCCCTATGCGACAACATGGATGAACCTTGAGGACACTAAGCTAAGTGAGATCAACCAGTCACAGAAAGAAAAATACTACATGTTTCCACTTATATGAGGTATCTAAAATAGTCAAACACAAGAATCAAAGAGTGGTATAGTGGTTGCCGGGGACTGGAGGGAGAGAAAATGGGGAGTTACTAATCAAATGGCATAAAATTTCAGTTAAACAAGATGAAGAAGCTTTAGAGATCTGTTGTACAGCATTGTACCTACAGTGAATATAGTATTTATACACTTATAAATTTGATAAGAGGATAAATCTCAGATTAAGTGTTCATACTACAATAAAATAAAATAATTTTACAAAAGAGTTATGAGGGGGACACAGATGTGTCATTCAGGCTACCCAAAAGAACATTTATCACTTGAAGTAATATCATTTCTAAAAAAATTATCCATCTGAATATATGATATCTCTTGGAAGTCACATGAAAAAAAAAGTGGTGGTCAAAATTCTAACTGTAGACAGAGGTCTACTCAACCTTTACTTGACTTGAGCCCCATATGAATAAGCTAAAATACAGCCAACCATTGGGATGAATATATCCCATAAGCATCAGCTATTCTGTTCTCCCTAGTGTAAATACATTTTAAGTTATAGGCACTAAAAAGTGTCACCTAAAAAGCTGGTAAGAAAGAAAGACAGAAAGAGAAAAAGAAAGAAAGAGGAAGGGGGGGTGGGAGGGAAGGAAGATGGAGAGAGGGAGGGAGGGACGGAGGGAGGAAGGAAGGAAGGAAAGAAGGAAGGAAGGAAGGAAGGAAGATGGAGAGAGGGAGGGAGGGAGGAAGAAAGGCAGGCTTTAAGGTCTAGATTTAAAAAAAAAAAAAGAGTTCAAAGCTGCCCCAAAAGGAACAAATGCAGATACTCCACAGAAGATAGGCCAACATCAAGGATGGGTGAAATGGCAAGTGATGGTGGGACCCAGACATAATATGCTGCACTGCGTACAAAACTACTACTCAGCTACAGCTGTTTCCAAAATGCTAGATATCCTGGAATTTTTGAAGAAATCTGAAATTTGGATGTTTCTGTGATATCTCTCAATGTTTTAATGTTGACACCCAATTTCAATATACCAAAAACACCAGAGAGCTAAAAAATTTATTTATTTATTTATTTTAAAGATTTTATTTATTTTTTAGAGAGCGAGCGAGAGAGAAACAGCATGAGAGGGGAGAGGGTCAGAGGGAGAAGCAGGCTCCCCGCTGAGCCGGGAGCCCGATGTGGGACTCGATCCCAGGACCCTGGGATCATGACCTGAGCCGAAGGCAGACGCTTAACCATCTGAGCCACCCAGGCGCCCTAAAAAATTTATCTTTTAGCTGGATTTGACTGTCAAACTGAAACTTTGTGACCTCCTATAAGTACTAGAGAGTCATAAAAAAAAAAAAAAAATAGAAGTTTGATCTAATCAGATTTGCATTTTTAGAGTTTCCTCTAGACTCAACGTAGAAAATAGTCCATAGAAGAACTAGAGTGAAGGCTTGCAGGCTTGATCTTAAAAGTTAAGAGAGAGACCATGCAGTCCTCAATAAACAGAACAACAGTGAGCATAGAGGGGAGAGAGACCGTGGAGGCAGAATCCATGGGACTTAGTGACAAACAGATGTGAAGTCAGGCCCAAGAAACAAGTACGAAGTATCTCTGAGGTTTCTCGTGTAGGTAACTGAGTAGATGGTATATTAACCAGCATAACCAATATATGCATTAGCCAGTATAATGAAGGCAGGAAGAGAAACAGATTTTGGAGGAAAGACAGTAAGTTTAATGAGTTCAGGCTGGAACATTGTATTTGAACATCTGTAAAACTGGAATATGTGCAATCGATAATTGAAAAAAATGGTACAGTGTGCAATGTTGAAAAGTCTGGGCTAGAGACATGATGTTGAAGTCATCAATGTATAGCCATTAGTGGAAGCCATGGGCATATATAAAATTAACCAGAGAGAACACAGAGATGACAAGAGTCAAGACAACAGTGACCTGCAAACCCCAAAATTAAGGGGAACACAGGAAAAGAAAATCCAGTGAAGTAGATACATAAGAGCCAGGAAGAAATCAAGCAAGTATGGTATCAAAGAAATTAGTTTCAAGAAAATAGCAGTAAGGGCACCTGAGTGGCTCAGTTGGTTAAGCATCTGACTTGGCTCAGGTCATGATCTCAGGGTCCAGGGATAGAGCCCTGCGTTGGGCTCCATGCTCAGTGAGGAGTCTGGTCCTCCCTCTCCCTCTGCCCCTCCCCGTGCTCGTGCTCACTCTCTCTCTCTCTCAAATAAATAAATAAAATCTTAAAAAAAATAAAAAGAAGATGGGAGTGAATCAAATGCCACGTAGAAGGAATACAATTATGATAAAAACCAGAAAGGGACCTCAGAAACAGGGGTCATGTGGGACTTAGCAAAAAAGTTTCAGAGTTAATGATATTTATCATAGATGGAAGCAATACAATATAAAAAATAACACACCCCAAATTTTCTTTACACATATTTTTAAAATCAATAATTCCCTTTCTCTAGATGTTGGAGTATTTGTACAGTACAGAGACAAGATAAGGCCACTTTTCCCAAAAGTCGATTATTTCTTCATTTACGTTAAACCTTTCCTGACACCTAGCAGATGAATGATTGATTGTAGCACCACGTCCATCCCATTCTCTTTGGACAAAACTCTACTGGATAACATTTTAGTCCCTGTGGTGAAAATAGAATAATTCAGGTAGGGACACTTAGGAAAGAAGACATTTGTTAAAGTGACAGGCTACCTGAATAGAACACCAACCACTTGAAACAATAGCATGGCTAAGAAAATTGTTCATCTGAATATATAATAACCCTTGGAAGTCACATGAGAAAAAAAAGTGGTGGTCAAAACTCCAACTGCAAACAGAGGTCTACTCAATCTTTATTTAACTTGAGCCCCATGTGAATAAACTCAAAAACAGCCAATTGGGATGAATATATCCCACAAGCCTTATTTGTTCTTTTCTGTCCGGTTTAAATATATTTGTAAATTAGTCATTTTGCTCCCCTAGTCACAGCACATTTTATAATGTTTCTCTAAAAAGAGCATTTTACAAAAGTACTGTGTTCATTGGTGGTGGTTGTGGTGGGGGAGGATATTTAATGAGTGCTTGGATCCTGCAGGTAAATCAAGAGGGAAAGTACCCATTTTCAAGCAAAATAAATGACCTCAAACAATCTTAGAGAATAAAATATCAGTATCATTAACATTTTATAAATCATCCAATAATAGCACTTCAGAATTATAAGGCTCTTTAAGAATAACTTAACCTCTTCCCCCTACAGATGACAAAAATGCAAATTATGGTCTAATAAAATAGAAAGAGCAGTTCTTTGGTCAGTATAAATCCAGTTGTGCTGTTGACAAAGACCTGTTTCAGCTAAAACTCAAGTTTACTCTGAATGCTTGGACAGAGAGCATTTATATATAGTACATAATCCAGTGGAGGAAGGACATACCAAGTAACATCAAATGTTCTCAACCAGACTGGGAATTACTTAGTGATGATCAACTACATTATTTTACGGTATTTAATATAAACAATGACTAATAATTATGGTTATGATTTCTTGGTTTAAGAACCACAAATTTTAGGAGAGGATAATCAAATATCTTTCATCTTTTCCCATATATAAAACTGGCACTAGGGATGCCTGGGTGGCTCAGTTGGTTAAGTGTCTGCCTTCAGCTCAGGTCATGATCCCAGGGTCCTGGGATTGAGCCCCGCATTGGGCTCCTTGCTCAGCATGGAGCCTGCTTCTCCCTCTGCCTGCCACTCCCCCTGCTTAGTGTTTTCTCTCTCTCTCTCTGACAAATAAATAAATAAAATCTTAAAAAAAAAAAAACTGGCACTAGTTTATATGAGACTCTATATTAGAAATAAACTTTAGCCTATTTACATATTCATCTGGATCATTTTCCAGAGCTAGAAAATACAATTCTGGTAAACTACTGTGAAATCAATAATTTCAACATAGGACTTGTAGGTTTACAACTGAGAAAGTCTCATGCCAAAGAAGTTGTTTCTTTTGGGGATTTTGGCCTAATTTAGATTATGCTTTACTCTGGAATTGAGTAAATGTTATTTAAAAATCAACCTAATTTGCATTTAAAAAATAACAGTATATTTTTTGAAATTACTATGTATCAAACACTATTCTAACAGCTGTGCATGAGTGTGTGTCTGTGTGAATTCACTCTTCACAACAATCCCAAGGTAGACACTATTGTTATTCCCACTTTGCAGATATGAAAACTGAGGCAGAGAGATTAAATAAGTAAATCATTCAAGTTCAAACAATAAGTGTCAGTAAGAACATAAAACCAGGCAAAGCTTCTAATGTAAATCACTTTCCATAGTGAATCCAATCACATTTACTCAAATGTTTTCTATTACTAACCCCCTTCTCCATTGTTGAAGAAAGAATAGCCAACATGTTTTGTGTTGTGTTTTTTTCTTTTTTTAATTTTTAAAGCCACTTGTTTTAAACGTTGGCCCAATTGGCAGCTGTACTGGTTGGAAATAAAAGAAGTATAAATAATTGCTTAAAAAAATTTCTAAGTGGTTATGACCACATATAAACGCTCTGCCCAAACATTCATAATAACTTAGGTTCTTAGCTGAAACAGTTCTTTGTTAGAGGCACAGCCAGGATCATAGTGACCAGAAAATTGTACTGTCTGTTTTATCAGAACACAATCTGCATTATCATGACCATTTAAATGACTTAAAATTGGTAGCTAATAAGTATCTGTTTAAGTGAAATGAACTTAACACTGAATTTGTTTAAGAGAGCAACAACTTCACTTTAATGATCTTCATACACAAACATTTCAATGATCATGGTTGAGAGTGACCAAGTCAGGCTTTAAAGGGATTTGCTGAATCTTAGTTCCTGCTACTCAAACTACAAGTTCTTTCAAGGTCCGCAGTGACTGTCATGTTGACAATCTAGTGGGCACTCTTTTGTCTTCATTTTACTCAAATTCTCAACAGTATTCAATTTGGTTGACATGTCCTCTTTCTTTAAATAGTCTCTTCTGTAGAAATGATCTGGCTTTACTTCTACCTCACCAGCTGAGCTGTTTTTCCTAATTCAATTAAAATCATTCTCTATTTGAGCTCTAAATGCTATAATTCCTGTGAGCTTGGTTAAGAATCTTCTATCACTCTCTTCTCTCCTTAGGTATTCTCATTTATCTAAAGTTTAAATACTCTCTATATGCTCAAAGTAGACCTACCTCAGTTTCTCCTCTGAACTCAAACTTGATATTTTCAAGTGACTATTTAATTTCCCCACTGGGATGTCTCATAGGTATCCCAAATTTAAAACATCTGAGAGTGAATTACTGAGTCTATAACCATTCCCCCAGTAAACAAACAAACAAGAAATGACTTGTCCTACACTAGTCTTCCCCAACTCAGTAGATGGTGTCATCCATTGAAAGACCTAATCATTCAAGCTAGAAACTTGGGAATTTATCCTTGATTCCTTCTTGAGAAATATTCATAGATTAAACAAATTATGGACTCTCTCTCTGAAAGAGACAGAGAAAGCAAGCGAAGTAAAGTATTTAACAGTTACTGAATTTAAGAAGAGGAAAATACGTGATTATTATACTCTTCTTCCAACTTTTCTCTATACTTGAAAACTTTCAAAATAAAGAGTTGAGGGAAAAAAAATTTTAAGGTACAGAAAAAAAGGCTTTGATAGATTATTCTCTGCAATGAAACAGACCACTGGCAGGTGGCCCATTATTGAGCTAATGTTTTTTGTTTGTTTTTTTAACAGAGAGAGAGAGAGAGGTAGGGATGAGCAGAGGGAGAGGGAGAGAGAGAGTCTCAAGCAGACTCCACACCCAGTGCAGAGCCTGATGTGGGGCTCGATCCCACAACCCTGAGATCATGACCTGAGCCGAAATCAAGAGTCAGAGGCCGAACCAACTGAGTCATCCAGGCACCCCAATAAGCTAATGTTCTTAAAGCAAAAGCACTATGGCAGAACACTCAGGCCTCTTCACTGCATCTAGAAAGATCAGCTTGTGAATTTCATATATCTTAAAAAATTACTGAGACCTTAAGAGCAATTGACTCAGTATTAGGAAAAAAACGAACAAAAAACCTCCAAAAAACAAAACAAAACTCTGATTCTTAGCTTCCCAAGCCTATTTCCAAATTTTATTTTAGCCTAGCAGTATTAGTCTGGAAATTAATGCAGAAAATGGCCATGGGTTCAAATTTTTTAAAAAGCTGGTGAAGGGAAATTTAGAGCTTTAAATATTTATCTTAAAAAGAAGGAAAGAATCTTAAAAAGAAACCTGTTACTTCAGGAAGCTAGAAAGAAAAGAACAAATGATACATAAAGTAGGAAAAAAAGGCAGTAACAAAGATCAAAGTAGAAATCAATGACATAGAAAACAGATAAAATAATGACAATCAAAGAAGCCAAAAGGTTTTTTCTTTAAAGAGATCTAAAAAATTAATAAACTTTTATCCTGGCTAAGAAAAAAGAAAACATAAAATTACCAAAATCAGGTGTCACAGACCCTATAAAAATTAAAAGAATTATAAGGGAATATTATGAAGAATTTATGCCAACAAATTAGGAAATTTGTTTAAAATTTGTTTAAATTATAAAAAATTGATCCAAAAGGAAAGAGAAATAGAACAGGCCTATAACAAGTAAAGAAATTAAATTAGTAAAAGGATCTTTCAACAAAGAAAAGCCCAGTCCTATTGGCTTTACTGATGAATTCCATCAAACATTTAAAGAAATAAACAACCTACACAAAGACATTTACAAAACAGAGGTGAAAACAGTTCTCAACTCATTCTATGAGACCAGTACCACAATGATGCCAAAGCCAGGCAAAGGTATGACAAAAGGTAAACCAATATCCCTCATAAACATAGATATAAAAATCCTTAACATAGTATGAGTAAGCCAAATCAGGCAACGCATTAAAAATACATGACAAAGTGTAATTTATCCCAAGAATATAAGAAAAAATCAATTAAGGTAATACATCATATGAATACAATAAAGCACAAAATCCATACGATTATCTCAGTAGACAAAGAAATAGCATTTGACAAAATCCAACACTCATTTTTAATATAGACTGAAAGCAAACAAGGAATTAAAGGGAAATTTCTCTACCTGATAAAGGACATTTATAGAACAGCTGCAGCTAATATCAATCTAATGGTGAAAATCTTAATGCTTTTCCCCTAAAACTGGAACAAGACAAGGATATCCATTCTTACTACCTCTATTCAACATTGTATTGGAGTTTTTAGCCAGTGCATAAAGGTTAATTAATTAATTATAGGTACACATATTGGAAAGAAGTAAAACTGTCTTTATTCACAGATGACATGATCTTTAATATAGAAAATCTAAAAGAATCTACAAAGAAAACTAATTATTAAGTGAGTTTAGCAAGGTTGCAGGATACAAGATCAATATACAAAAATCAACTGTATTTCTATATACGAACAATGAACAAACCAAAAGTAAAATTAAGAAAAAAATTAATTCACAACATCAAAAAGAATAAAATTTCTAGAAATAAGTTTCACGAAATAAGTACAAGACCTGTATGCTGAAAACTGCTAAAACATTGCTGAGAAATTAAAGAATATACAAATAAAACGATTGGAAGACTCAATATTGTTTAGATAGCAACTTCCCCCATATTGATCTATAATGAATCTATTTAATGAATCCCTATCAAAAGCTCAGCAGACTTTTTCATAGAAATTCACAAGTTGATTCTTGAAATTATATAGAAATGCCAAGAACCTGGATTTTATTTTTTTAAAGAACAAGGTTGGAGGACTTACACTATATGATTTCAAAACTTCCTATAAAGCTACAGTAATCAAAACACTGTGGTACTGGCATAATGACAGATACATAGATCACTGAAACAGAACTGAGACTCCCAATATAAACCCTTACATTACGGTCATCTGATTTTCTACAAAAGTGCCAAGGGAATTCAATGAGGCAAGGATAATTCTTTCCAACAAATGATGCTGGAACATCATATGTTGGAACATCATATATGTTTATACGTATAAACAAAAAATAACTGGGATACTTTATCTCTTACCATACCAAAAAATTAATCAATATAATCATAAACCTAAATATAATAGTTAAAAATATAGAACTTCTACAAGAAAATCTTTGTATCCTTGGGTTGGGCAAAGATTTGTGAGATACAATACCAAAAGCACAATCCATTAACAAAGTTAATAGTGGAACTTTATCAGAATTTAAAACTTTTGTACTTCAAAAGACAGCATTAAGAAAATGAAAAGGCAAGCCACACACCGGGAGGAAATATTTGCAAACCAT
Source organism: Neomonachus schauinslandi (assembly GCF_002201575.2). Classification (NCBI taxonomy): domain Eukaryota; kingdom Metazoa; phylum Chordata; class Mammalia; order Carnivora; family Phocidae; genus Neomonachus; species Neomonachus schauinslandi. Next base: position 136,806,714 of record NC_058408.1, on the reverse strand, counting down.
GTATCTGTAAAGCACATGCATCTAGAATACACAAAAACCTGAATCATAAGAAGACAACCCAATAAAAAAATGGGCAAAAGATTTGAAAATACATTTCATCAAAGATATATAAATGTCTAATATGCACACAAAGACATGCTTAACATTGTTAGTTATTAGGGAAATTAAAATACAATGAGATGTTTTTACATATCCCCTAGATGGCCTCAATGAAAATTACCAAATGCTGACCAGAATGTGGAGAAACTGAAACCCTCATACATTGTTGGTGGGAATATAAAATGGTAAAATCTCTCCAGAAATAGTGTGGCAGTTTCTTGAAATGTATATATTTACCATAAGATCCAGCAATTCCACTTCTAGGTTGTTTCCCAAGAAAAATGAAAATATGTGTCCACATCAACTTGTATGTGGATTTTCACAACACAGAGTCAGAATAGTAAAAACTGCAATCAATCTAATGTCCATCCACTGGTAAATGGATAAATAAAATGTGTTACATATTCATACACTAGAATATTAGTAATAAAACAAACTATTGATAATACTATAGATGAACCTCAAAAATATTATGGTAAAAAAAGCTATATAGAGAGAAAGGAGATCAGTGGTTGCATGGGATTGGGAATTGGAATGAGACTTGACTACAAATGGGCATGAGGGAACCTCTAGGTAAAGTATTAAGAAATTAGATTGCGGTAATGGTTGCACAACTGTATAAATATTCTAAAAAGCATTCAATTGTATACTTACAATGAAAAATTTTATAATATGCAAATTACACCTCAATAAATTTGTTTTTAAAAAAGAAGCTGGACTGTAAGGATATAAACTCTTAACCAAAAAAAAAAAAATCTAAAATCTTATCAAAAAAAGTAGTACCAATGAACTGGAAATTGCCTACTGCATAGAATTTCTGAGATTATAAAAGGCTCTTTAAAATGTCAGAGTGTCCTCCTACATTTTATATGATTTTTTGTTGTTGCTATTGTTCTGAAAACACTTCAGTGTCCACACTCTGTTATGTATCACACCCCTATTTTTTTTTAAGATTTTATTATTTATTTATTTATTTGACAGAGAGAGAGGCAGTTGAGAGGGAACACAAGCAGAGGGAGTGAGAGAGGGAAAAGCAGGCTTCCCGCCGAGCAGGGACCCTGATGGCGGGCTCGATCCCAAGACCCTGGGATCATGACCTGAGCTGAAGGCAGCCATTTAACAACTGAGCCACCCAGGCACCCCATATCTCTATTTTTAATGGAAGAAATAAAATCTATCAGTCCATTTTTTTATTATATATTGAGTGCCAACATTTTGGACCTGATGTAACGATCCTGTATACTCCTTATTACCAAGAAAGTGGGGTACAGGGAAGATTGAGGTTACAGAAGCTTTCTTGATGGTGGGGAGCCTAAGGAATAAGACAACAGCTGTATTTAGGAGCTAATGTCCAGGGCAGCAGTTCTTAATCTTGAATGAACATTGGAATCACTTGGGGAGCTTTAAAAATCCCTGTGCCCTGGCTGCACCTAGACCAGGGGGATCCAGATAGCAGTATTTTCTAAAGCTCACCAGGTGTGTGCAGCCAAAGTTGAGAACCACTGGTCTAGTGGAAGAGGTGGAGGCTTAAGAACCTTTATGTTCACGACCAACTGTCTTCTGGGAATGTGGTCTGAAACAGTTGCATTGTAGCATCTAGAACTGCTGTCCAATATGGTAGCCACCAGCCATGTGTGATTACTGAGCACTTGAAGTAGGGATAGTCAGAACTGAAATATGCACTGGATTTTGAAGACTTAGTAAAAAACAGAATGTAAAAATCTCATTAATAATTTTAAACATGTATTGCATATTGAAATAATATTTTGTTTGGATCTATTGGGTTAAATAAAATATATTACTAAAATTAATTTCACCTCTTTTCTTTTTTATGTGATTACTAGGAAATTTGAAGTTACACATGTGGCTGCAATAATATTTTTTTTTTTGCTGCAATAATATTTTTATTGGACAGTGCTGATAATCATTCTTAAAAAGAATAATAAAATCTCAGAGATGAAAATGACCTTTGAAATCACCCAATTCAGTTCCTTCATTTTATAGCTAAGGAAACTGAGACCCAGAGAAAGTGACTGGCCTTACAACACACAGCTAGAAAGTGTCATAGCAGAGATTAGTCAGGTCCCCTGACTTGTGCTGTCTATGGCTATTTCCATCACACTTCTTCAAGGATTGTTAAAACAAAAGTGCTCTATCATCTCCTCCCAAAATAGAATGTTTAATTTAATCAACTGGTACTGAAACATGTACTTTTTATAGAGCGCCTTTTTCCCTCTAGGATGTTCTATGTAAGTCTCATGCCTACAACTTCTCCTGACTTTGGTGCCATACATCCAATGTACTACTCTTGGTGTCATAAAATAAACCAAGAAAAATATAAAAAGATCATATCTCACATTCCACTTTATACTAGGAAAGGTTACATGTCAAAGGGCACTTGCAGAAATACCACAAAAATAAACTTAAGGGAAAGAAATTGGTAGGGGAGGGCAGGCAGGGGGGTTGAAACACAATGAAAATAATATTTTGTGTTCCTATTTTAAGTGCCTTTCTCAATGCTATATGCATAGCAGCTAGAGGCAAGCTGGAAAGCCGCCAGGTCCTGGCTGCCAGCAAAAATTTTGTCACCTCCTTTGAACATCTGAAGTATGTTTACCCAATAGATTTCATTAAATTACACTTCCATTAGGAAGCATACAATGTTGATACTCATCTCAAAGATCAAAGGGATCGCTAAGAGGCATGTCATCCTGCTCCCCAGCTGATTGCTATTTCTGGGCCAATCAAGGAAAGGAGCCAGAACAATACTTAGTTAAAAAAAATTGTAGCATCTCCCCAAGGACTATAGACTAAGAATCTGCAGCCCCATTATCAAAATAAGCATATCATTAATGACAATACTTATACAGTGAGTTATTTTAATACAACTTCTACACAACAAACAAGCTGGATTTGGGTCATTAGCTAAATTTGCAAAGCAGTATTTCTGAGGGCTGAAAAACTCTTCAGTAAAAATATAAAGTTTAGAAAATGGAGAAAGTCCCATTTACAAATGCAAGAGACAGATCCAGTTTTTATTAGTTTCACTGTGATTCTAAATAAACCAACAGGTAAGTCAGGTTGGAGATGGTTAATTTAATTACTGGCGGGTTGTAAGATTTTTTTTCCTCATCTCACTAATTTTTTTGATGGCTGATTTAAAGAAACACCATAAGTGCATTTTTTCCGAAGGTAAAACTATTCCATCTTGGAATCCAATGACTTATGATGAAAACACTTAACTTCCAGGAGCAAGGGACACTAATTTCAAAGGATATAAGATTTGGCCATGGAAAATCAGGAAATGAAAACAAGTCATTTCAATTAGGATTAGAAATATTTAATTTTGGTTGAACAGAAATAGTTAAAAATATATATATGGTACTGAGAAACAGCTATAAATCCCAAATCTTTTATTTGAGATTAGAAAAGGTAGTTCAGCAAAAGCTCAATGTTCTAAGCCTGATTTTGGGTAGTGGAAACTCTTCTCTAGTAATTTTATTGAGGCAAATCTAGTAATTTGCCCAAAACAGGATGAAAGAGGCAAGGTTCAGGCAAGTGTTCTTTCTACCTAACTCTTTCTACAAGCTCTGGTGGTAAAGGTATGTCACCCATCTATAGCCACAACCCAGATTTCAGCTGTTTTCTTCCAAAGTGTAGTCAACCTCTTGGTTGCCCATATTTGACACATCATATGAACTCTAATTATCTATCTTTTGCAATTAATCATCTGACAATTACATTTCCTGTACTTATAAGCATCCAGCTGGGAACTGAGTTTTATTCTGAGAGGGAAAAAAGAGGATTCAGGTTTCTAACAAATTACTTCTAATTAACCAGAACCTTTTTTAGTCATCACAATGTAAAGATGCCTACAGCTAGTGAAAGAATTTATTGTTTGCATTCATAATGATACTTTAAATTTTAATTTAAATTTCCCCAAAAGGCAGTTCTGGAAATGCATTGCACTAACATCAGTTAAACAAACATTCTGTTTGGCAGTACACAAAGAATGAGGGAAAAGAAAGATCATTTCTAAGGAAAAGGAACTTGCAGTATGACCAGAAAGGGCACCCAGCAAAATTAAATAAAGCAGAGATTCAAGGTGTACATCTTCAAAGTGGAAGATACAAGTTATTTTCCAGTAAGTCCAGAAATTGGCAGGGCTGAGTCATACAAATTTTAGAGCTGGAAGGAACTCTAGGAATCATCTACTCCAGTGGTCCTCAGCAACCACCTGGAACTATTTAGAAATTCAAATCCCCAGATCCTTGTGGGGCCGCACCAACACCTTCTGAATCAGAAACACTAGGGTGGACACAGCAATCAGCCATCCAGGTGATTCTCACCCACTGGTCTAGTTTAGGAACTACTGATAGTCTAACCACTTCACTGTGCAGATGAGGAAACTGAACGCTGAGATTAGAGGCCAAAGTTTATACACAAGAATAAAATTAAAGCATGACCTTGAGGAACTTACTATCATCTTTCTTTTTATTAAGAAAAAAATCTTCGTTAGTATCTAAGATATAATACTGTGGCCTAGCACATAAGTTCTGGGACTACTGATCCTTAAGATCCCCAGCAGCTCTTTCCTTTCACAGTAGACTTAGCTCTTGAGCTCCTGGGACCTAAAATACATAGACATTCCTAGAGTATTGGTTACAAGGTTCCCTACAACATAAAATTCCACAAATATTAAACTAAGAAGAAATGAAGACCAGAAAGAGGAAGCCAGGGTCTTACGGGACTTTAAACCAAAAAACCAGATAGCTGCAAGAATAGCATTTGGAAGACGGTGCTATATTGGAAAGAACACTGGATACAGAATCAAAGAATCTTGGTTTCTCATTCTTGCTCAGCCGGTCAAGGACCTTGGGCAAGCCACAGTTATCTCTGGCTGAGGATGTGGCTCCTCATCTCAAAACACCTACTTCTGCAGGGCTTCTGAAAAGATAAAATGCAAACCGTCCTTAACACAGCTTTTGGTACATAATGAGCACTCAATAAACATTAGCCCCTTCTTCCTCTTCTCTTTCAATTTACAGAGGATGCAGATAGAAAGTTATATTCCCAGTGATTGTGCTCCGAGAGGCTCTACCTAGCTCCATTCTTGAAATGTATAGTTCTGTCTAGACATCGACACGTTCTCCATTAGCCCTCACCCCTGTTCCTCTCTATTCTCTCTACCAGATACCCAGAAAAATATTGAAGGTCTCATGGGTTGTTTTTTAATATTTCAGAAAGATTAATAGTGATCATATACTTAATCAGTACAAGACTACACAGCTTAACTAAAACATCAAGTTTGTTTTTGTTTTTTGCTTTAGGCTGGAATATATGAACTTAGTTCTCTCATACTGATTTAACAAAACTTGACTCTCTCACATATTTAAAATTTTATCTCCCTAACTTTGTTAATAAAAAAAGTAAGGAAATCAACACTTCCTTAATAAATGTTCTTAATTTGGTTTACCTGGTGGTGAAAAGTCTGGAAAACATTAACCTAATGGCTTTACTTTAAAGATTTACATGGGAATCCCTTGGGACCAACTCGGGTCTGTGGGACCACAATCTCCCAGGGGGAGTCCTTGACTTGTGGTTGGCTGTTTTGTTTTGTTTTTAAATGCCACAAAGACTTTGAGCACTCCTGGCCCTTAACTACTGCTAATCTGTACTATCTTCAATACTGGAAAAGGAGGAGCCATAATCCTGACTTCCGACTATGACTCTCAGCTGCCCAAATGGACAAGGATGAAGGCAAAGGCAGTTGGGGTTGGATATTGTACACTGTGAATTTAAAATTATGGGTGCCAATTTGTGAAAAGAAAGGTCCTTCTACACTTATCAGTGAGAAAGTGATATATTTTCAGAAACAAAGGAAGAACTCAGAAAATTTCTCATAACTTAAGAAAGATGGGAAAAACTAACCCCAGGGTATTTTAAAGCAAATACTGTTCCTCAGGGTATAAGGCTAAAGTTTGTATTGTGATTATTTTGTTTTGTATTTTAAATGCAAAACATTATTTGATTATTTGGGATATAAGTATGAAAATGTACTATTTTAAAGGAAAAACTTAATCTTTTCTTTGAAACCAGTGGGCATAATTACACTAACACCTTTGGATCTGGTTCTGGGTTGATATGGGATAGCAAAGTCCTATATTTTAACCACGAGGAATAAGGTATTTTACCCACAGTTAGAAATGCTCTACATTGTAATGTACATTTCATCATTCAGTCCAACTTGATTTCTTCACCACATACTTCATCTATTCACTCACAGATATTTATTTAGAATTGAGATACTTTTGCACAGCATGATCACAGTTCTTATTCTAAAACAGCATATAATGTAGTTGGAGCAACAAGACTAATGGCATGTGGGAAAAAGCAAACTATAAGGCAGCATAAGGTTTAGGACCCAATAGTGCAGACGCTGGAGGAACGGTGGACGAAACAATCAGAACATGTTAGAGTTCCATTGGAAATAAGTGTTCTGACAATATCATAGTATTCCTTCAGTTTATTTACGATAACATTTTGAAATGTGGCCCAATAAACCAAATCACCATCCAAAGAGTTCTTTGAACATTTCTTTGTATGATTAGCACCCTTTATTCCTAACCAATCTACACAGGCAGAAAATTAAGGATTGGACCTATTACTACCAAAATATTTCTACAGACTTAAGTTAAATTTTGAGATGAAGGCCAATTTTTAAGTTAAACTAAATGGAAAAAGCATTTTCTTCCTTTTAGATGAATTCATTACAAAAGATACGTGGAGTGGAGGAGATTGTGTCAGGTCAGAAAGACTAGCTGGAGCAATGATTCTTGAGTCATATACTGAAGGCCACAGGGTGGGAAGCTGGAGAAGGGAATCGTGGACAAAACAGCACATAAAAAGGCAGTTAGGTAAGAATAAGTGAATGAGCTGCACACAGCAACAGCTCATACATTAATTTGATTATGGGAAGCAAATTTAAGCTTCTGAAATGAAGCTTTGGAATTAGGGAGAATTAGGAGTGAAATGAATGCTAGAATGTGAAATTTGGATTTGACCCAATTGGCAATGATAAGCCCTGAATGCTCTTCAAAGAAGCAACATGGGAGAAACCCCACACCTCTTTTACAAGGCCAACTCTATCGCAGTGTCTCTCAACCCAGATGCACAGTATTTATAAAATACATATGCCTACACAATCGCCCTTATTCTGAGGTCACTTTACACCTTTAAAAAGTGGTATTATCTCTAACTGATATTTTACCTCTTTAACAGACCCATAAACAATCCCCTGAAGTAAGAAGAGATTTAATATGGTTAAATCAAGGATATGCTGTAAACAGAAGAGTGGAAATACAGAAATGATCTAGCCTAGGGATTGGCCATGGAGTCAAGAAAAAAGGCCTACGTGTAGGTTCAGAAACTACGGTATATGAGTCTTTAATCTGAACATCTTGTTATGGGAAATATTATGGGTTATCTGCTTTTTTGGTATCTGTATATTCTTTGCACCTGTGACAGCATTACATGCAAAATCCTACTATCTTGGATTTAAAGGTGTCTAAGACTCAGATTTCCAAAACTAGTTTTGGATAGCCTTTAAGCATAAGACTACTCTTTCAAAGACAGGGAGAGTAAACAAGAAAAGGATACGCCGCAAAAGGGCACACTATAATAAGGATTTTCTGACATGTCTTTTCCATGTGTTTTCTAAAAATACATTTCCCAAAACATTTTCATGATGCATTACTTCATTCTTAGGTAGGTAGAACAGGTATCATTAGTCTCATTTTACAAACGAGGAAGGGATGACCCTAAAAGGTAAGAGACCTGCACAAACTCTCAAAGGCTGGTGGTGGCCAAGACAGAATTTAAACCCAGGCCTCCTAACTAGAATATCCAGTGCTCTTTCCAGCCCACTCCACTGCTGTCCCATATGAGCCTCTATAAGCCAAAAAAATTTTAAGTGCTACACGACACTCTCAACTGTTAGATCTTAGTACAGACATAAGTGTGGCCAAGTGTTGTAAGAAATGCTTTAATATAAAGTATGTATGGGGCAAGGAGGGGAATTCATAATGCTTTCCTCAGGCTCTCTTATTAACCCCAAATATTTTTTTTTAAATATTTTATTTATTTGATGGAGAGAGATAGTGAGAGCAGGAACACAAGCAGGGGGAGTGGGAGAGGGAGAAGCCGGCTTCCCGCTGAGCAGGGAGCCCAACGCAGGGCTTGATCCCAGGGCCCCGGGATCATGACCTGAGCCAAAGGCAGGCGCTTAACGACTGAGCCACCCAGGCGCCCCAACCCAAAGTATTTTTTTATAGGTGAATAGAAGGATGCTACGAAATGATTCAAGAGAGAGGAAATGAACACGGACAGTAACATAAAGAATTAGAAAAATAAATACATCTTGCAGTTGCAGTTGTTTCAGCAGGAGCACTACAGAGAAAAGCTCTCAAGAGCAAATCTTACGGCAGCGGCTGCTTTCGGCGGAACATGAAACAGGAGTGGGAACAGGCTAAAAAATAATAAAAACTTTGAAAAAAAGTTAAAAGATGCATGTAACTTAAAACTAACATCTTTTTCTACACCAAAAGGTTAAATTGTAAGGTTGACATTTGCATTTGTCATGTTGTCAACGCTTTCTGTCTATCGGCATGTGTACAAACAATATCTAAAGATGTCATCTGCATATTTATACCAAAGGAGCTTATGAACAGGACCTGTCAGTATATTTTAACACCCTTCCAAAACGTCAGCTTTCATCAGATATAAACACAACATGTTTCATTTATTAGTTTGGTCTTAATATAAAAAGTTGACAATCATGTGTCACTATAACTATTGATAAGGTAAATATGGACTATAGGAAAATGTCAAAAAGTTATTGAAATGTTTGCTGAAATACTACATCAGGTTGTATTTATCAGCTTTTTTCTGCCAATGAATATGTCATATTTTCCTACATATGGCCATTCCTGAGAAGATGTACCCAACGGAGCATTTCAGAAACTTCAGGCTTAAAGCAAATGAATTCCCAGGTATGAGAAATTTAAAAGGAGTCAGAACACAGAAAACACATACAAAAACACATGGCATTATTATTTTGTTCCACTAAAGTTAAACAAATTGTGCTCAAAGAACAATCCATACTGGATGTAACTGTTTGGTTAGAATACTTACGTTTTGTGTTCCTATCACTTACCATAGATGTTGAAAATTGTAAATTCTTAAATTGAATTCACTAGGCACTTACTGAACACCTACTATGTACTACATTTTTTTGGAATACTTCAGAAAACATGACAAGTGGAAGACCCAGGCTCCTTTCCTGAAGATCTTACAATTTGGTTGGAGTAATAAAACATAAGTAAGTGAAAATCAATAAATCATTTCAGCACTGACATGGAAACAGTGTGTAAGTTGGTACAGGTTATAAACATACGTACCAAGGCGAAAGGGAAGTAAAAAAAATCGATCATGACAGGAAAGATGATTACAAAAGACTTCTCGAAGCAAGTGGATAAAGGGCTAGGGGTTGCAGAAATGGAGGATATGTCAATAGGAGACTAATAGATTATATTGAGCCAAAAGTTCCACTGCATACCTATTATCCTAAACTGCATGTAGAACCGTTTTAAAGCAATTTGAAAACTTTCACCAGTCTTGAAATGCCAAGCATTCCCATTTTCAACGTTGTTCACCAACACAGCTCATGGACCGTAGGGAGCACAGAGGTTGCCCCCTGTATATTCGAGTTAAAGAAGCAGAGACACAATGACTTGCCCAGTGGCACTCAGCTAGTTAGTATCAGAGCTGACACCCAAAGCCGGAACTCTGGACTCTTAACCCAGGGTACTTTCCACTGCATCACACCACCTCTCTTGGTTAACAGCCTGTCTGAAATAAATGTATATTGGTTAGTGAACCAAATGTTCTTGAAACTCAACACGTTGGAACTCACAGAGACTGTAGTGACTTTTTAAATGCCACAAAATGGTATGATTTAGTAGCTTTAGAGTCAGATAGATTTGACTTCAAGTCCTGGATCCAAATTATGACACCTTGGGAAAGTGTCAGCTTTTCATAACCTCGTATGTCTGAATTATAAACTGGTTGGGTAGAATAAATGATACACAACATGATGTCTAGCTTGTTACAAGTCCTCAGTTGTTACTTCTTTCTCCCTCTCCCTCTTCAATCCTCATCAGTGATCCTTCTAGACTGAGTTTTCAATCAGCAGTAATTCTGCCGCAAAGGGGATATTTGGAATAGCCAGAGACATTTTTTTGATTGTCACGACTAGAGTGGGGTGGTGGTGGTCTACTGGCATTTGGTGGGTAAAGGCCAGAGATGTTGCTAAACATCCTACGAGGCACCAGACAGCTTCCCCTCACCCCCAACAAAAAATTATCCAGCCCCAAATTTCAATAGTACTGAGGTTAAGAATTTCTGTTCTAGACCAAAGAGAAAGACTACCCATTACCACTAGTATTCTGTTAGAAAAGAGATCATACCTTTTCTGCCCCCAAAGACAAGCTTCCCAACTTCACCAAAGTATCAAAATCAAGATAGAAACATATCAGATCCCCAAGCTGGAGTACACAGAGTACAAAAATACAACTGCATTAATATTCCTTGCTATATGGATTCTACTTGCATGTGATAGATTTGCTGCAGATCTATATTTCCAGAGACATGGAAAGATTATTTCCTTAGAATCCCCTCAAGGGGGTAATAATTAGTTAAAAAGACATAAATTTCTGAATCTTTATGAATCTTTTTTTTTTTTTAACTGGAGGACTGGAAAATTCCTCCTTAATGACAACATCAGTTTGTACTTTGAGATCTTTCTTAGTACTACCTAGATTCCAAAAAGACATTCCAAGTATCAGGATATAGCAGGAAGAGGCAGAACATTGCACGAGTCCCAACAAATGGGCCCCCCAGGCAGTTGCTGGAGGCGTCCTCATCCTTCTGGTGTATACCTGAGACTTTCCCACCCTTTCCCTTACACTTTTACTTTCTCCCGACTCCTATTTTCTCTCCTCTCTTTTCCTTTTCCCTGCTGTCTATGCCTCTTGTCACTTGCCAGTGAGTGTTTAGCCCCAGTCATGACAGAACTCAAAAGACAAAATGCTTGATTCAGCGGCAAGGTTTCAATAATGCTTTCTGTGAAATAGGAAGGAGAGAGATAGGAAGAGAGTGTATTTTAATTTGTGCTTTCTAGGTGTTATACCTACAGGGTGGGGGGAGATTTTGCAGACATAGTAGAAGAGCCCCCATTTCAAAAAATGTTATCAAGGGCTCAAGAAATATAGCTGCTCATAATCTATTTATTAATCTTAAAAAAACATAGTATTTCTAATTTTGCTGGGTTTAAAATCATTCCTCTTTGGAGTGAAAGTGAACTCTTAATACAAAGGGGCTATGGTAAATGAATTTGGTCTTGGAGATTTCTCTCAGAAAATGCCACAATATGGTATATTTTAAGTATCAGAGTGAGCCACAGTGCCATCTACGGCCATCTGAATTAGAAAGCAGAATTTTGCTACTTTGACAATCTCCAAAGACTAGGAAGATAGAAAGCCCTCTCGCTACAGAATGCCCTGACAAAAATCTTGCCCCAAATCTGTATTTTTAAGACATATGGAAAGACTATTTCCTTAGAATCTACCTGAGGGGGTAATAATCAGCTAAAAAGACATAAATTTGTGAATCTTATGTCATAAACCCTTTGAAGTTACATACTTTCATGAGGATAATCTGACTGGAGGGCCTATAGCAAAATGATATACCCATAAACCAAGACTCACCAATCAATTCCTTATGTTTAAAAAAAAAAAAAAACCTGAGAAAATAAGAATTATTTTACTTTAAGAAATAAAATAGATTTTAAGATAATAATTTAAGACACAAAAGAGTATTTTTTTCTAATCTGAGTCTTTTTTGACTGTAGTTCAAAAATAGTTTAAAAGTTATTTCATAATCAAAAACTCTACATACCGTTTGACATGATGATCATAAGATTTAAGTTTGATATCACAAGCTATGGGTAAAATTAGAAATTTTTCAACCTGGCCACAAAAGAACCTTCAATTTTCTCCCTAAACAAGAGAAATTCTCTCGTAATTCTACTATCAAGTTGTAAGTTATTTTCCCCACACCAATGCACAGCTATCATCATTTGGAACCAAGTAGATTTTCTCTTTCTTTCTGTTCCAAATTCACTCGGCTTACTGCCAAGAGAAAATACAGACACGGGGGAGGCAAAGAGCAATTCTGTTAAGATCAATGAAGATGTTGGCCATAACAGAATCCTATTTATCCATCATCTGTACTTCTTTTTCTGATTAGAGATTACTAGCAATTTCTTGACAATTCTTGTACAAAATTAAGTTACAATCAGTCTTGCAAGACTTCACAAGGGAAGGAAAAAAAATATATATATATATAGTTTTTCCTACTAAATCTAAAAACAAAACACACACACACACACAAACTTTATAACTATTCCATTCTTAAAAGGGGTTTTAATATGCCTGTTTCCAAAGCAGTTAAAAGTGAATATTTACAGACAAAAAAAAAATTCATGTGAAGATGTTCTATTGGCACTGTCTTAAGAGGTCAAAGGCACAGTCTATTTAGTAGCATGAAATTAAAGGCTGAGGGTTTTGTTTTGCTCTAAGCTCAAGTGAAAGTTTAAAATGCTCGTTTTGCCACCTAGGGAGAAAAACTATGCTATGCTATGCTCTGGTTATGGTTTCATGCTATGGCTTCTGTTTTCCCCAAATAAAGGTTATCATAGCACGTAACTTTAAACCAAAAGGAAATTAAATTTAAAGCAATTTCTTAATTGATACAAAAGAAATGTGGGCAACTGTTACTGTAAAATACTGGATTTGCCAACTTAAAAAAAGTATGTAAAGTAATAGCACTGAAGATTTGAAAGAAAAAAATGAAAATAAGTTAAAATGGCCCACTGCAACTCTCAGGAAAGAAGAGCTTCATCCTTTCAGATGCTTCACCTAATATAAAGAAACCACATTATCCAGCACGTGTAGTCTTTCAATGGTTCTGAATCACAACTGAGACAAAGGCTGAGCTCAACTTAACCAGCGAGGCTTTACTGAGCTCTCAAGCTCGTCAAGCTCTGATGCCCGAGTCACCCTGTACCAGTCAAATTGTAAAGTCTGGGAGTGGGCGCTGGGCCTCAGGATTTTCTACGGTCCCCAGATGATTCAATGCGTAGTGAAGTTTGGAGCTAAGGCACCAGCCCCATATTTTACACCTGATGTGATATCAGACACTTTGGGCCTCCCCTTCCTCCTTTCCATCAATACCACCCCCCCCCCACTTTGTTTACCTGGTACTTCCAACCTGAATCAATCCTGCTTCTCTGATGTTCCTTCTCGTACTTCAAGTCTCAGTTTGGGGCTGTGACCTGCTCGTGGAACCTTTAGTTCCACGGGGCTGCCCCTCCCTGAAAGCATACCCTCTCATACACTATCCCATCAGAGCCTCTCCAATTTCACTTACCACATTATTATAAAGACTGCGAGCTTCTTGAAAAATATGTCTTACTCATCTTTTGACCACTTACTCAATGCTTGACACATAATGGATACTAAGTATACATAAATTATTTATAGTAATCTATTACAAAACAACAACAAATTGTTCAAAACCACCAAAATTCAAACTATGAGTGAAGTGGATAGAAAGAACACAAGCGTGAAAGTTCTCTTCCTCAGCTTCCTAATTTGTTCTTTATTTTTTTTTTCAACATTTATTTATGTAAGTCATCTCTATGCCCAATGTGGGGCTCGAACTCACAACCCAAAATCAAGAGTCTCATGCTCTTCTGACTGAGCCAGCCAGGCGCCCCTCATTTGTTCTTTAGTTTGAAATTAATTCTAATATTATTTGTTTTACTAGTGAGAATTTAAATAATTTTAGCTTCCACCATATTTTTTCTAGTTGTGTACTATCTTGCCTTATATATTTGGGTGTATTCTAAACCAAATTCTCAGCACATGACAATGTTTGGAACTTTGAAATATCAAGCTATTCGGTTGTCTTTAGGTAGGCTAACGCCCATTCTTTGTTGCTATTAATGACAATATTTAACAGGTACTATAGAATCTCTCACCTTCTCCTTCTCAATGCTGATATGTATGTTAGGCCAGTGACATAACAATGCAAAAATAGTGACTTCTAATAGTTTCTGGGAAATGTCAGTTATCAGAAATTAGGGAAAGAATGGGAAGGAAATCCAAAGTAAATAATTTAACATATATTTTTAGCTCTAGATGAAAAACTCAGCACAACCATAACTCTAATTAGTCATATGAAACATGTAATAAAGTGATATAAAATAACATACAGTACCATGATTCTTCTACCTTATAATTCTGAATCTCCTACCACAAGGTCAAAAAGAAACTGCTTATATAGATCAATTTCTAAGATGTTTTTTACAAAACAAAATGCACTAGAATATAAAAGCACTGCAACTTACAAGGTCATATCTGAGAATAAGAAGGAAGATTTCAAGTCTCAATCCTTTGTGTAGATGGCAGTCAGTCTACTGAAGCACTGAGAAAGAGGGTTTACATTTTTGGATTATTGAAGGAATCTTCTGGCTTTACCACCTCTAAACTCTTTAATTCTAGGATCACCACTTGTGCACAGGGAAGTCACTGACTAAAAATTAGTGCCGTTCTCAAAGTCCTTGCACAGTTCTTATTTTATTTGACATTCCTATTTACCCATTAGGGAGGCAGAACCGATATGATGATCTAAATTTGCAGATACAGAAACTGTAGCACAGGATGAATATGCCACATCTGAGGTCTCAAGCCTACAGTTCCTGGGCTATTCTCACAATTTCACACTTCCTCTTCTAACGAAGTAGTCCATGACCAAATTTAGCTTGCACACAATATCAGAAAAATATGGGATGGACCATTTCTAACAAATGTCTAACAATATATACATGATTGTTTTGAAGTGTAAATAAAGCCGTCAAATAGGGGCCCTGGATCAGACAGCATTTGAAATGAATAGCACTGAATCATGTTCTTTAAAAAAATGGAGAAAAAGAAAAATTTAAGCTTCACTGAAACTAAACAGAATATAATCTGTAAGATTCTAATTATGGAGATAGTTTTCTCCTTTCTAAGCTTCACTTTAAAAAGCACATACGTCCATAAATAAGACAAACCTAGTCTTAACTTCAGCTGAAATTTATTTGTAGACTAAGTTTATACAAAAAGATCAAAATAAGAAAACAATGAAACAAAAAATGTCAGTCATTCAATATGCAGAAATGCAATGTTCCATTACGAAAGTCAAAGAGTATCAGGTAAAAAATTCAGAAGAGATTGGCAAAGACGTCTCTTGTTTTAAAGCACATAATACATTTTTCAGGAACTCATTTCATTTCTATAATCAGACATTTCACACTAAGGCCAATGCCATGCAGTGTAACTTTCCAAACCATAAAATCTGACACTCACTCCATTTTAAGAACGCAATTACAGAGCAAATTCTTCATAACCAATAATAGAAATCTCCATTTTCTTTTCTCTTCTTTTGCTTTGTCAAATATTTATGTACTTAGTTTAGTGGAGCGGGGCAAGGGCAGAGGGAGAGGGTGAGGGAGTCTCAAGCAGACTCTCCACGCTGAGCTCGGAGCCCGATGCGGGCTCAATCCCTGAGATCATGACTTGAGCCCAAACCAAGAGTCAGATGCTCAGCCGACTGCACCACCCAGGTGCCCCCCCAAATCTCCATTTTCATAGTAGATTTCTAAGTCCCAGATTTGCAAATGTGAATTTGCAAAGACATGAGGAACTTCAAGAACTAATAAAATGCACTAAGGATGGGGTCCCATTTCTTGATGTTCCTAAATTTGACCACACTTAAGCATTTCAGAGGGATTTCTAGAAAAGCTTTTAATCCATGATCTTATGAACTTCTTAAAGGAAAAGCCAAAAGAGCAATTTGACTCCACATTTGTTATTTGTTTTTACTCTTAAATATGATTCTTCCATTTGGGGGAACTAAAACACACAAAGTTAAACAAAACAACCTAAGCAAAAAAATGAGACCGTTTCCTGGTAAGCTTTTAAAAGGACTTGGAATCCAGAGAAAAAAAGTCTCTGGTTGGAATCTCTTCTACCCCATTTTAACTTCTTGTACAGGGAAGCTGAAAATAGTCGACATGGCAAAGCTCTTCAGCTAGTATTCCACAGTTTAAAACCCTTCACCTGAGAGATCACTTCTGGCTTGTCTTCATCAGCAGCAGCCCAATGCTCCTGAAAGCGATATGCTAAGTCAGAAGTGCCTAATCTGTTTTAAGTTTTGTTCTGAACCTCACAAACGTAGAACTAGATAAAAGACAATAAGAATGGCATAAAGAGCAACTGAGGATTCACAAAAAAAGAAGTAAAAGTCAGAACCACCATGTGTCATTCCCAGTTGCTAATTTACGTCAATGTAGCAAAGTACAAAACTGACACACTTTATTAGAATATGTTTGTAACCCTAGGACTTAAGTAGGAAACTTCTAGTTCAGTCCTTGGTGTTACATAATGCAGGTGTGAGTTTCAAGATCCCTAGAACATAAGCTTTAAGAGGGTGATGAACATGTGGGCAACAGTTCTGTGTGGAGCCATGACCTTGAGGCTTTGGGTTGCTCCAGCATCATCACTACCAGATCATCACCGTCCCACTTTACTGTTTGGCATTTACCAGGAGAGTGACTGGCAAGTACTTCGATAAAAAAGCATTTCATTTAAAAATCAATGAGCTACTTTTCTTTCCAAGGAAAGTATACCACACATGAAAAATGAGAATGACTCAAAGGCAAAACCAAGTAAAAAGTCTTGTCTCTAAAACTACTTAGTGCTTTTCCAAGAGAATTACACAGGGGTTCCACAACTCTTGATAACGCAGCCTCTGACCATATATTTACAGAATATCAGACTATTTTTGACCATGGGACAGTTTATAAGCAACCAGTAAAAAGTTTACTATTCATGAGCAAACAATTTAACATTAAAACAGAGCTGGCTTTTTGACGATGGCAATTAGCTTCTTCATGTTCCAAACACCAAATAACATTTTCCCATTAATTTTTAAACCAATGTGGCTTTAACTTAAAATAAACTGTACATCAAAAGAATGGAAAATAAACAGCCAGGAATACAATTTGACGAATTGGATTTATTTAGTTTATTTATCTAAACAGGGACCATTGGATCTCTTTAATAGGCTGACAGTTGCACTGGGCTGGTTAATAAAACATTCAACAGTGTCTTCAGCCAATATAGAAATGCAAATCCCATCAGAAATATTTTATTCATGAGGCAGTAATTTCAGTTACTACCAGTGCCTTTAAAAAAAAAAAAAAAAAAAAAAAATTTTCAAAAAAAAATTTCCATTTTTTTACTAACAATGAACCCAAATTTGCCACAGGCTACGATTAATCTTTCAAAAATCTTAACCTGTTTTTACCTTTCCTCTTTACTTCTTAGGTGAGATCAGAGAGGCTAGGCAAAACAAGCAAACAACAGAAAAGTCGATAATAATTTGTTAAGTCATTTAAGAAGGATTATAAGCAGAGACAACTACATTAAAACCAATAAGCTTTCTATTCTTTTGTTTGTGTTAAAGGAATTTAGCACTGTAAAAATACACTTCATCTGCTTAGAAAACTCAAACTGCTAGAGATGCCATAATGTTGTGGCAAAAATTTGCTCTCTCTGCCATAAAATGGCACTATAACTTTAATTCCAATGATTAAAAAAATTCATAAGTTTAGGTAAGAATAAATATTCCAATAAAATTGCACAGTCCAATGAGAGATCTGACACCAATTAAATGACTTACATGCACAGAACACGTGAATGCACACACACAGATGTATTTGCATCAGTATACACTTCAACATGGTGAATGACTACAGTGGATGTGGAAGTTTTTTTTGCAGGTAATTTGGACGTGGAAGTTATTTTTGCAGGTGAGAAGGGTCAAGAACATGAACCTTTACAGCGTCTTGGATTAGGAGACCAGAGTGACACACATGCAGAGATCAGCCCCCTTCTGGTATCACTACAGCCGAAAATAGCCTTTTGGTTTCTTCCCTATCCAGTGGGTCCATTTCCTGTGTCAGCCTCTGGATTTATTGGAGTCTCCGTGAGTAGAAGATTTACCAGGGTCAGTGCCTAGAATGAGAATCCTACAAACAAAGAAGGCCACTGGCCTGATGATTTTTTTTTTTTAACAGTTTCATACAGCAGGGCTTTAGGAACAACTGTCTTAAGGAAATAATTACAAACGAGGAAAATCACATATGTGCACATAAATGTAGTGTTACTTTCTCCCTTAAGGGCCACATCATATCAAGATAACTAATATAGTCTTCAGTTTGTGTTTAAGAAATATTGAAAATGTAAAATGAGTTCAGTTTTAGACAGATATGGAGAGCCAGGAATATCTGCTTGCCTTACCAATATTAATATATCTTCCATGGAAGAGTAGCTTAGAGAAAGAAATCTCAGTTGTGTCTAATTTTAGAGTTGTAAAATCTCCATAATGACAGGTAACAGTATCTTTCTCATACAGTTGTAGATTAAATGAGTAATGTATTTAAAATATCCAGCCCTGGGTGGCCTATGATTTTATTTCTCATCACATTCTAACACAGAGAAGATATGGAGAAAGTACAACAAAAATGATCCGATGAGTCACACTAAAAATGTAATTCCAAGGGATATTTTAATAAGAGCCATAATATTGTTGAAACTCTTTGACTTGATAATCTGCCCTCTGAGAAATGACCCTGATGAAATAATCCTGCTCTAATATGTTCATCGTAGCACAATAAATTACAGAGGGAATAAATGGAAATATATTACAATTCAACAAAAGATGAACTAGTATCACTGATTGAAATATTATGCACCCACTAAAATGATTCTGAATTTATAGAACTGAAAAATACCAACGTTAGAATCTTGTGTTAAAAAAAGGCGGAAAAACCGTGAGTTGAGAAACATCATTATTATGTAAAATAAAACAATAAATTATGCAAGGGAGAGGGGAAGGGAAGACTGGAAGAAAACAAATCAAAATGTAGAATGTGGATCTTTTGGGGTAATAGGAATAAGGTGTTTTTTTTCTTCTTTCTACTCTTCTTTATTTTCAGAATATTCTATAATGAGCAGGTATTATTTTTACAGAGAATCAAAAAACAAATGTAATTTTTTTAAATGTAAGCATATTTATTAAGTGCACATAGTGGGAGAAAATTTCTTTTCTGGAATGGTTCTGTCCACTTTGGCTGCCTTACTTCCTTCTAGAATGCACTTATGTTCCTGCAAGAAGGATAAGCTGATGCTATAATTACAACATATTACCTCTGACACTATCTAAATCTCTAAAACATGATTTCATGGTTTTCTACAGCTGCCACAGAATAGAAGTAAAATATCCCAGGGAGTCGTAAGAACAGAAAAGATAAAATGTAAACAGAAGCATCAAGTTCTTGACCTTTCAACAAAAATCAAAATTTAAAAGAGTTCAACTTTCTCATTTCCACTTCTTTAGTCTATCTTAGACTTTAAAAAAAAAAACAAAAACAGAATACGGCTACTGGCTTCACTCATAAACTCGGATACTCAAGTTGTCCATTCACCTGTTAAAAGAGAGTGCAGGTAGTAGCAGTAAAAGCTTCAAGCTGTTCCACAACATCCTTTGAACCCTGACCTAAGGGACCAACTCCGATAGTCTGCAGGTAGTTGGGTTTCTAGGACCATTCAGCCTCACTGCTGAGACTGTCAATAGAAGTGCCATTCTCTGATGTAGACAGCTTTGCACTAGGAGCTGGTCTAACAATCACATCACATAGTCTGCCAAATAGGAAAAGGACAGCATTCGGGCACCAATGACCTGGGATAGAAGTGAACTTGAGACAGGGGCTAAAAAGCCCTACTTCTAACATTCATTACAATCAATTCCTCCACCCCAAATACTGTATGTGCGTGTCCATCTTAAAGGAAGTTCAGCTTTGTTACAAGAAAAAAAGAATATGCAACTACACAAATATACCACAAGATGGCGCCAGCACCCCAGTACAATATCAGAGATGTAAAAGGCATTCAACACACCATGTCCTTATGTGACTTTTGGAACCTTATCCTGGTACATCATGTACTTGCTCCTTCTTTTTTTTCTTATGAGGCTTGGTCAAACATTTTATACAACGTTAGGTTTTTTGTTTGTACAAGTTTAGGGGTTTTTTGTTTGATTGATTTTATTTTCTTAAGAAATAGTAATCTTAAACTTGAAAAATCCTCTACTCCATATCCCCCACTTTTGGTTGGCTCATTTCCCTGGAATATCCTGACATGACACTGCTCTAGCTAACCTTACAGCAATATTGAAGAAAGAAATTACCAGAACAATTTAAATATATGAATTCTCACTTAAAAATGTTTTCAAATACATAAAGAGGATATTAAATTGGTATTTATGGAAACATGAAGTTGGAGATGGGGGATTGCAAAGGATCATGGAGAAAACATAAGAAAGTGTGTTTAGATGATTTGATTCTGGCCCTGGCTCTAAACAACATTTGGTCTTCCTGGTCCTCCATTTCCTCATCTAAAAATAAGATGACTGGATTCTAACTTCTCTGGCCTAATATTCCCAACTTACACTGAGACCGTAAGAAGCCAAAAATAAACAACAGGAGGCTTTTGGAGGCCAAATGTCCAGAATAATAGAGTATCATCATGAACAGCAACAGTATAAAAGGGAACACAACGATGACCACTGCCTTCCCTTAACTTCCCACAATTATGAATACAAACTATAACCTGATTTTTAAAATCTTTTAAGCAGCTTTATTTATTCAGTTACAAATTAAAATATATGACATAAATCATTGTAAACACTAGATTATTATTTAATTTTCAGATGCACACAATTATCTGCTAAATACTAATAAACATTAAAAGTACACCGAACTTTTATGCCACTCATGAGAGTAATTGGTACACGACTAATCCTCCCACTCTAAACAACTCTAAAAATGGACAAAATGTATGTAACAATTGTTTTTCAAAAACTGGACAACAGGCAGTGTAGAAGTACAATCCTCTGGAGAAGAGAAGCACTTCAAATGAGCCTTACAATTGCTATGGTTCTCAGCCTGTAGGTACTTTCCAGACTACAGCATGTGGAGATAGAATGCAGATGGAGCACAGCGTGTCACTGAGCTTAAGAGGCAGACACTGGAGTTTGGGATTGAGATGGAGAGAATTTAGCACAGTAATAAAGAGAAGGGAGCTACACAGAGAAGGGGCTCCAGAAATCTATAAAGGGTTCTCCTTCAGCCTATGGAGGAAAATGAATTTGCATATGCGGAGGGCAAGATCCCACAAAGCCTTGCAGAGAACAAGTACTGGGGGGCTATGGATGGAATGGAGATTCTGGAGGTCACCCAAAGCAGGGAGACAGAATTCTGACCAAACACAAGCAGAGCAGTCATTGAATGCTCCAGTCATTCAAATGGAAGCCAAGAAAAGCCATACCTCAAAAGTAGGTCTACTCTAGACATGTCCTTAAACACTTTAACAATAGCCTTGAGAGGATCAATCTGATCTGTTAGTAAGTTATCTGCTTGCCCAAATAAAGCTCAACATTCTCTAGGGGGTACCTGGCTGGCTCAGTTGGTAGAACATGTGACCATTGATCTCAGGGTTGGGAGTTCAAGCCTGATGCTGGCATAGAGCTTACTTAAAAAAAGAAAAAGAAAAAAAATTCTCTAAAACATGCATTGACAGCAGAGGTGATAAAATGCCGTGGAGGCAAAAATTGGTTCTTGACAGGATGAAAAATTTTAGACATTACAGAGACATGAGGCCCTCCAAAGGGTCATTCATAGTATGTACAGATATATATCTGTAGCATTAAAATTTGATGGCCGTGGGAGGAGGAAGGGGAAATTGTGGGGGAAAAAAAGTCTAAAAAGGTTCCTTGAGGGGGTGGTGATAATGAAGAAAAGGTTGAGATGCACCACTCTAAAGGAAACCAACAAAATCTAGGCTTTTAACAATGTATGATCCATAATACCAAGCATGTGATAATAAAATTCCTAGACATGTGAAGAAGGAATGGAACAGAACAGAAAACCTACTAGCTGACCCGGATTTTATTCAGCAGGCAATGAGCAGTCCATGGGATTTTGTAGAACAATGTGACATATTCAGATCAGTGTGTTAGAAAGATAATTCGAGACTGGTGCAGAGCGTGGTTTAGAGCGGGAGAAGAATAGAAGGAGGAAAGGCTGCTACAAACATTGAGATGAGAAAACATGAGAGCTTCTAGTAGTGGAGATGAGAGTGGGAGATATTTGAGGGCAGGACTGCTAATTCTCAGTGATCAACTGGACGTGCAAAGTGATGGCGAGGGAGAAATTAAAGATTAACTCGGAAGTGACTGGAACTTGTCAAATTTAAGTGTTTGTGTTTAAGGGACTCTGGAATAAAGTAAGTAGTAAGAAGTATTAATCTAGAGCTATAGAGGTCTGGGTCAGAAATGCAGGTTGGTGTAGACCCAGTCATTGAAGCCACAGGAGTGGATGATGCCACACAGAGTAAGACACTGGGAGTCAGCGGAGAAGCCTGAAGAATCTAGTGTCTAAGCAACAGGCTGAGGAGGAGGAGGGGCCGAGAAAAGAAAACAAGTAGACGGTAAGAGTCGAAGAAAGAAGTACTGAGCTGTCCTCTGCCCTTCCTCATCGGTACAAATGATCCCCCAAGGTCTCGACGTCACAAGGGGAATAGCACATCTGCTTCATTTGCAATAACAATGAAGGACCATCTGTGCTATTTTTCTTGGGGTTCAATGTTTCTAGGTATAGCACCATAAGAAAGTTATCAAATGTTTTTAAGAAGATAGCCTTCATTCCTTTAAACATAAAAGAATTAAATATAAAAAGATAATATGAATCAAAAGGGAATTATGTACCTATTTTCTATACCCTGTTCGAATACCTCACGTGGTGTGGTAAGGAAAAGTGGAGGAAGCTGTAGAAGAGGCATCAAAGGACCACTCACTTCTCAAAGGCTTCTCATCAAACCAGAGTAAAAGCCAAGGTCTTTACCATGTCTACGACGCCCTTGCAGATCTTTCCTCTGCCTCCCTCTGTAAACACATGCGCCTCTTCCTCTCTCTCTCACGCCACAGAGAACACCCTAGCCAAAACAGCCATGACCACTGTGCTAGCCACTCTCACCCATTTACTCACTTTATTTTCATTTATAGCACTCATCACTCCCTGAAATTATGATATAGATGTATTTGTTTATTTGTTTCTTGTCTTTCCCACTAGAGTTTAAATTCCATGAGAACAAGAACTTTATCTTAATCACAGCTTTTTCCAAGCACTTAGAGCAATGTCTTACACACAGCTGGGCTTGAGAATGATGTGTTGAATGGCATGCAGAATCAATCTGAACTTCTTGGTTCTATCATGCATAAAATGAGGATAGTCATCCACATCTACTCTGTCTACTCCTCATACAATGAAATGAAATAGTATATGTTAAAGCACTTTATAAACTTTAAGTCACTATACCATGGAAGGTGGGGGCTGGTAGTGGTAAAGGATGCCTCCTGACAATCGAAGAAAGTTGTGCTAATAATTATCCACATAAATACATGAATTTTTAATGATAGCCTGGAGAACAGGTATTCAGATCACAGTTACTGATTCCATTTTTCTTTAAAACAGAAAATATGCCTAAGAAATATGTACCCAAGCATACAATATCCAAATACCAGATTTGGATCTAACCAGATTATATTCTTCAGGAGACCAAAAAAAAACAATGAAGATTGAGCTAGCTGACTTATAAGCAACAGAAGCAATTTAATTTCTGAAAAAATTTTTAAGAAGAAAAGATTAAAACTAAATTCAGCGTTATGAGCTGAATTATGTCTACTATCTCAATTTATATGTTGAGGTCCTAACCTTTGGTACCTCAGAAAGTGACTGCATCTGGAGAAGAGTTAACTGAGTTACAACAAGGCCACCAGGGTGGGCTCTAATCCAATGTGACCGGTCTCCTTCTAAGAAGAAGAAATCAGAACATAGACACAAACAGAGGAAAGACCATGTGAAGACCCAGGGAGAAGACAGCCATCTCCAAGCCAAGGAGAGAGGCCTCAGAAGAAACCAACCTTGCTGACACCTTGATCTCAGACTCTCAATCTCCAGAACTGTGAGAAAATAAATTTCTGTTGTTTAAACCATCCAGTCTGTGGTACTTTATCATGGCAGCCCTCACAAACTAATATAATTTGTTATTTTAGAAACCAAGAGAGCAATCTGTATAAAGGTGTTTCATAAAGATGAGGTTAGCAAACTAAAATAATCCTCATAAATATTTTACTTTACTATCATCATTCATATTGAAACATTAATTTTAATTAGAATTGTCTAAGTATAAATTTGAGTTGTCAAATTCTCAAATCAATTTAAATTTTCTCATTATACCTCATATTCTCCCTAAGAGAACCCACCTTTCACAAAGCAATTAGAGAAGGTTTTATCTAGCACAGAGCACAGGAGCTAGGCAGTTATGCTTCTTTTCTGAATTTAGGCCCATGGTGGATTCCAATTTTTTTTTTAATTAATGGAAAGACAATTTAAAAGGCAACTGCATCAGAGTCACTGACGTACCCTATCTCGACTTCTCAGGAAAGTATCCATCAAAATATAAAATAAATATGCATAACTGCAAATCACCCTATCTCCAGATTCTAGGGGGATTTCTACTGGGTCTGGTACCACTGTAGTCTAGAAGACCCAGCCTCCATAAGCAAGACACTTAAGGCAGGAACAGAGGCAGAAAGACCCTCATAAATTCCTGACTTTCTTTATGAATTTGGACCCCAGGGTCAGAAATGAAGTTGATTCACATACCAAGACATGACTCCTCTGTCATTTACAGGTAAAGCTCAGTTCTTCATCTGTATCTTTTTTTTTTTTAAGTAGTAAATACACATAACATAAAATTTGCCATCTGAACCATTTTTAAGTGTACAGTTTAGTAGTGTTAAATATATTCACATGTTGAGCAACCGATCTCTAGAACCTTTCATCTTGCAAAACTAAAACTCTACACCCATTAAACAATAACTGCCTGTTTCCCCCTCTCTCCAGTCCCTAGTAACCACCATTCTACTTTGTCTCTTATCTTTGACTACTCTAGGTACATATAAACAGAATCATATACTGTTTGTCTTTCATGATTGGCTTATTTCACTTAGCATAATGTTCTCAAGCATGTCATGTCATGTCATAGCATACATTAGAATTTCCACCATTTTTAAGGCTGGGTAATATGCATGTACCATATTCTGTTTATCCATTCATTTGCTGCTGGACACCTGGGTTACTTCCATCTTCTGGTTTTGTGAATAATGCTGCAATGAACATGGGTGTGCAAATATAAAAACCCTGCTTTCGATTCTTTTGGATATATATCCAGAAGTGGAACTGCTCAGCTCTATCTTTCAAACTCCTATTACTTTTTAATTACTAACAATTTCAACATGTTATGTTTAAATTTGCATTCTTAAATTTGTATAAAGTAGGTAGAGTTGAAAGTCGGATACATAGGAAGAGAAAGCTGAATATTCTCTTGGAGCAACTGGTATAAAGGATCACTTGTATAAATAATTAGTTGAATTACTTTTGTCCTTTTGGTGGGAGGAGTGTAACATATCCTTTTAAGACTCTAATAAAGCCTATGGCGCCTATCCCAGGAGAAAAGTGCACATGGGAATGGACATCCAAAAATACCTATATAATTTCAGGACATTCATGTGCCCCTGAAGTCCATCTATGAACACTGCATCTGAAAGGCTGCAGACTAAGAAAAGCCCAAAATTGGGTTTCAAAATTCTAATAAATGCTAAGTATCAATAAATACTTTCTAAACTCAGAGGATGACATGCTTTGGATCTATCTGTGAGTCAGCAATCCAACGTACCTCATATTCCATCATTAGCTAGCTCTTCAAGTATTTTTAGACCCCCAAGCCATAAATTATAAAAACTGTGCTGTCTCTTGCACCAGCTCCCAGAGACTATGCATATCAGGCTAACTGAGGCGTGTGGAGGAAACAACAGAAAACAGAGGTGAAAATGCAGTTTAAAGATTGGTAAATATGACAGAGAGGGGGAATCTGACTCACAAAATCTGTTTCAAGTTTGCCCATTTCTTGCTTGTAGCTTCGCATCCTGTTGCTGTACATTCCTCGACTTTGGGGTGGTATCTCTCGGACTTCCAGATCCATCTGTTCAAGCTGGCAGGGTGAGAGGAAAACGTGACTTAAATCATATGCTTATACTTTATTTGGCCAGACATTTAGAGCTGAAAGGATTTAATCCCAATTTCTCGTTTTACACCTGAGGAGCCAGGCCGAGGGAGCTAGCTGCCTATGATCAAATAACAATGGGACTGCTTTGGGGCTTAACTTTTGTTTACGTCAACAAATAAATAGTTCCTGAGTGTTTGCTAGTGACATGCAGAGTGCCAAAGCGCTCACTTTGTCAAGAATGTTTGGTTTTTTTTCAAACATATGCATTAATCCAAACATCCTCAATAATAACAATTTTAATACCTTTGGTGTGTTCTAGCATTCAGTCTAACCTCACCTGGTTTGGTCTTCTGACCCCAAACCACCAACCAGGACTATGGGAACATAAAACAAACCATTATTTCTACCCTAAATCTAGAAAATGTCAGCTCAGCCTTAGTCATTTGGTGAAAATTCTTCTGGAAACTCTTTTCTGATTAGGAAAATCACATGCCAACCAGCATGTGATCTCAACCTTCAGCCTAACTCCTTCTACTTTATAACCATGTTATGGCATTAAATGGATACAGCAATTTACTAAATTACACAAAGCTCGCTGATATCACAACCGCATACTTCTCAAGAATCTGGCATTAATAACACTTTGGATACAACACATGCGCATTTACTGAGAGGCAATACAAAAAGAGTGTGACGGTTAAGAACACAGGCGTTTGATTCAGACACCTGCATCCACATCATAGGCTCCACTACTTACTAGTTGTGCAGTCTCGGACGGGTTTATTAACTCCTCTGGGGCTTACTTTTCTCATTTCTAAAAATAGAAAGTCTTTTGTAGGACAGCTGTAAATATTATATGGTATAATTCCTATAATGTGCTTACAACAATGTCTCTTGCTTGGTAATGACTAGATTAATGTTAATAATAGTAGAGATGATTACTGATGATGCAGAAGAAATACAGCAAGTAGAGACACAAGGTATCAGAGGTAGCTTATTTATACTTGGCATTAAAAAATAAAACCCACCACCACCAGCAAATTGGCTCAGGCCATGTCAAATAAACTCACACCCAAAAATGCTGCTTATATTTTACCTCTTAAAGCATTCTAATGAGTTATTTCCATGACTACTATAAGCTTATCACTAATAAAACTCTTACTTGTCCAGCATTAGAGACTGAATAATGATAGTAGCTCTCAGATAAACCAGAAAACCATGTTTTAATTCATGGGTCTTAATTTTTATTGAGAGAGAGAGAGTTTTAATTAGATTTAAACAGTGACTACTTAAATTATTGCCCTGCCTCAACATAAATGTGAAGCACCAATAAATTAAATTACTCAGCAAGGCAATTTTTTAAAATACTTCTCTCAGGGCGCCTGGGTGGCTCAGTCGGTTGGGCATCTGCCGCTCAGGTCATGATCCCAGGGTCCTGGGATTGAGCCCCGTGTCAGGCTCCTTGCTCAGTGGGGAGCCTACTTCTCCCTCTGCCTGCCGCTCCCCATGCTTGTGATCTCTCTCTCTCTTTCTAATGAACAAATAAAAATCTTTCTTAAAAATTAAAAAAAAAACAACACTTTTTTGAAATCATCATTAAGTACCTACTTCTAACAAGGTGAGCAGGATCATCCAAATAACTGCCTAAGTACACGTAAGTGAAAATCCAAGAGTTAACTACACTGCTGTTTAAGGCATTTTATAAAGACACTGAAAACAAAATTAAAAGTAGGCAAGAAAAAAAGGAAACACACAACAAGCACTTTCAACGAAACCAGGAAAAAGGTTAACATGAACTTGTTTCGTGTTGTCCCAACATTCAGATGGCCAACACAACGTGGGGGACACGGTAATCACAAGACAAGCAGCGTCCAAGAGATTAATACAAACCAGTTGTTCGGCAGAAACACAAGTAATCCTAATAAGTGAAATCAAAAAGAAGTTTTTCTGCCAGGGTCCTCCCTTGTCCAAAGGAGAAGATGTAATACAATGAACAGTGTCCTTAACAAGGATGTCATCGGAACTAAGTAAATCAGCCGTCTGATTGTTTTAAACAAATAGAAACACCTATCTTAGAACTCTTGAGGTTGGTCATGACTGAAGATGACTACAAGCTCCATGAGGGGATGACTATGTTTTATACTTCTTGGTCCAGTAAAATCTTGGTTATTAGGAAACCAGCTTTCTAACATCATTGAATACCTTGATGGCTCAACAAACCAACACAGATTTTGAGGCAGAAGAACTGCTCCTGCAAACTCAACAACAACTTAAGGGGTCAACTCAAGATCCAAATAACTGAGCAGCTGCACCTCACTACTGATGGGAAGCTTCCAGCCAGAAGGGAGGGGTGTCCTAACTGGCAGCTACGGTATGCAGGAGGTCAGTCTTTTTACATGAAGGCCAGAAAGCATGAGAGAAATAGCTGAATATAAAAAGAAAAGAAAGTAAGGAGACAAGCATTTGCAAAAAGGGAGAAACTGTCAAATGAGAGGCAAACATTCGAAGCTGGGGAGTTAGAAGCCAAGCTGCCGTGGCGACAGCACAGCAGAGGTGAGAAGCGAATCTTCTGGAGCCTGGAGAGCATCCGACATTCTGACAGCTAGAAAAGAGCCAGAGAAGATGGAGCAGTGTGGTGCAGCTCGATACCTCAGCCCTCCAAGTCACAGAGCAAAGGTCTGCTGTGTCGTGGGGAATGACAACCACCTACTTCTGCAGAGCTCCTAAAACGGCAGCCCCCTGCGTATGGCCCTGTCAGCCAAAGTCAGTCAGTTGGTCAAATAAGCCTGGAAACACTCCAGGCTTTAGCTGCCTCCTACAGTCCCTTCTCAGAGATTCATAATGTCTCAGCCTCCTACAGGGTCCGAGAAGATTCTGTAGAAAAACAACAAGTGAAAAAGATGCCAACCTCCAATTTTTCTAAGCTAGCTAATCTCCCAAACTTACTTGAACTGGTAACAGTGGTCACAAGAAACACACTTGGAGAATTGTTCTAAGTAAATCAGTAAGTATGTACTGAAGGAACCCCAACTAGCACCCTTCAGTATTTAGGAAAGCGACACACTCATTTGGAACCACAATGCAGTAACAAGTGGAGTTGTACTTGTGATACTTGGCTTTGAAACCAAAAACTGGGACACAATACTTTTTAATACTTTTTGTTCCTTGATTTACAAATTTATTTATATCCAAAAGTAGTGGATGAGCTGGAGCTCTGGATTTAGCACATTTAAATACAAGTCCATACTCCACCACTTGCTGGGTGTGGTACCTCAAAGTTACTTAATCTTTCTAGACCTCAGTTTCCCCCGTCTACAAAATGGGGGCAAGAATGGCACTGAGAATCACTCCTCTGTGGGTCTCTCATGCTCCCACATGTCTTGCTGGGCATGCCAAGAATGCGAGGCCCTGACCGCTCCTTTCTCAAGCCATTTCTCAGGGTTGTATTTACAGGGAGCAGCCCTGGGGGAGGAAATACTGTGTCCCTCTGGGACAAACAGCAGGCTCGCTCTCAGGCTGCTACAAAGCAGGGCATTTCCCAGGCTCCAGGTTCCCCTCCGGTAAGGTATTCCACTGTGCGTAGGCATTCTTCCAGGCAAACTTGCCTCACCCTGTGGGAGCTGGGGCTCAGGGACCTGAGGTAGCGTGCTGAAACTGGCAGCACCTTTTGCCATAATAAAATTCTTTTGTCTCTGACGTAGGAATCTCTTGTCTTCCGCCAGCATCCATGAAACTATGGCAAGCCCACCTGTTACAAAGCAAGTAGGGGAACATCTCAGATCTTTAACACTTCTTGATGAATAGCGTTTGTCTCACAGGGCTTGTGGGAAAATTAAATATTATAAAGCAAGTAATATGCTTAACCCAGTGTCTGGTACTCAGTATGCCTTTAACAAGCATGAGCTATTTCTAGCTATTATGAAAAGTATTATGAAGGAATAAAAATTAAAGGTGGACCTTTCATGAATCCCAAGAAACTATTAAATTCTCTTCAACTTAAAAACTGAGGAAGTCCGAATTATAAAATGCTAATCAGAAATGTTTCATGTTTCTACATAGTATAAAACAGGCTAGAGAAATGCATCAGCAGAAAAGGCTCTGGTTGTATGTTACAATATATGACCACGTCTGTACCTACCAGTTCTTTTGCTTCTTCGAGCTGTTTCTCCACATTTGCAACCATCTGCTTCTTCTCATCTGAAACAAACAATAAATATCAAGGAATTGCTAGGAATACAAGAAAATGTGATATATAAAAACCTCTATTTTTTATGTGCCTTTTCCTTCCTGGTCAGAGTAGAGAATTACCACATCAGGCAGATGACCGGATCATTCTTTGGTGGGTTAGGAACCACTTTAAGCCACTGAGTCTAGGCTATATATAATCCTATGGAGTACCTAATTATGAAAAGATGCCATAACATTTCTAAGAGAAAACAAAAATTAGTTGGTCCTTTAGAAGAAACTGTGTCAACAACAAATGTGCAAATTTAGTGGTTGCACGGGGAGTCTTCGGAGTCATGACTTTAATAAACTGGGAATCACTGACATGAATACAATTTAAAAGTCACATGGGGTAAATGGGTGATGGGTTAAGGAGTGCACTTGTAGAGATGAGCACTGGGTGCTGTATGTAAGTGATGAATCAATAAATTCTACACATGAAACGAATATTACACTGTATGTTAACTAACTGGCATTTAAATAAAAATTGGGGGGAAAAAATCACATACCAAAACAATTCCTGAAACTGGGCACGATGTTACGATCCTTTAAAAGACTGTACTTTCATTAAGAATTGGGTGTAATGAAAGAAATATTTGAAGTCAGGACTACTGATTCTAAATCCAAAGTCACCACCTACTTTGCTGGTTGTGGAATCCTGGATAAGAAAGTGTTTTTTTTCTGAGACTCAGTTGGTACTCTCTAAAATGGAAATTTAAAACAGCTAATTCTTTTTAGCTCATAAAGCTGATGCAAGTAAAATTACTTTTAAAATTATGAAGTGCTAAGTCTCTGTATGTAGTTTATTCAAACTCTACCAACATTAAGTTATCACCCAACTGTAGCTCCCTTTCCTGGGAGAGACATGTCCTAGCAGGTATTTTCAGAAAACTTCTCACCCCCATTCCAAAACAATCAGTCCATTTATTCAGAGACTACACCTAAGTTTTGTGCTAAGCAAATTTATTGAACATTTATGGTTTTGTGTCTAGCATTCTTCTTTTCTCAGGCGATAACCTCACTCTTTTGGGGCTCTCCTCTTCACCAACCAGGTCGATGGAAGATGCTATCTCCTTCCATGACCCTGCCCCTTTAGACACAGTGACTTAGCAAAGCACGGGCTTCTCACCTAGCTGGACCAATCCCAGTAGCTCAATCCCTCTTGCCACATTGGTCTGGCAGGTGAAAGTGGAGTCTGCATATAACTCAAGTAGACCAATCAAAGTCCTAGAGCAACAGCAAAGTCTTTTCCTCTCTCTTGGTAGAGTTATGATGACCTGAGTCTAGAAGCTGTTGGCATCCATTGTTCTAGCTACAAGGATAGCCACTTTGCAGTGGTTAAGAATGAAGTCTATACTGAGAAAGAAACAAAGCTGAGGGATAGGTAGTAGGTAAGTAGGTAGGTATATTTAGTTAATTAGTTTCTGGTTCCAGATAACTCTGAAACAGGTTTTGCTTGACTTTATCATGATTTGTTTTCTTGAACTAACAGATTTCTTTATTTAAAGTTAGGTTTCAGGGTGCCAGGGTGGCACGGTCAGTTAGCATCTGACTCTTGGTTTCAGCTCAGGTCATGATCTCAGGGTCTTGAAATCGAGCCCCGCATCGCACTCTGCGCTCAGCGTGGAGTCTGCTTAAGACTCTCTCTCCCTCTCTCTCTGCCTCTCCCCACTGCACACATTCTGTCTCTCCCAAATAAATAAATAAATAAATAAATAAATAAATAAATCTTTAAAGTTAAGTTTCTGTGAACCTAACGATGACCAACTAATACAACAAACGAGAGAAGTCATGAAGCTTGAAATGGGTACCACGTGTAACAGCTGACTAACTCTTCAGGAGGATAGTCAACACTAAGTGGGGAATCTTTAGTGGAAGTTATTATTTTGCTAGAACCATAATTAGGTTCTGCCATCCCCGACCCCTTCCCTTTGATCCCCCCAAACTGGGGGGGATAGCTGTCACCTGTTTTGTGCATACTCCAAATAAGAAGAATGCACATTTGAAATTAAAATTTAGTTTATTTGTCCCTCTTTGAAAAAGTTAAGCCCACATATGGCCAGATTAAAAATTTAGTATATGACCCCAAATTTATTTGCTCCTGGCACATGTCATCTGTCCGACACCTCCACAAGTTACAGGAGAAGTTCACTATTTTTATGCTGGAGCAGAATATGAAATAAGACAAGCCCTTGTTGGACCAGGGGTGAGATTATGAATTTACATAGCAGAAGGAACGTCTGGTTTGCTTTAAGGTGTTCAGTAGTTAGGAAAGTCCATGCCGAGCCTCTAGGACCAAGAAGCACCAGCTTTTCTCATCAATAAAACAAAACAAAGGAAGAAGCCTTCCTTGTCCTGTATTCCCCTTTGCTACTAATTTCTCTCTCCTCTATCCACAGTCACGTTTCCCTTCCTCATCTCCCCATTTCCGCCCGGTAATCTCGCTCTCACCCCCACCGACCCACTGAAATGACTCTAAGTCTGATGACCTTTTCTTTGCCGAAACAAATGGACATTCTCTGGTCCTACTTTTACTTAATCTTGTGGCATCCAACATTCTACTCCTCTGATCCTATCACTTTTTCGTCTCCTGGCTTCCAAGACACTGATTGTCTGATCCTCCTACACACCCACTTCGGTCTCAGTGTCCTCTGCCAGATCCTTTTCCTCCATTTATCCTTTAACTTGTTGGCATTCCTGGGAGTTCAGTCCTTACTTTCCTTCTCTTATTACTATGATCTATGTCCCTGGACAATTTCATCCACTCTCATTTTTAAACTGTTATATTATACATTTATGATCCCAAATCTTTATCTCTAATCCTGATATATTTCCAGGACCCAAGACCTTTAATCCCAATGCCTATGCCTACCTCCACTGTGACTGCCTGGCAAACTGCTATTCAAAACTTGGATTCAGAAATCATCACCTCTTCGAAGCCTTTCCTAACCCGACAAAATAGCTGGCTGCTCTCTCTTACAGAAAACACCTACAACCCTTACCTAATTCCAATAATTTATCTCTCACACTTACAGGTCAGATTTATCTTCTAGGTTGGGGGCTTTAATCATGTCTTAATTATCTTTATAGTCCTAAAATCTAGCACTGAGCCTGTCATATGATCAGTTCTTGAAAAATGACAGTTAATTGAATAAATAATGTAGGACAGTGCAAACATTTACAACAGAAGCTATGGTACCAACCACCCTGCTTTCCCTGTCTTCACACCTGCTCCTCTCCACCACTTAATCTTCCTAAAATGTGGCTTTGATTGCATCACTTAAGCCTAGCAGTCAAAGTCCTTCACATTCCAGATCCAAGCAACCTTTCCAACTTTATTTCCAACTACTAGCTCTCCACTGTATATGCTACATGCTAACCAGACAGACTATTCATTATTACCCAAACATCTCTCTCTGTCTCTCTTTTCCTGCTCTAACCTTTTGTTTAAGCTACCATTTCGGGTTCTTTGGCTGAATACAACAGAATTGATTCTGGCTAACCTCAGCCAAAAAAGGGAATTTATTAGAAAGATAGCTTTTAGAGTTAGAGTGGGAATCTTATTGGAATAAAACGGATTGGTTCATAGAGTCAATGATAAAAATGAGCCCCCAAGCTTAGAAAGGACAGCTCCCAGCGTGGCTCGGGATAACAAGGGAGCAGGAACGGACAGTCTCTGCAAAAGGAGAGTCTTGAGCAGCAATGCCATGCTCTCTTCCTGGTTCACTCTGCCTAAAATTGGAATTACAGCAAACGTTCTCTGAATGCACTCCCTTGGGCAATGTGTTCACCTATTGACCTGGATAGGGCATGGCTGCCTGTCAGTTCCACCAAGACTGGGTTTAGGTAGTTCCTCAAAGGAAAACTGAGTGCTGCTATCAGAAAATAGAATAGAGGATTCTGGGCAGTCCAAAACAACAGATACCCACCGCACCCATTTACTGCAACCTCTCTTAATATACCCTTTCCCCATTTTTGTCTGCTAACTTCCACCTCTCCTCGAGGTGATTTCCTGGGACAGATCTTATCTCCTCTGAATTCCCAGACCTCTGTGCTCTGTTCTGGTGGCTCTGATGGTCATGAGAAAATGCTTTCTGTAGTTTTCCCCTCACCTTCATTTCCAGCTCCTTGGAGGCAGGGACCACTCTTGTCATATCTTTGTCCTAACTCTGAATTTAGCCCTCCCCAGTGTTCCTCGCATTTTTAAGAGAATGAAAAGGTGATGATTTAGGAGGAAAGCATGAATGAGGAAGAAAGGAAGGAAAGAAAGACTGAATGAGATGACCTTGGAAATATCTACCAACATTACATTTTTGGCAGTCTTTGAGCTCTACTCCTATGTAATTCCCAAGACGGTTCCATGCTTTCCACACCAAATGGCAACCCCTTTACAAATGGCACGTTTCTAGGATTCAGAACTTTGTAATTAACAGCTATCATTATTTTCACAGGGCTATGTGTTGAACATTACCACAGTTAATCCTCAAAACGGCCCTTTGGAGATACTAGTATTATCAAGTACATAAACTCAGAGTGATTAAATAATTTCTCCAAAGTTAAACAGCTAATAAATTGCAGAGTTGGAATTCCAACAAGGTCTGCTGTTCAGAACTGAGCTCTTAACCTCTGATGTACTCATAAAATATACTATATAAACAAATTTCATCACCTTTTTTTTTCTTTTGCATATAGGCTTGATGAATGCTAGTATTACACATAAGTCTTTGCATAGTATGATCTTTCCTTGTGCACTCAATATTAACAGAAGTGCTTAGGGCTGGTATAGACACAAATCTACATAGCATGTTTTTTTGTTAGTATTTAAAGAAGTGCTTAGTTAGCCTTACACACCCCCTCCCCATAAAGTAGTGTGTCAGAGCTAACTTGAATTCAGTGACTGGTACCCATCTTTGTGCAATGTAGCTATTTTTAGATAAAATAGCAGCAGAAACTATGTACTGGGAAATGTGGAGTGAAACCACTAATAGAGGAATTTTTATATTACTTAAAAATGGATATATTACTAATGCTACACTATGTAGCATGGTAGAGAATGGTCAGTACTGAAACAAAGTCATTCTAGAATGATCCATGTAATAATGGATTAGAGTTGGAGATAGCAATACGAACTCATGCTTAGCTTACTATAGATGGCTACACATACAAATATTTATATATACATGATTTACTGTACACACATGTACGTCCTTGTCTGTCAGCTCAGAAGGACTAGAAGCAATAATACCCCAGTAGCAATGAGTGTACCTAGTATCCAGATCTTGTTTTCTTTTCTTTTTTTTTTAAGACAGAGAGTATAGGGGGAGGGGCAGAGGGAGAGGGAGAGAAAGGATCCCAAGCAGACTCCACACTCAGCATGGAGCCTGACATGGGGCTGGATCTCATGACCTTGAAATCATGACCTGAGACACAATCAAGAGTCAGATGCTTAATCCACTGAGCCACCCAGGTACCCCTAGGTCATGGTTTCTAACACCATTTCTCAATAAATGGAAGTAGTACTCCTTGTAGAAACGGCTGACTTTGAGACTGGTATAGGAAAAACAAAAGATGATATTGGAGTATTCTATAATACTGGAAAGTAAGAAAGTACTACAAAGGAAAAACCAAAACAAAAAACAAACCTGCAATGATAGAGGTATATCAAAAGGACACAGAAGCCAGCTAAAAGGGCTTCCAAAGGTCAAAGCTAGAACAATTTGAGCAACAAAATAAAGTAGTATTGGAATACAATACAAAGAATAAAATAAATACCATGAACCCACGGATATAAATGACTGAATAAGTAAATGGAGAAGAATAGACAAAATCTCTCCTGTAGAGAATCCCAAATGGTTTAAGATGCTAAGCCTTCAAGGAGGTGGAATATGATTCCCCACTCCTGAAGTGTGGGCTGTGCATAGGACTGCCTTCCAAAGAGTATGGAAAAGAAGCAAAAGAGTAACTTCACAGTGGAGAAACCTGACAAACACTGCTTCAGACAGGTGGTCAAAGTTCGTTAGCATCAGTAGTGATAAGTTGTGTTACAGTATATTCTTGATATAATGTGATAAAAAGAGTGCTTTATTTCTGTGATCTTTGTCCCCCAAACCCAGAACTCCAGTCTGATCATGAGAAAAGTATCAGGCAAATACCAATTGAGGAATTCTATAAAATATCCTACCAGTACTCCTCTAAACTGAAGTCTAGAGAAAAGTCTGAGAAAACTGTCACAGCTAAGAGGAACATAAGGAGCCCTAACTGCTAAATGTTTTGTAGTATCCTGGCCTGGATCCTAGAATAGCGAAAGGACATTAGGTGAAACAAACAGATAAACAAAACAAAACATAAGGAAATCTGAACAAAGTATGGACTTCATTTACTTATAATGTGTCAGTATAGGTTCACTGGCTGCAACAACAAATGTATCATATTAATATATGATGTCAACAATAGAGGAAACTGGGCATAGGACATATAGGTATTCTCCGTATTTGTGATTTTTCTATAAATCTAAACCTGTTCTGAAATTAAAAGTTATTTCTTAAAAGATCAATGAAGCCATTACTCAGCTTAACTACACTGTTGAAGGGAGAGTGGTCCCTGTGGGATTAGAGTGTGGGTATGGGATTAAAGTATGACAATCCAATTTACTGTGCACCTAAGTTCCTGAATTCAAGGACTGGAACCATCTCTTCAACTCTAACTCTCTAGAACAACAGAAATGTAATGCATGCAAGTCACATATGTAATTCTAAATCTTCTAGTACCCACATTTTAAAAAGTAAAATTAGCTTTAATATATGTATATAGTTTTAATAATATTTAGCCCAATATATCCAAAATATTATCATTTCACTCTGTAGCCACATTCCAAGCACTCAGTAGAAACGTGTGGACATTGCAGTTCCAGAGCCACATACATTTTAAGCAAATCACAGTATTCATAAATAAAGGCAGACTTCTGAATTCTCCATCTACAACCACTTCAACTACAAAGGCCAAGAGTTAATCATGGAACATTTACAGTTTCTTCTATTCACGGCTACGTCTAGAGGTCTTCAAAAGCCCCCAAGGACTGACATAACTAATGAGAGAGACTTGAGCATTTTCTTCCAGAAAGGACACCTGTCTTGCCCCACCACTTTCACTTCTCTCCCTGCCTCCCTCCTTGATATCCTGAGTTCAAAGCCCAATTTCATTTCACATCCCAAAGACCCTGATCACTCATATCCTTTCAAATGTAGGCATCAGCAAGAGAGATCAACCTAACTCTAGTCTAGGCAGAAAAGGAAGCAAGAATTGAGGTCCAAGTTTCCTTTAAGAGTTCAGTATCACAAAGTCTGAGAAGCTGGGTCCTACCTAACCCTACCAATTGCTGTCTTAGGCAGTGGCAATAGTACTGCTAATAGCTAATTTATCATGCACATTTTCTGGGAAGAAAATTGTGCTAGTGTGTTCCAGGCTTTCTTTCATTTGATTTTTTACAACATTGTAAGGTTGAAGCAATTACCTCCTCTCCCCGACTTAAAGATAGAGGAAGCAGGCTTAGAAAGGCCAAGCACTTTGTCCAAGATTGCACATCTAGTAAGTAGCAGAGCAGAGATTCTAAACAGATCCAATGCCATGTGTGAATCTTACAAAATGGTTGGATTCACAAAAGACCATTTATCTCTCTGTAAATGAAGTAAGCAAATAATTGCAGAAGAACGTTGTACTTAAGATTCTTGAGGATGCCTGCCTGATGTAAGGGAACCTCTGCAAAGTATCCCCCCACTTAGGATTCTTCACCAAAGGAAAAATAACTTCACAATTAGTATTAGTTATGGTTTTCACGACTTTGCCACAGAACTCTAATCATTAAAATTAAATTTCAAATACAGTGTCATAAAAATACTACCTAAGAAGGGACTGATCTGTTTCATTAATCCAAGTACTAACATTAGTTAAATTCAAACACTTCAGTCTAAGAGCAAAGTCTTTTTATTGTTTAAAACGTGTCACAGAGTAATCAAATTTCTTCTTTAAAATGAAGTTTTAAAATACTCAATCTTTTCTATTCTCTCTGGAGATAACACTTTAATACATTGTACATGCCCAGCAGAGATTGAAGTTCATTGCAATCAATCCTACTCACTCTATTTCAATTTAAATAAGTTAATAAGTTGGGGGAATGAACTGCTCTGGCTGCAAAGTTTGCTCTGAGTTTAAACTTCTCAAATCAAGTAAATCATAGTTCATCTCCTCTAGGTCAACCACTAATGATGTCCAGAGAGATTATAATTACTTTTAATCATACTTTTTTTTAATGGTGATACATATTAATTTGTTAGTTCATAGACATATATCTGAAATTCCTAACTTCGTGGATATACTTTTCATCCTTTTCCATTTATCAATTAGAAACAGATTATAAAGGGAGCAAGCGTAAGTAACTATTAAGAGGGAAACTACTACATTTTTAAGAATTACTATCATTCAATTACGCAGGTCAGTAAGCATTCTTCCAGTGCCAACTACACAGTCTTCTTTCAATTCTGGTGAAGCTGCTATGTTTGGGCCTTACATTATATTGTATGCAAGGCCAGTCAAGGCTTTATTTTTAAGGAACTTAAATCAAAGGTTTCCTTCTATATGGTAAGAATGGTTACATTAAAACAAAGACAAGAAAAAAAATGCACTGTAACAAAATCTGTTTTCTTGGAAACAACTTTTACAACTTTGCATCCACGGAGGACTTTGTTACTTTATATAAAACACCTTCCCAATACAAAATCTACAAGCCCAAACAGAAACTGCTTCTCTGTTAAAACTGTTACAATTAAAAATAAATAAAAATGCAACTGAAATCACAGGTCCTGATACTCTGAGACTCTGGGACTCAAGTCAAAGGAAGTAGTCTCCAGCAACAAGGATAACAAAAATCAAGATGGTCTTGGGCGGTGGAGAAAAGCGGAACTGAAGAGAAGAGACGAGGTGATGTATCATGAAGTGATGAGGCCATCAGCCACTTTCTCCACAAAAATCTCTGAGGCAGCAGAGCTCGGTGGTATATGCTGCCTTGGTTCTGTCCTCTTGTTCCCTCACTTGGGCTCATAAACCTCTTTAAGACATCATCCACCTCACCAGAACTAACTGGGACTTCAGGAGATGAGTGGGGTGTAAGTTCAGAGATCCTGGTTTCAAGCAAATGTCCCTATTAATAGAAAACAGGTGGGGGAGGGGGAAAGAAAAACAAAGAAATAAAGGAAGAAAATTATTTATAAACACACAAGTTTGGGGGAAGTAGGGAAAGGGAAAGAGGAATGACAACTGAGGTCCTGCAGAAATGACTGCTGGCATCAAGGACTGACTAACAAGGTGGGAAATGGGAAGTTGCCCACCAGTTCACAAATCAGTGAGCATCCTCTTTTCTTCGCACTACACCCCAGAGCCAGGTAGGGCCAAGTCCAGACGATGGTTCAATTTCCCTAACAAAACTAAGCTAAAAGTAATAATCTGATCTGCAACTAACCACTCAAATTAAATCTGTACTTAGAGAAAGATAAATCCTAAAACAATGTCTCACATACAAAAAAATTGCCAAATATCATATTCATATTCATCTGTTCATTTACTTAAACATTTTTCTGAGCCCTTTCTAAGTAAATGCCAAGGAAATCAAACATAGCTCCCACCTTCATAGTTGACAGTTTAGCATGGAAAGCAAGATATGCTAAAACACAAAAACAAGGGGCACCTGGGTGGCTCAGTCGGTTAAGTGTCTGCCTTTGGCTCAGGGCATGATCCCAGAGTCCTGGGATGGAGCCCCTAGAGGCCAGTGGGCTCCCTGTTCAGCAGGGAGTCTGCTTCTCCCTCTCCCTCTGCCCCTCGCCCCCTACCCCGCCGCGCTCTCTCTCTCAAATAAACTCTTTAAAAAAATAAAACACAAAAACAAAATCAGTAACACTTCTAGATGGGATACGTGGAATTTTAAAAGTGAGCAAAATTATCCTGTACCAAGTGTTACATAAAACTAGGTTACAGTCTCCCAAGAAGGTTGAGAAATAAGAAATGGGGTTAGGGGTATGAAAAATACTAATGATTATAGCAGCTAACACCAAAAAAGGGCTTTCCATATGTTAAATCATTTAATCTCCATAACTCCACGAGAGACGTACAGTTCTCCCCATTTTACCAAGAAGGAAAGTTGAGAGCGGTTTAAGAAACTTTCGTTAAGTGCCACAACTTTTAAGTGGCAGAGCTGCGATCTGAATCCTGGTACCATGGCTCTTAATCCTCTTTCGCCTCATATAATAATAATAATAATAATATTACTAACAAAACAACTGGTTACTGTATATTGCAGACCTATGATCTAGGTACGTTCAGTCACTCTCTTTGAATACTCACACCTCTATTTTACAAATAAAACAAAACAAAATAAAACAAAAAACTTAGAGTCAGAGAAACGTTCCCAAGGTTGTACAAGTAACAAGGCGGTGAAGTCCGGATTCCAGCCCAGAAGGCTCAGATAGGGTAAGCTCTTCTCACCGCACGCCACAACCCAGCCTAGACTGAGCCTTTACCCTCAACCAAGTCCAGCTGCATCGCTCAGGGAGAGCCCCTGCAGCACCTCGCGCCT
Organism: Neomonachus schauinslandi; assembly: GCF_002201575.2. Classification (NCBI taxonomy): domain Eukaryota; kingdom Metazoa; phylum Chordata; class Mammalia; order Carnivora; family Phocidae; genus Neomonachus; species Neomonachus schauinslandi. The sequence continues at coordinate 136,765,356 of NC_058408.1, read as the reverse complement.
CGGGAGACGTTCCACCGCCCGCGAGCCTCGGCGCCCTCGGGGCCACCCCCACTCTGCCGGGTCAGTGCTCTCACCAGGAGGGAGTCGGGGGACCCTCGCAATCTTGCTGGTGATCTCTGCCGTGAGCACCGCGAAGTCCTGCTCGTAGCCTTCGAAGTCGGATGACATGGTGGCTCCGGAGTGATCGTCCCGGGCCGGAGCCCAGGTCGTGGCAAGGACCACGCGGGACAGAGGAACACGGCGTAAGTACCCCGGGAGGGGGCCTCGAGAGCAGAGTGGAGAACCGGGGACAGCTCCCAGCCTAGCCGCTTCCTGGTTGTTCGTCGCAATCTCAGTCCTCCGGAATTTGGCCTGTGCGCGTTTTTTATTGTCCGCTCGGGCTTCAAATTTTTAAAAAAGTCGCGAAAGAAAAGCACTTCTATTAGCGCCCCACAAAGCTTCCTAAAGCCTGCGGGTTCTCGGGGATCACTGAGAGCATGTTTTGCCCCTCCACGTTCTGGAAAGCGGCTCCGGCTCCCCAAGCTATAGATCCCAGAAACTTGCTTCCCGAGGGAAGTCTGATGAGGCGAACCTCCCGGAAGTGGCTGTCGCAAAGACCGCGCGCACCGGGCGGGAGCTGGAGAGCAGCGGCGACAGCGCTGGCTGGAAGACAGACTGGTCGCGGCAGGTGCCGCACACCACCCTCTTACAAGCAGGATTTGCTTTTTGCTTGCGCTGGACTGAGGTCCCCATGACGGCGTTATCCGAAGAGGAGAAAACCTGTTCCGGGTGAGCCCAGGCGGCCCCGGAAATGCGATGGCCGAGGAGCGGGCACCAAGGACCAGACTGAGGTGGGAGTCAAGGCAAGGGATGTAACTGATTTTGGCGGTCTTCGCCCCGCCCGAGTGAGCCCAGAATCTCCAGAATGTTGAAACCAACCACGCTTGCCAGAATGTTTCTCCCCTGAGTGACGATTTCTAAGCGCTGTGCTCCGTGACACGGGCGGGGAACTGAGGCACAAGGCAGTAGCATCTGTTGCGTGAAACTCCTTAATACCCTGTATCTGAGATCTTCCCTTGACTCACTGCAGTCCAGTCAGAAATCCTTCCACAGATCTTCCGACGCTCGCGGTTCTGCCTTCCCTGTCCCTCGCTCCGGAGGCACTTCCTCCTTTTCTCAAATAACGTTCATTCATGTTTATCCTCCCGTGTTCCTCGAGTCGTGATTTCACACATACACCTCTGTCTCCCGTCCCCTACTTTCACTCTCTCTTTGCTTTCACTCGCTCGCCTCTTTACGTTTGGCCCAAATAGATCCTTAAGTTGGTGTTTTGGGGTAACCGCAGGCAAATGTATAGACCGTGTCGGGCTCATACTTGACAAATCGAGACTCGGTAAAAGGCAGTTTAGAACTTCGTAAAAGGAGTTCGATGACTTGGTTTCTAGTCTAGGTGCAGCTGTTACTTGTGAGCTTGGTGCAATCACTTAGCCTCTCCGAGCCAATTTCTTTTCTATGAAGAAGGAAGCTGGATTCAGTCAACCCTAAAGCCTGCTCCAGCTCTAAAATTCTTTGTCTCCTCAAACCATTCACTAAACGTGGGACAGTCACGGTTCCCTGACAAGTTGAAAACAAAGGAATAAAAACCACTATTTTAGAGTCATGTATCCAGTTTATATGCCATCCAGACTTGAGCCCTGTTTTGGATCAGATAAAAATAGTTCTCTTTGGCATTTGATAAGATGCTCATCCCATAGTAGTGCACTTGTAAGATGCCTTTGTTTAGGTGGTTGTTGGAGTTAAATAGTATATAATAAATTTTTTTACTGAACTTTCTCATTTTGTTTTTTAGATTGGGTTTCAAGCCAAGATCCTGGATTCTCCTAATTAAGATAAAGAGCTCTGAGTGTGTAACAATGAAAGTGGCATAATCTGCATTAACATCCCATAGCTTGAAGGCATGACAGTTAAGGAACACACATGGACTTGTGGCACATGGAAATGTGTGCACAGAAAAAGGAAATCTATAATTTTCTAAAAGTAGGAAGACATTCTTCCTCACCAAAATGGGTACATTCTGCTCAGTTATCAAGTTTGAAAATCTCCAAGAATTAAAGAGACTGTGTCACTGGGGTCCCATCATAGCCCTTGGTGTTATAGCAATGTGTTCTACGATGGCCATGATTGACTCTGTGTTGTGGTATTGGCCTTTACATACAACTGGAGGAAGCGTGAATTTCATCATGTTGATAAACTGGACTGTCATGATTCTTTATAATTATTTCAATGCCATGTTTATTGGTCCTGGCTTTGTTCCTTTGGGGTGGAAACCGGTAAGAAAAAGATCCCTTAAGATAAGGAACTCTAATGATAATCATATATTTAGTTTATGGCTTTATCTGCTAACCAATAGTATCAGACACAGCCTACTTTTTGCCTTGATAGAGGCTAAGCATATTATTCTAATTACTTATCATTTAGAGCTCAAAGAATTTATTTTGTATCCGTTTGAAAATATTCATCTAAATTAGTATTTCCCAGAGAAATTTTAGTGAATACTTGTCCTGCATTAAAGGAAAAAGAAAAGAATGAAGGGGACTGGGGGGTGTATAGTCCTAAATTTAAGAAATACTCATGTAATACACCTCTTATAATTCCACAGTGCAGTTTGGCTTAGGATCTTTTGTCATGTAATACATTAATAGCCCTCAGAACTGAGAAAACCTCTTTAGAAATTGCTGGCTTAAATCATAAAGTTTTAAAATCAATGTTAAAATCATCGCATAAGGAAGTACAGTGTGAATCAATTTGTGGCTTTTTAAAAATTGTAGAAAGTTTATGCTCATGAATTTCCGTATTGCTTGCTGAGGGACACCACCTGATAGCTTGTTAGAAATGCAGAGTTTTGGGCTCCACTCCAGACCTAGGAATCAGAATCAGCATTTAACAAAATCCCCAGGTGGTTCTTAGGTATGTTAATGTTGGAGAAACACTAATGTAGTGTACTATTTAAAGTGGGTACGGAGATGAGTAGGACAAATTCATATTCTGAAAAACCTTATAATTGAGAGAAACCAAGGCACTTGTGTAAGTAACTAAACTATAGAGAAGAATGGGATGAGTGCTGTTGAAGCTAGAAGGACCTGATCTTTTTCAGCTGTGGACCTGAAGGAGGAGTGGAAATTTCCACGAATGGGGACGAAGACATTTCAGGTTGATAGGTGGTGGAAGCCTATAGTCAGAAATAACAGGTTACATAGTACCAGTAAGGCTGAAACAAAGGCAGATTGCGGAAGGCCTTAAATGCATGAGGAATTGTTAGGCCATCGGGAGGTAGGAGAGGTTTTCAAGCCAAGCTCTGAACTAATCAGAGTTGTGTTATAAGAATATTATTCTGACAGTAGACAGTTTGGATTAGAGAGAAACTACCGTAAAGGAAAGTAGTTAGAAGTGATTAAAATGGTGCAAGAGAGATTTCCTAAAGAGTATCAGCTCCAATGTTTGAATCCCCACCTCCAAAATACCTGCCACATGGTCAGCTACCTTTTTCCGGAACTCCTCCCATTCTACTAGGAGTTTGGAAAAGTAGAACCAAATACAATCAGTGGCAGTGGGTTTGGGTGGAGCATGGGGAAGAGAAATTAAAAATGAGTTCTGGTAATTGGAAGAGCAATGCAGCTGTTACCAGAAAGTCATTATTTAAAAGTATTTCAAATAAAAGGACTGGAAATGCAAGTTAGGATTCCATCCTTATCCTCACCCCCCATAAAAGAAAATAAAACTGTACCGAAGCATTTATTCATAAGACCTGACATGTTATTACTTAGGATCAGACAACTGATAACTGATATATTTTTGTTTATGTTTTGCTACCAAGGAAGATTCTCAGGATAGCATGTACCTCCAGTATTGTAAAGTCTGCCAAGCATACAAGGCGCCACGGTCACATCACTGCAGAAAGTGTAACAGGTACTGTCTTTGCTCCTCACTGGGGACTGATCAACTTGATTACTGGTCTTAATGTTGTTCTTTCTACCACGTCAATCTGAGTTTTAGTCTCTATAAGGTGGCTTCTTTATAAAAAACATTGTCAAAATACTTGTGTCCATATCTCTGTTTTATTCTTAAGTTATCAATTTTGATAATAAATAATCCTCACTCTTTTTTGTCATAAGTGAAAAGATTTTATTTATTTATTTACTTATTTACTTTTTGGAAAAAATACACATTTACTTTGCTTCTTGCCCTGACAAGAGTAAAAAGTTATGCCTTCAAGTTGTTTCCATAGATCAGGATTAATTGTGCTTGTCTGCTGTCATCATGACTAGCTTTAGAATTGTTCTGAGTCTAAATTATAAGGGACACCTCCTGCCCTTTCCATCATTTGGGTTAAGTAACATTTACACTTTATGCATATCTAATAAATGAATTCAGGTGCATATTGTCACTAGTGTGTAATATAAAAAACTTAATGGGAAAAAAACTGAATCACTGTAAGAAATATGAAGTAAACTAGAACCTTTTTAAATATACAGCTCTTCCACCAGTTAATAAGAAATTTGTGATGACAGTGTTGAGGTTTAGGAAAACCATTTGTGGCAAATATAGTTTGGTGTGAGGCCAGGAAATGTTCTTCTAGCAACAAGGGAAGGAAGCTCAGTGAGACTTTGCCTGTTATACCACATCTTATATTCCATAGTTAGCTTGCTTAGCTCAGAGAATCCACATCTAAAGGATGAGAACAGGAAGGAAGGAAGTTATAAGGTCTGCTGGGTCCCATCAACCAACCCTGGTAGAGATTTAGAAGTGATTTTGTTGAATCTCTGTTGTACTCCGTTCACTGCATTTCAGAGCTAGAGAAAGACCAGGAACCCATGCTTATTTCTTTGTAATGAACCTCTCAGTGGGCCTCTTGACTTCTTAAAACAAACTCACTTGTAGCAGACATCTTTTCCTCAGAACCTGTCACAAAGCCTGACTTTTCTCATGCTGTTTAGAATTTGAAAGAAGTCACTGTTCAGAGTTGTTTAAAACTCATAAAGACTGCTTTCTGTTCCATGGAGTATAATTCCTCTGAGACTCATGGACATGCTGGATTCCTATTTGCATGATCTTTTGAAGACCAAAATTATTTAAAGTAGACAGGATTTTCTGCCTCATGTTTTATGTAAATTTTTCTTGTTAGATGTGTGATGAAGATGGACCATCACTGTCCTTGGATCAACAATTGTTGTGGTTACCAAAATCATGCTTCGTTCACACTGTTTCTCCTTTTAGCACCACTGGGTTGTATTCATGCTGCCTTCATTTTTGTTATGACTATGTATACACAGCTTTATAATCGGGTAAGTGACTGTGTTATAAAATCATTTATGCCAAATTAAATGGTAGTTATGATTATTTAAGAAGTCCCATTTGGAAATATGATTTCTCTGATCTAGGTTGGGAAACAGAACTTTGCTTTACCTATATATGAATTTCTTTTTTTTTAAAGTATTAAAATTTAATTTTTTTCCTAAGATTTTATTTATTTATTTGAGAGAGAGAGCATGAGTGGGAGGGAATGGGAGAAGCAGACTCCCTGCCAAGCAGGGAGCCCGACGTGGGACTCGATCCCAGGACCCTGCGATCATGACCTGAGCTGAAGGCAGCCGCTTAACTCACTGGGCCACCCAGGTGCCCCAGCACTTAATTTTTAAGATGAGGAAAAATTATTTTGTTTTGGAAACTTACCTTACTAGCTGTAGTTGAAGTTGATAATATTTTATTACTGTATATATAATTTGATTTCACACTTTGTAGCTGTGGTAAGAATAGTTAGAGGGAAAAAAGGAACAAGAAGAAAAAGACAGCCCTAATATTTTCTATTTCCATCTAATTCATGTGGCAAGTCGCAGTTGTTTTGTTCGTTTCTAATTCCAGTGCCCTGGAAGGTAGCTCATGGAACAGGCATGTGTCCTAAAATATCCTCCAGAAGATTAGGCTGACTTATGGGCAAGTAGTCAGGAGATAAAGTTCGGGGGTCACAAATTCAATCCCTGAAGAAGCGTGGTGGGTAAATGATTTTCACAGGCCTAAAAGGACTGTAGCACCTGGAGAACATATGCCCCTCACAGGTGGGACAGCCCATACTCACCTCGGCCAGTTTCTGATGTTTGGAAACCTAGTCCAGTAATACTAGATCTTCTAGTGTTTCAGGAAAAATCAGAAAATCTGGACTTTTTGTTTAACATCTCCTGATTTTTAAAAGTTGGCACCTGGCTGAATATTTTAAAACATTTTGCAAGCCAAGCGGTAGGCATCTGCAGGGCATGTTTGGCTGCATTTTGCCAGTTTTTAACCTCTGGTTGTGGCACATGAGGGAAGAAACAACTACTAAATTCTAGGCTGTCTGGTTTTTTTGCTGTGGAAGATTGCTGTAAATAGTGAGAAGCAAGGAGAAGATGGATGCCACAGTTACAATTTAGATCGATGTCTCGTGCTGTTCATGCACATTAATGTTAGTGGGGTATGCCTTACACTTCCTGAGGAAATAATTAAAAACAAAAAGTAACATTTGAAAATAACTAAGAATGATATCCTGCATATCAGTATGAGTTCAAGCATTAGATATTCATTTGCTTTTAGCCACAACTTCAGGTTATCATTTGTTGATCTTTTTTGATCAAGTTGTTTTAGATGTTCCAGTACAGACTGAGCATTTATGACAACTGAATATTTCAAGTGTGTGTTGTTGTTTGTAGCTCTCCTTTGGGTGGAACACGGTAAAGATTGATATGAGTGCAGCCCGGAGAGATCCTCTTCCAATTATTCCATTTGGATTAGCAGCATTTGCGGCCACCTTGTTTGCCTTGGGATTAGCTTTAGGAACGACCATAGCTGTTGGGATGTTGTTTTTTATCCAGGTAAGTTTCTTGGTTACCTCTAGCTAAAAGTTGTCAACTTACTGGGGCTGCTTATAATGAGAGAGATAAAGGCTGCATTTAAGTGTACAGTATGAAATGGAAATTACTGTTACCTATTCTATCAAGGTACTAGTCAGATATCTAGTACAGATAATCTCTGTACTAGTCAGATAATTTTGAAGTAACTTTGCCAGAACTTCAGGTAACTGATTTAATTTTTAAAATGTTATCTTAGAGTTACATATCACTTTATAGTTGGGAAAGCTCTTCTCACATTATAGTCTCTCTTGATCTTCACACCAACCCCCAGAAGGAGTTTGAAGAGGAGTATTTTTCCCTTCCTTACAGATGAGTAATTGAATCACAGAAAGGTGAAGTGACTTTACCCAAGATCACCCACTCATGTATTCAGTAAGCTGTTTTATGATGGTATGTATTTAATCATCATCATAACACAGCCAACGTTTATTGAGCACTTACTATGTGCAAGACACTGTTTTAGGGACATCACATGTAGGAGTTCGTTTAATTTCAGTAACAACCCTATGGTACGGATGCTATTTAATGCCTACTCTGATGAATTATTCCGCTAATTTCAGAGGCTACAACAATGAAAATGAAAAGCGTCCTGCCCCTAGGGAAGTCACAATTAGTAGTAACCTAATTAGTAAACTAATACTGGCTCATGTGTGTATCATAGATTTATGTACAAAGTGCTTTGAGAACACAGAGGAGGATGTGGCCTTGAAGAGATCACAAAACAGTTATGACTCATTCCATTCATCTAATTAGCTTGTTCATTAATTGAAGGCCCACTGTGGGCCAGGTGGTGGTGTGCTCGGCCCTAGGAATATGATGAGGACTCCTTGCCCATGAGTGTTTTTACTGTGCCACACTGTTTCTGTGGACACAGCCAGACTAAAAGGAAACGCACACCTCTCATAGAATCAAAAATGATGGCCTTGAGGACTCTGGTGCATCACCCAACCCTTTTAAACTCACAGTTTTAAAATATGCTGGTTTTGGTTATACTTCATGTTTTCTATTAGCCTCGGATCAAATTCTTTGAAAAAATTCCCCCAATGCCTCTAATTAAGAATCATATTAGAAATAAACTAAAACCCTGTGGTGTAAAAGCTCACATAAGTGGAATTAGTCATAGCTAGGAAGATTGATTAATAGAATCAAGACTGAATACATTTGGTTTTTAAGGCAAGCAGAATATCTGGGTTGACTGAGTCACTTTCTTGTAGTAAATAAATTAATGATAAACTTAAGGTTAATTAAAGATTGTGGTAAGAGATTTTAATAGCAAAATGCACAAGTACTGATTAAATGGATTATATCAGTGTTTCATTAATACTCTGGAAACCTTGTTCAGAAGATAGTACTTAAAACATGAAGCTTTATTAAAATAGTAGATTCAGATTTGATTATGGACTGCCATAATCATTTTGTGGAGAGGCATTATAGTGCAGTGCTTAAGAACAAGAACTTTAGAGTCAGATGGACCACACCCTGAGTGTGTTACTTAGCCTCTGTTATCCTGGTCTCTTCATCAATGGAATGGAGCAATAAAAACTATCTCATAGGGTTACTACGAAGATGATAATCTTAAATGAACCAAAGTTTTATCATAAAATTTTACTGTTTATCATTTAATTTTCAGATGAAAATAATTCTCGGAAACAAAACTTCTATTGAATCATGGATTGAAGAAAAGGTAAATTTTAATAATTGTTTCCTTAATCTCAATAAAGATTAGTTCAGAAAAAATAAAATAAAATTAGTTCATAGGCCAGATTAACTAATAAATGCCTGGAAGTGAAAACCTCACTACCAGATGGCTTTCTTAAGTCATTTGCATGCCACACAGAAGATAAATATAGAAAAGAAACATTTTGATTCATTCTTGGTTTAATATAACTCCCACAGAAATTTGCTTCTTGTTCACCCTGAGTTGCTGAAGAAGGCTAAGCCATACATTAAACCATTTCGCCATTCTTTCTTAGATTAGGGGTTAAGGCAAACCATTTGGAAAGGAACTTCTCTCCTACCAAGGTGCCATCAAGTTTTTTTCAGTGCTTTAGGACTAAAAAAACCTTGATAAGCCCTATCAGGTAGGGCTTACAGCATAGCTTGCTACAGACCTCACAACCTTTAATACATACTTCATCCCATCTGTTTGATTCTGTTGTAAAAAGTCAGTCTGACTACTCTGCTCCTTGCTTAAAGCTTCTCAGAGCCTCACCATCATTGTAGCAGGGTTTATAAACCCAAATGCCTGCGGCGGCCAGGCAGATAACTTAGGGGACAGGAGCCAGCCTGTGTACTAGAGCTGCCTAACAGATGAAATTGATTGTTACTATGGGGGGGTACTCACTCAGTATTCTGAAATCATCTAATTGTTTTTCTAGAAAAGTAAGAGATCTGGATTTCTGTGACATCTCTTTTTTGTTTTTAAATATTAGCAAGCAATTCACATTAAAAACAAAAAACCTTGTGGGCCAAATAAAACATACCAATAAGACATATTTAGCCGCCTGGCAGTCAGTCTGTGAACTTGAAGTTACAGCAATAGGTTCTTAAGCTTTTTGGTTTCAGGTCCCTTTTACGTTCTCAAAATTGTTAAAGGACACTAAAGAGCCTTTGTTAATGTGTGTGATATCTATCAGTAATTGCCATATTTCCTGAGAAAAATTTTGAAGATTTATAATTCCATTTAAAAATAATAATAAGCCCATTATATGTTAATAAATAGCATATTTTTAAAAATTACTATATTTTTCAAAGTAAAAAATAGGGAGAAGTGGCATTGTTTTATATTTTTACCAATCTCTTTAATATCTGACTTAACAGAAGACAGTTGGATTCTCACATCTCCTGCATTCAGTCTGTTGAGATATGTTGCTTTGATTGAAGTATATGAAGAAAATCCAGCCTCACACAGATAAGTAGGCAGAAAAGGAGAGAATATTTTAATAGGCTTTTTAGTTAGTAGTGGATATTCTTTGATACTACATGAAAACTTGACAGGTGATAGTCTTGAAAGGTTAGTCGTATGTGAGATGTGAAGCCCTATCAGTAAACGTTTTGTACTCTTGTACATTTCAATCCATCACTACATCTTGCTCTTTGAATGGACCTTTTACCCATACATGATTTTATAACATCAAGTATTGGTCATTTGGAAAATATAGTTTTATAGGGTAATGCAGATTTTCCAAATGCTGGCACATTCATTCATATCACTACCAATTTTATGGGGGAAAGTCCTTTATTTTGGAAAGCTGTCGAGCTCATTAGTGGTGGATACAAATTTTCTAAAATTGTGGTTTTCACTTGAAAGCCTTAATTTTTTCACTGACAAATACTCAGTTGTTTACATTGAAGTAACAGCTTGACTTTGTTCATTTTTGAGAAAATTTCTGCCAAATATTGAAGTCTCAGTAACCTTAGTTTCATTACTCATTCTTTCAAGTAAAAATAGCATTATATGAAAAAAGCTGGCTACACAGCTTTTGTTAGTTCACAGCTCAAACAGATGTTTTCCTTGAGATAAGCACTTTGGCATGCTTTATGTGTATTCCCCATCTTGTCACACAGAATAGTGAGAGGACATCTACTTGAGAGTTGAGATTTAATAAAAATAATAATTTTTATTGCATCATCAAGGACATTCTTGTGTAAAACTTTGGTTTTTTGTTTTTTGTTTTGTTTTTAAATATGAGTATGTAACGGTGAAGAATATGTTTACTTACACAGTGCCACTGTGCTGATTCCTGCTTAAGGTACCAGCAATTTTATCCACTACTGCAAATTTCAACACAATGAAAAAGGCAAATAACATGTTAGTATTAAAATGAAAGTTGTTTGACTTTGTTGAACCCTAAGAAAAGGTCTTGGGGACTGGAAGAGGTGTGCAAAGCATGCTTTAAAGGAACCACTGATATTACAGGTTTAAGTCCAAGCTCCTTAGCTTATACATAATCAAGCCTTTCATGTCTTCCCCTTTTCTGTTTCTTCTACTGCATTTTCTACCTCTCCCCACTCCATCTCATTCTTGATACCAACTAAAATCAAAAACTCCTATTTTATACACCATATGCTTCTGTATCTTTTCACATGTCATTCTCTACCTAGAACACACTTCCTCTTTTTTGCTGATTTCTTCTGCCTCAGGACCTAGTTTGGGTGTCATTTCTTCCAAAGAACCTTCCTTGACTCTCCCTAGATTAGCCAAGTAGTTTTTTTGCCTTTCCCATAGCACCTATTGCACACCTCTGTTGCTTTTTTCTTTTTTTTGAGAGAGGGGGAGAGAGCACAAGCAGAGGGGAGAGGCAGAGAGGGAGAGAGAGAATCTTAAGCAGGCTCCACACTCAGCGCAGAGCCTGATCTGGGACTTGATCTCAGGACCCTGAGATCATGACCTGAGCCAGAATCAAGAGTCGGATGCTTAACTGACTGAGCCACCAGGCACCCCACCTCTGTTGCCTTTTAACACAGGATTGATAGAATCCCCCCAACTTCACTGAGTGCTTCTCTTAGGCAGAGACCAGGCCTCAGTCTTTTTTGTAAGCTACTCACATCCTTACCACTATTTCTTTGTTAATAGCCTAAATCTCTGTTCTTTGAGACTTAACCATTTTGAAGACTCTGAGACTTTTGTTTATAAAAATGGAAAATAAATTATCCTTTACTATTTGGTGGGAATTTACACAGTTAATAGATTCATACATACATGTAGCTTGACAATTGTTTTAATTGAATTAACATCAATATTACTTTATAAGTAATTACAAGAAGCCTTTCCCTAAAATATTGTCCCTTGATAATAAAATATTTCAAGGTATCATTTCTAGTTAATATATCATCATTAGATTAATACTTTTTTTTTTCTAATGACCAAGGCTCTTCATAAAGTGCCATGCTAAATCTAGAAGTTATTTTAAAACTGGCACTCTGTTGCTGACTAAAAAATACAAATAAATGATTAACTTTATAGAAAACTTATCGAAATTACTAGACACTAAAATTGATACAAATTTCAACTGGGTTTGTACACTTACTAGGAATAAATAATATATCTTTATACCACTAGGTGTCAGTGGAACTTAAGAAATTCTAAGCCAGTTTATCTCCTTAAGTTAAAGTTAACAATTTAAGTGCCTAGAATATAATTTATGCAACTTGAATATTTATGTATATGCATAAAATGTACATATAAATGCATAGATAAGTGAGTATATATACGTGTGTAATGGTATAAAAAACCGAAAGAAGATCTGCACATTTCTGCTACTTTCTTTTTTTTTTTTTTTAAAGATTTTATTTATTTATTTGAGAGAGAGAGAGATAGCGAGAGCAGGAACACAAGCAGGGGGAGTGGGAGAGCGAGAAGCAGGCTTCCTGCTGAGCAGGGAGCCCAATGTGGGACTCGATCCCAGGACCCTGGGATCATGACCTGAGCCGAAGGCAGACGCTTAACGACTGAGCCACCCAGGCGCCCTCTGCTAGTTTCTTTTAAAGAAAAATAATTTTCAGAAAATGATGATTCCCCCTGGAACCTGTTTTCCCGGCCATCCCCACAGGTGTGGTTGCCACCCAGGATACAACTGTTGCATTCTGGAACACCCTGAAACAGTTCCTTTCATCCTGAATAAACTCTTGCTTTCTCTTAAATCTTTTTTATCAAGATCCCTTCTTTACACCTGGATTCTTTTGTTTTGCTGAAAAGCCAAGAGCATTGAGGATTTGTTATATGTGGAATAAAGCTATTAACTCAATTTATTTATTTAGATTTTATTTATTAGAAAGAGAGCACTTGCGAGGGGAGGGGCAGAGGGAGGAGGAGAAGCAGACTCCCCGCTGAGCAGGGAGCGTGATGTGGGGCTTGATTCCAGGACCCCAGGATCATGACCTGAGCCCCGAAGGCAGATGCTTAACCGGCTGAGCCACCCAGGCACCCCACTATTAACTCTTTTAATAAGCATTTTTGAATCCTTGTTCCTGAATAAGCCCTGTCAGACATTTCCTGAATGATCTCATACGAGTTTGGTATTATATATTATATAGCAAGTTCCTCTTACAAGTTTGTCTCTCTTCTGTGTACACTAACATTACAAGAAGGAGGAAGCATTTTTAGGAGTGATACAAATTTGAGGAATAAATGTATATTACTATCAATACTATCAATAGTGTATTATTTAGAGCTGTTTGAGGCAGAGGGCATCTGCCATCTTACCTCTTTGTTACCCACAGGCTAAAGATCGAATTCAATATTACCAACTGGATGAAGTCTTTGTTTTTCCCTATGATATGGGAAGTAGATGGAAGAATTTTAAACAGGTATTTACGTGGTCAGGGGTCCCTGAGGGAGATGGACTAGCGTGGCCAGTAAGAGAAGGCTGTCACCAGTACAGCTTAACAGTATGTATTTCTGTGCAAATAGGCTTTCCTTTCTGTCTCACCCTCTTCCCCTTAAGTGCCCCTTAACTCAGATGACATTTTATAGTAAAATAAATCATACAATTTTTTTCAGTTTGGCAAAAATAAATCCAAGTTAACAATCCTAAAGCACTCCTTGTATCATGTCTCTCTTTTAATTTAAATTTCTCTTTAATCCTTCATACATATGACAAAGTCCTGATCCCTTCACTTAGTTAAAAATCTGGCCTAAAACTGCCTCCAACTTCTCCCTAACGGAAATCACACTTTACAATTGGCCTGGTTTCCTCAGTGAACTCCTTGTGCATTCCTGCCACCTCTTTGTCCACACTGTTTTTTCTCTCTTCTGTGACCTCCTCTCTATCATAAATTATCAAGGCCAGTTTCAATCCCACCTCATCTGGATTTGGCGCTTAACCATATGCTACTGTATGGTAGCTACTGTATGGTGCCCATGAGGTCTCATTTTTATTTAATTCTTTTATATCTTTAATTTGACAAGATTCTGGTACAGAGATTATGAGTTATCTTGATTTCCCCTACTATATTTAATATAGTACCATTTAATAAATTATTGCTGAATAGATTGTTGCTGAAGAAAAGTAAGTCATAATGATGACTTTCAGTGGAGACTTGCAGATGAATTTTGCAGTCTGTCTACCTTATCTCTAAGGAATCCGTGAATCTCTGTGTCCACCTTCAGGACTAGCCTGGAAGCCCCATGAGGGCAGTGAGCACATCTCCCTGATTCCTGGGCCATAGCGAATGCTCAATGAGTATACAGATGAAGACAGTGAGAATATGGAGAAGAAAGCCTCATGTCAGCTCCTACTCTCATAGGGCCCACTTTCCACTTTTCTAAAAAAAAAAAAAATATGTGGCCTTTGAATTGTCAGCAACTGTGAATGCTGGAAAATTGGGAGTTTGTCATGTCACTCTGGTATAGTACATGGCAAAGGGCTGTTTTCAACACCGAGAGAACATTTTTTCTTTTTATATCTCCAAACAGATTGAACAGTTGAAACAAAAAGCAGACAAAAGAATCAGAAGTGTAAGTTATATTTTTGCAATGATACTAGTTTCTTTTTCCTTTTGTCAGGCTCTACACTTCTGTATAGTTTTCAAAATTGCCTTTGAGTAGAAGCCAACTGTTGGCTTTTATTAAATAATGTTTCTTAATACAGTTGTTGAAATTTGATACAGTTCACTTTTGTTTTCTTTTAAGTAGTTCTACTGGCGGTTTAGAGGGAATGTGGTCAATTATATTGCCAACAGAAAAATAATTATCCTCAATATAGCTCATCAGTATGAAACCCATCCTTAAACTTCTGCTGTATAGTTTGATGGCCACTAGCCACATGTGGCTATTTAAAGTAACTAAAATTAAATAAAATAAAAAATTCAGCTCCTTGGTTGTACTAGCCACATTAGAAGTGCTCAGTAGCTACATGTGTCTAGGGGCTACCACATTGGTTACCACAAATATAGAACATTTCTGTCATTGCAGAAAGTTCTGCTGGACAGCACTGCTCTAGAATTTAATTCTTAGCTACATGCTTGAAATGCAGGGTAAGAAAAGCCTGGAGAACTAGAAACATCAGTTGCTTCCAATAAAGGAACTGGGAGGGAAAGACTTGTCACCTGATATTTTGGATCTACCTTTAACAATTTAAATTCAAATTTAAGAAATTCAGGGGTAAATGTTAAATTGTTTTTCTAATTATTGATGCCAGGTACGGTATAGAGTAATAGAAGATTACAGCGGTGCCTGCTGTCCTTTGAATAAAGGAATCAAAACCTTCTTCACGAGCCCCTGCACTGAAGAGCCTCGAATAAGGCTACAGAAAGGGGAATTCATTTTAGCCACAAGAGGGTTACGGTAAGTGATAGAAAGTACTGAATTTCTTCTTTAATGACGAAATTAGCATCTAGCCTAAAAAAAACTAATTTTAATCTTTTAAATATTTCAGATACTGGTTGTATGGAGATAAAATTCTTGATGATGCCTTTGTAGAAGGTATGGAAATGGAAGGAAATGTTTAATAGACAAGGCTGCTAGTAATAATTCCAAATTTTGTGGGAATAACTCTTATAAACAATCAGTGTCACATGCATTAGGGCACATAATAGGAAGACACATCATCAAGCAACAGAAAAAGGCTTCTTATATTATTTCTCCATAGCACTTCTATGTATCAGGTCTTTTTAGTGGCAGCTAACATTGGAGCTCCTCATGATCTGTGTGATGGGCACTTGTAGAAGCGCTTCACTTGTGGTGAAGCCCCCAACAGCCCTCATTTACTTTTCATTGATGAGGAAACCAGAATGCACCGAGACTGAGCACCTTGCCCAAGACCGCACTAAAAAGAAGTAGAGCCAGTGCTCCAACCCAGGTAGTCTAGCTGTAGAGCCTGTATACCAACCCCCTGTGCCCTCTGCTCCCCCGTGAATGAATATTCCTATGAAGTTATGGAAACTAATGGATTGAAATTTTCTGTGTCTTTAATTTTTTTTTAATTTTTAGAACTTTTCCTTTTTAAAGATTAATTCTGGATGCTTTTTCCTAAAACACTGGGTTAATTGTAGACTAACCCCATATGACTACTTAGTCAACCTTGATATTAGAAATTTACATGTTAGAAAAAACCTAAGAAGGAAATTCACAGAGGCTACAGGGAGGTAGTCCCTGGAACAGGTGAAGTATGACAGTGTGCCCAAAACACCACGATCACACCTGTGCAAGTGAATACCCATATTGAGAAATCCTGCCCACCCCTGCCCCATGTTCCACTTAGGGGTTGTCCTGAACCACAAGGGGTTGTACCTTTCCTAGCTAATAGCATTTGGGAAATACTGGTTTTCTAGCTTGATAGACAGCATTTAAACATATATATATATATTTTTTTTTTTTTTTTCCTCAAATCATACTTATAAAAGATGGTAAAGGAGGAAAAAAGTAAAGCAGAATTAAAAGCTTATTGACTTGAAGTAATGGGACTTAATTTGGCTCAGCAATATCACTAAGTCTATTTACATTAATTTCATTTTCTCCATCAGGTGTTTCACGAATCAGAGGCTGGTTCCCTAGAAACTGTGTGGAGAAATGTCCCTGTGATGCTGAAAGAGATCAAGTCCCAGAGGGCGAGAAGAAAAATAGATAGCCACTGTTAAAGTAAAATTACTCTTTAAGTCCTCTCCATTACTTGAAAATTGTACATATTACTAAAGAATTATGCAATGAGCCTACTCTGGTTAAAGTGTTCTTTTCCTTAAAGGTGCCCTAGTGCCATAATCTAAATATTTTTATTACCATTTTGAAATGGAGAAGCCATTCTGCATATGCCTTTGAATTCCTGCCCCTCTTTGTCACCTCTTCCTCTCCCCAAAAGGAAAAACACTTCACCCAAGTAAGTGAATTGCATTTTCTCTAGGATTTTTTTTGTGCGCTGCACACTATGGACCTCACCTGCAGATGTAGTTCCCCCTTTTCCAGGAGCATCTGCATGTGATGCTTTTATCCTCTTTCCCCCTCAGTTGTTATTTCTTATGTAATATTCTAGATACTATAGAACATATGTCAGATTCAATATAAGCTGAAATTTTATTACCTGTCTTTTAATAATGCAGATTTTGTCAAATCAAATAAATATCAGTGGATGTTCTGTATAAATCGAGTTTCTACTAGCCTCTTTCTTTTGGCTGATTAAAAAGTTTGTCTTAGTTCTTTGTGGAAAAACTGCTCTACTACCTTGTGAAAAATTGGCATCTTTAACCATGAGTCTTAAGTTATTCAGTAAATGAATTAATGGCATGAGATCCCAGCATTCTGGGAAACTTTCAACCTAGTGAGCTCCAACTGCTCATGTACACTTGAATCTCTCAAAACCTGAAGCTTATGCGAATGGTAGGATCTAAGCTGGTGGATTGGATGCTTAATGTTGAGCTTGTCTAAGCACAGTAGGATTATAGAAGTCACCTACTCCCATACTAATTCTTTCCAAGGCAGGGAACTTGAGCCTTTAGGGGTTTTAACAGTTAACATCAAGAGAAGGACACTTGGAGATTTAGCAGTGAATGAAACATGACTCTGTCCCATTCTAGTGATAGGTAGGGAGGTAGACAGACAAGCAAAATAGGCATCAGATGGAGTCATGGATTGTGAAGAAAGCAGGTAAGATGGTCTGATGGAAGTGACCTTTGACAGTTGAAGGGACAAGTCATATGCCTTTGGGAATAGCTGCGTCTTAGGCAGAGGGAGCAGCTAGAAAAACAGGCTGGAATGTGCCTGGCATGTCAGGAATAGGAAGGCAGCCAGTGTGGCTCAGCTGGAGTGAGGGAGGGAGAGAGAAGGAGAGGAGGTCAAGGTGGTAATCGGAGCTAGACCACGGAGGGACCCTGTAGGTTAATTCTTGTCTTCCCTTTGTTTCAGATACTCAAGAATAGACATTTCTTCAGCTTTTCTGGGCTCGGGGTCTAGAAAGACCATCCAGGAACATTCTCCTTACCTCCAGTTAGAGGACAGAAAGGAACACTGTTCAAGATTACTTAGAGCACAACAAAGATGGTAAAGGAAGAAACAATGAATCGTGTGCTTGGTTGGAGTTTGGGCTCAGCTGGTATTTGTTTTATTATTCGCAGCTGTGGGAGAAGAGGGCCTGGTCCTCTCAACATTGCCTTTAGTAGCCGCCAATCTTGGTTGCCTACTAGAATCACCTAGGGATCTTTTAAAAATCCCGATGCCCAGGCCGTACCCCAGACCATTTCAGTCACAATCCCTAGGGTGGCACCCAGCCATTATTAGGATCTCTTTAAACCCCTCAGGTAATTCTAGTGTACAGCCCAGTTTGAGAGCCACTAGCTTACTTGATTAAGTGGTCCTTGATTCTGATTCTCATCATGGTCCGTGAAGAAACACACACCACAGTGTACATGTTTGTGATAGTTTATTTTCAAGGCTTTACAAGTGGAAGCAACATGTGTTGTCTGGGGGTAAGGTATAGCAGGAACTGGAGTCCAGTAGAGAAAAGATCAGTCAGTTCCTTCCCAGAAGATAAGCCTGTGGTGTAGGCTCCATGCTTGCCCATAGGTCTTTGTTCCCAGTTCAGGAGGTTTTTCCTCAGTGCTAGCTTCATTTACTGGAAAAGTGCACTTGACATGAGTTTAAACTCCTTCCCCCATAGCTTCCAGTTCAGCAGCAAACTGTAAGGAAAAGATTTAGTCATCAGATACTACTGTAGATAACACTTTGTGAACATTCTTTTTGGACATGTTATAGGTCCCATTTTTTTTTAATTCTCCCAAGTCAGAGAAACTAGGGAGTTTAGGAAACGTTCAGTATGATCAAACTTCCCTTCTGTGGACAGACGTTAGTGTACACAGAAGTACATAGAAGAAAGTAGTCTTAAAGGTATGATTGATACTAGTGATAGGTTAAAAGATTAACCTATCTAATCAGTGGTTTTGAGGAATAGTTAGAAAACATGAATTATAAACAGCTTTTTAAAACTTAAAGGTCCCTTAATCTGAGCATTTTTGGACGGCCAAAGTGCTGGGACTGTCAACAAGGTAGGTTTACTGTAAAACAACAAGGAAGAAGTCACTTTGGCTCTTGAGCTGGTGGTGGTCACTTAGAAAGCTTAGAGGTTGTGAGGAAGGGACAAAGAATAACAAGTGGACCTTGAAGAAAGGCATGTTGATAAAAGTAGACCAAAAACCTGAATATCAGCAACATTTAAGATGGGAAGGACAAAATTTGTTTAGTTCAGGGCTAAGCTTTTACATTATAATTCTCCCAATATTTTTTAAAAAGCTGTAAGCTATGGTTTTTATTAATTTAGTAGCTAAAATAACAGACAAGAGGAAGGACAGAAGATGAATGTAAGATTAGTTTTCAATCCATATTCCTACAAGGCAGGCTACCTCTGAGCCCCCTCCAGCTTCTAAGTACCTTAATCTACTCCTGGATGTTCTCATACAGGCTGTTGATTTGGGTTCGAAAGTACTTGAAAAGCTCTCCCCGCTTTGCTTTCAGTGTTGGTGTTAAGAGCCCATTTTCAGTGGAAAATGGCTCTGGATGAAGAAGGATGCTTTTGACCTAGAAGAGAAGATGCGTGCACACACACACACACATTTATTAGTGATTCAGACTTTTCCGCAGAGCCCCCTGCATACTGTAAAGAACTTGAGAAAAGTTGGGTTGATGAAGTGGGAGGGTCAAGAGAACAGTAATACATGCCCATTCCCACAAACTGATAATTTGGGAAAGAAGCGAGAAGGGAAAATGGATAATAAATGGCAAAAAAAGATTGTACAAGTAACTACAAAAGATCACTGCCATTTGTACTTAGTGGGTTAATGGTACAAAACCTCAAATAAATTCCTTGGAAGTTACACTGAAACCCTATTACAAATCCAAACATTAAGACTTCCTAGTATGGCTTGAGAGACCAGGATTACATCAGTAGTACATACCTGTTCAAAGGATTTAAGGCCACCATCTCTCCCAATTTTCTTCAAGTCTTCTAAAATGGCTTCCTTTACAACCTAAGAATATGAAACACAGCTTAAAGCATGGCCGGTTTGAAAAAGAGACAAACGAAAGGCTAAACGTGAACCAAGTCAAAATGCCTACAAAAGCTCATCAGGATAAAAGCAGGATATAGGTGTATGTATAAACAAGCACATTTTATGCTTAATATTGCTCAAAAAGCTAATGAGAAGGAAAGGCAAATCTAAATGTTAACAGGGATTTTCTCTGGATGGCATTTTTTGATTCTCTATTCTCCAATTTTTTTCCCCCATAATGAATATACTATAAAAAGAATAGAGGGTTTTTGTTTAACTTCCCATCCCATCCTATCCTCCAATCTAATAAAACCCATCAATCTATTTCAGCTACAGCCACCTATCCCAAGTGCAGGAAGAGTCTGTTCTTCCAAAGAGGAAGGCATCATTGGTGCCTGATTTGGTGGGGCCTCCTCTGCTCTCCCACCAGGGGCCCCAGGGGTGTGCATAGAGCTTGCTTAAAGGAGACTTACTTGGTTTTGGCACAGTTCTTCAAGGGAGCCTTTAACTCCAAGTTTGGCTACAAATGAGGGCAGCACTTCCGGGTCAGGAACCACCACTCCCACTAAGGACGACTATAGAAAGGAAATAAGGGCATGTGAGAGCTAGGATAGTGGTGTCCCACACTGGATGAAGACAGCAGGATTCTATGTTGGTAATAGGTACTTCCCCAAGACCTCAGTTCAATATACTATACTATACACTCTTGTCTCACCATGTATTTCAAACCTTCATGGAATTCTGATCCCATTTTCCTACTCAATATCTTTTTACAAAAATGTTCTCTTCAAATTTGATGATTCAAAAAGAAATGGTATTCAGCATTAAGCCTAAAGCATCTCTGGCCTGTCTTTTGCCAAACCCCACCCACTCCCCAAAAGTTAAGCTTAAGCACAGTATGTGTAAAATAGTTCCTTGTACCAGAGGAACTCCCACTGTAGTGGGAAACTAAGTGTGACATGGGGCCCTTTGTTATTGAATGGCTACCCTTTAGAATAACTGTTACAACAATTCTATTGACTTGTTCATAGACTCCATCATAGTTAAACAATTTTTTTTACGTATGTATTGCCTTGAGGATTGGAGTGTGACTTCACTTCTTTGGTTTTATAAGCTCAAATCTTCTCCTCCTAAACCCATCTATCCAGATTTCCTGTAGCTGTCGGAGCCAGCATGGCCTGTACCCGAAAATAGCTATTGTTAAAACAGTGTATTACCCGTAAGCTATCCCCGTGCACAAAAATTTGCAACACTGGTCTACTCCTGACGTAGATATTCTCTATCTTCTCTGGAGCAATGTATTCTCCTTGGGCCAGCTTGAAAATGTTCTTTTTACGGTCAATGATCTTCAGAGTTCCATTCTATATGAAAGAGAGAACAGCATCAGTGTTTTTGAGCCCTGTGGGTGATGTCAGTGGATAGAGCGGCAAAGTCGCAGGTATTTTCCTTCTGTAAACTTGGTCTCTCTAGAGACTTTTGAGCAAACTTTCATTTCTCTTTGTTAGCTTTGGGGAAAGGGGAGGGGAGCGGCTCCCAGCAAGAACCTGTCAATACTGTTTTGTGCTCTGTGGAGAGCCTCAGAAAGCATCCCCAGAACCTGCTGAAGTTGTATAAATGGTTGCCTCATCCAATGAAGAAACTTTGCAGCTCTGAATTTCCAATAACTTAATTTCCAATTATTCCATTTCCAGAACTCTCAGGAATAGGGAAGGAGTTATATACTAAGACTTCTGGATTAGTTAGATCTCCCTCTCCTTGACTCCCTTTTATGTGTCGCTCCTATTAGATCCTGGAGCAGGCTGAGATAGCATCACTGTCCTAATGCTAATCAAGCAAGTCAATAATTGTGGTTGGTAGGACTGAAGCAGGGCTGGGGGAGGCTCTGACCAGCCACCAGAGGTCATTTGCAGCTTCATTTTTCTGAGCTAATTGGTCTGAGGAGCTTAGGTTCTTAGGGATTTGAACTGTAGAATTGGGACAAGTGGCAAATACAATCCACATGATCACACCCTAAGTAGGAAAACAGACTGAACCAACCATGGAACCATGAAGAAGGCAGACTCCAGAAATTACCCTTCAGTTCAGCCTAATGGACATTATCTGGAAGTGACTAATAAGGCATGGCCCTCTGTAACTCTAGTGTGGGGACTTACTCGGAATTAAATTTTTGGTCCATGGAAGAGCTAGGACTAGAACACAGATCTCCCACCTAGGTTCTTCAGCTGTACTGATCTCCTCTTCATAGTATGAGGATGCCACAAGCCAGGTAGGATACATCCCTAACCCAGCTGCCTCAGCTGATTTAATCTACTCACATCTCTGCCCATCTTGCATATTATAATCAGATAGTTCTCTTCAGTCCAAAAGAGGCTCCCAGAAATTTTGAAGAAGCACCCACCGGGAGCCAACGGCCAATGTCTCCTGTGTGAAGCCAGCCATCCTCATCCAGAGCTTCCTTGGTTTTCTCTGGATCCTTCAGGTATCCTTTGAACACATTGTTGCCCTTGATGCAGATCTGCACAGAAGACAGCACAGGGTGGTCACAGTGCAAAGGTTGCAACTCCCAGCAGAGGCACTTGACAAAACACCTCCTCCCATCTTAAACCATTCAGTGGTTCCCACTACAGTGGGAGCGCTAGCAGATTTTAGTCCCTGTTGTAGAGGCTAGGAAAGTGAGGCTCACAGATGTTCAGTTCCTTGTTAAAGATTTGAGCCAAACCCAACTCTGCTCATGGTTGGGTGCTCTTCCTGACATAAACCTCTCTACTGTGAATGTCTGGGCATGACTACAGAGCACAGCCTACCCACCTCTCCTTCATTGTTCACTGAAAAGTAGTTCATGTCAGGTACATCTTGCAGCTTCACGTGATTGCAAGGCAGGGGGACTCCAACGTGCCCTAGAATACACCACATTAATTCAGCTGGGAAACCATGAAACTGATAATTCCAGGCACATTTCTGAGAGATTGATGGATTGACTCTAAAAGAAAAAGACTAAAAAGTTACGTGGTGCCAATGCTGGATAAATAAGATAGAAACGTCTGGACTGAAACTTGAGTTTGGCATTTGCCACATTTGTCCAGAGCATTGAGGTTATCTCACCTAAGCCCTCGTTCTGGGAGAACCCTTCTCCCAACCACTGCATCTCCCGCCCAATAGGTGGAGAACCTACCTGATGTCCAGTCCCCAGGTAACGTAAATGTACAGCCAGCAGTGCATTCTGTCTGACCATAAGCTTCGAACACCTGGGGAAACCAAAGAAGGGTCTGAGACTGACTCAAGACAAGGCATGAGGCAGCAGCGCCCTACAGCAAGATATGAGGAAAGCA
Source organism: Neomonachus schauinslandi (assembly GCF_002201575.2). Lineage (NCBI taxonomy): Eukaryota > Metazoa > Chordata > Mammalia > Carnivora > Phocidae > Neomonachus > Neomonachus schauinslandi. The sequence goes on along the minus strand of NC_058408.1, from coordinate 136,742,135 downwards.
AGGTCTCTCAAGGTTGGAAGATACTTGGTGTCCTAATACCTCCGACCCATGCCTGAGCTGCGAAATCTTTACAACTTGGATGCACTCAAAAACCAAAAGGCTACAGAAATAGGCCAAAGTCTAGAAACTTCTACTGTATTTCAGGAAAGGTAGCATTTCAAGTTGATAGGAAAATGCGAGTTATGAAGTGAAGTGACGCCCAGGGGCTGTGGAGCACTTCTGAGGGAACTGAAGAACGGGAGCAGTGTTTTGTTTTGTTTGGTGTTTTGTTGTTGTTGTTGCTTTTAAGAGAAATGGCTCCAGCTGTGATATAGAACAGTGGTTGGCAAGCTTTTTCTTTACAGGACCAGATCGTAAATATTTTCAGTGCTGTGAGTCTCTGGGCTCTGTCTGAACTGCTTTGCCGATGGAGCACAAAATCAGCTGTAGACATCATGTAAATGAACGGGCATGGCTACCTTCCACTAAAATTTCACTTCTAAAAAGAGGCAATGGGCCAGATTTGGCCTGTGCTGCAGTTTGCCAACCCCTGGTATAGAGGATAACCTTGACCCGAGAGAGGCTGTCGGGGCAAACCAGTGCCTCAGCTACTGCAGTGGGGGAGGGGCTGTGATAGGCAGACTGTAGAGATTGAGAAGGCGGCATTTCTGGGAAGGCTGTGGCAACAGGACCTACTGATCCATGGGTTTTAGGGGCTGAGGGAAATGAAAGTATTAAGAATGGCCAAGAGGGTGAGAATTTGAAAGAGTAGAGGAGCTTGGGCCTTGGCATCAATTCAGAATATTTTTTGTTGGTGGTTATACCCAAGGGGATGTGGTGAGGACAAAGATCTAGTTCACTTGTGCTGTGTATGTTGGTCAAATGGATGAACTAGTTAGCTGTCTGGGGGGAAAAAAGAGAATTTCCACACCCAAGCACTTGTACTCAATTCCACATGGAATAGAGAGACTTTAATTAGAAAATTAAAACCATAAGAGTATCAGAAAGTATGAAGGACAGCAGTCTTATGGAATACTGGAGTCGGGGAGTCCTGTCTAAGCAATTCAAAAACCACAAATAAAGAAGTTTAATCAGTTTGATGACATAAACATTTGAAATTATTATATAGCAATCCACAATGCAAAAAGATGAGACTAGGAAAAATATTTCTAACAAAACAAAGACTAATATTATTACTATATGAACTCTTAGAAGCAATGTGAAAAGGAACCCAATTATAGTTCGGCCGTTTTTCTACAAGAAAGTAATAGAGTAATTCATGGAAGAAATACAAGTGCCAATAAGTGATAGAAAAGATGTTCAGTGTTAATAAAAGAAACAAAACTGCAATGAGGTTTTTTATGCATCTGGTTGACTAAGATTTAAATGACTTAAAAAGCCTGACAGTGGCAAGAATGTAGGAAATAAGATTTCATGCATTATCTGCAGGAATGTATAAAAAAGACAAGATCTTTCTGGAGGGAAGTGTGATAATCTACATCAACATACAAAGCAAACCCATATATTTTGACCCAGTAGTCCCTACTTACAGGGATTTAATACCCTAAATTGATAATTGCATAAATACTAAAGTATACACAAGTATCCTTATCACTTCACTGATTATAATAGTGAAAAAATAGTCAGTGACTTAAGTGCCCAGTAGGAGACGAGTTACTTAGGTACATCCAATAAACCATTTCAAAACCACTAAAATGATGTAGATCTTTATTTGACCAGGACCAATGTTGATGGGACATGGTTTAATAAGTATTTTAGAACTAATGGCAGTTTATATAAAGGATTCTATACACAGATAAATAAAGAGAAGGATTATTTTCTCCTGATTTTGAGATTTTTGGTGACTTTCTCCATGGTGTTCTTCAGTTGTGTTTTCATTTTTTAAAGACTGAACTTTATTTGTGCAAAAGTGAAATAAGCTATCTTCAAAGAAGGTGCTTGGCTTACCGGACATCCCAGTGCCGCCCGGAGGAATGTCAAGACTGGAGAGGCGATGGGGGCAGCTCCAGTGACCATGAAGTGAACCTTCCCACCCAGGCTGGCCTGTTCAGTAGGAAAAAAAAAAAAGCCACTGAAACCTAGTCCCTTGCCTTCAGTTTCCTCCCCTGCTAAATGGGTAGAGCAGCCTATCCAGTATAAGAAATAAACTAGTTAATAGGGCCTGGCCTTGAGGAAAAGCACTTAAAATGTTAGCTGCTCTTATCACTATCATCTATAGCTGGGACTCGACCTGCAGTTTTTAAATATTTCCTTGGATTTATATTCTCAGGCCCTTTGCATTACATATAATCTCAACAGATCAACTAAGAGAATAAGAGTATGCGTTAGAACCTACGTAAAACCCTTTTTTTTTTTTTTTTGCTTTTTGACCAATTTCCTTTAATGACAAAGTTGTCCAAGAGAGTAAACACCATTAAAGAGACACTCAGCCATCAGAGAAAAAGCAAAGTATGATAAGCTGGCCAGAAGCCCAGATATTTGCCTGGCTCTGTCCAGGACCCAGCCAACCTACCTGGATCTTTGCAAAGATGAACTTGTCCCATAAACTGTCACGCCTGATGATCCCCTTTTTCACTTCATTGAATTTACAGGAAATAGCCAAGTTCAACACGAACTTCTTGAAGGGTGTCTTGGCTTCATTTTGTACCTGTAAGATGATAGCTCCTCTTAGTTCAAAACCAACTGGAGATACTCACCAAAGCCATTCATCAGTGAGCAAGATATAGTGCCTTCTTGCTTCATAAGGAAGTGACTTTCATTCATGAACTGGGTTGCTAAATAATGACGATTCCGGAGAATTATGGCCCACTAAGACATAAGTACACTGAGTATAAATGTACAGAGTTCTAGCTCCTCCAGATTTCTTGTCCTTGGCAAACAACTTTGACAACTAAGAAAGCATGTCCTCAAAATGTTCTCAACATCTGCCTACCAAAATCACTTGGGAATACTAGATAAAAAACAGCTCAATGGGCAATACCTTTGGGCTTTTAAAAGATCAAAGAAAGACCTAGGAATTTGATTTTTTTTTTTTAAACAAGCACCACCTCTCCCCACCCCCATACCTCTGATGCTTATATACATTAAATTTGGAGAAATATCACTTTTCTCTATAATTAAAGTTCCTCTAGCCACACTGTACAAAACCCAATAGACTTTCCTACTTATTTCTTTCCTTTGGGCTTAATTCTGACACCATTTTATAAGCTCACATTATTTCTCTAGACTCCCTTATTCTTGCCTCACTGACTCTAATCCATCAAACACACCTGCCAAAGGAGAGCTTCAAGTACAACTTGAAATCCCCCTTATTTACAAAATTAAATCCTGAACCCCATATTCTGGCCTTCAGGACTCCATCCTACTGGAAGTCAGATTGAAGGAAATCAAGGTTCTTTTCTAGTTCAAAATTGGAAGAGAACTCTCCAGCCATCTTCCATATTTATATTTCCATTTCTGAGCCTGTAGCCAAATAGAGCTGTTCAACCTCACCTCCTAATGCCAACTGTGCTCTAGGCTCTAGGCATCTGCTCATGCTTATACCATAATTTTACCAATGTCTCACCAGCTCTAAGATCTACTCTCAAGTAGAATCCTGTCATTCCTGATACCTCTTTCAACCTTAAGAGATTTATCTTCATTATTCACAAGACAATCTCCTCCTAATAAGTCACTGACAAAAGCTGGAATTTGGAGACTCACGCTAATAAAGTCCTCCATTTTTAAAATAAGTGACAAAAGTAAACTCTGTGTTAAGTATCACCATATCACAAAAAAACTATTGAAAGTAAAAACATGTGGGGCTCCTGGGTGGTTCAGTCAGTTAAGTGTTTGCCTTCAGCTCAGGTCATGATCTCGGGGTCCTGGGATCGAGTCTTGCATCAGGCTCCCTGCTCAGTGGGGGGTCTGCTTCTCCCTCAGCCTCTGCTCCTCCCCCCTGTTTGTGCTTTCTCTCTCAAATAAATAAAATCTTAAAGAAATATAGTGAGCTTTATAAAGAAAAAAAAAGTACAAATGTCTGGGGCACCTGAGTGGCTCAGTCAGTTAAGCATCCGACTCTTGGTTTTGTCTCAGGTCGTGATCTCAGGGTCATGAGATCAAGCCCTGCATTGGGCTCTGCACTTGGCATGGAGTCTGCTTAAGATTGTCTCTCCCTCTCCCTCTGCTCCTTCTGCTCATGTGCTCTCTTTCTATCAAATAAATAAATCTTTTTTTTAAAGTAAAAATGTCTAACAACATGAACAAAAACCGTAATAACCACCAAATAATTCCACAGCATGCTGAGAGCTGTTAGGATTGTTAACAGTTATGTTAAAAACAGCACTTTCAGTGTTCCGGGGTCATCTGTGTTCTAGAATGCTGCCTGCCCCATCACTGAAGCCCCAGGATAGTATCTAAGATTCACATGTTAAAGGGGAGAGCTAGAATGGCCATGTGGTGTTATTTCCCCAGGGCTCCCATGCCTATGGAATTATGAAGTGATCAAACACCTGGTTAAGAGACTGGATTCCATTACTATTTTGCCTGGGTTCATAGCCCAGTTCCAAGGACTCTTTGGGAAGATTAGACAATCCAAGACTTGGGTGAGAAACTTTAAAGATAAGCTGGGGACATGTGATGTCCCAAAGCAGGGAAGCGATCAGAAACTACTGGGGTTACATCAAAAGGACACATGAACAGCTTGATGGGGCTCCCAACTTACGGTGGGACAATTTGGACATTACGAAGAATGACTGAAATGGATTAAGCATACAACTATGCAAATCACAAGTTCATAATAGTACAAAGGAAAAATCTTGGTCATTTCTGAAGATCACTGAGGCACCAATTCATTATTCTGAAGATTGATAAATAAGGGGAAAGAATATCTGTCATGTCTTTCTGGAAGAATCTCAGCTAATGAATGCAAAAGAAATAACTGAATTAAATTAGAAAAATCACCATGTTGTACACTCTAATGAAAAATAGAGCAGTGATCAATGACAACTAACTACTTTGTGACAATATGATTCTGGCCCAACCCCTTATTGGATGTGACTCTGGTCAAGCTTTTTTTTTTTTAAACCTCTGAGGCTCAGTCTCCTCAGCTGTAAGTTGGAAATAATAAGTGTAAATGTGATTTCCTGTGTTTTTGTGAGGATGAAATGACAGAATGCATATGAAATGTTGACCGTGGGACCTGGCACCTCAGCAAGAAGCTCAATAGCCAGTAGGTGTTATGAAATCAGTGACAACTCCTCAGTAAGTCGGCTTAATTTTGAGGGGCTCCCCAAGTCTCCGAATTGAGCTCTTTCTTCAGATCTGGTCCACATGATCTTATCCAGATGAATGCGGGTTTCATTTATTATGGTTTTTCACAGTTGCATTTGTGAATGTGGCCATAAGTGGATGTTGTAGGGAGTAGGGGGTGGAAGTGGAAAAAATATCTCAGCAACACGGAGTCCGTAAGAGCCTCAGTCAGGCCTAAGCCTTCATCTCAGGGCCAGCCCAGCAGAAGCCAGGTTAGTACCTTATCATAGATTCTGTTGAGTAATCGAGGCACGACAGGAAACACTGTGGGCTTCAGAGTTTTCATGTCTTCAGGCAGCAACCGAATATCTCCTTGGAAGAAACCAACTTTGCCACCATATGAATACATAATAGCCTAAAAGCAAAACCAAAGGGCAGAGCTCAGAGCCAAAGGCCCCCTGCAGGTAGGGCCTGTCTTGGACAGAATCGAGGAACTAGGTTGACATCCATGGGCACTTTCCTCTGTACACCGCCCTCCCCACACATTTCAGATACCCAGAATTCTGAGAGCTTACCCCCAGGACAGATTGGGAACTCACTGCAGCTGAGGTGGTGGGACAGGCAAGACAGACGGTGAGACTGAGGGCCCACCCTGTTCCACCCATAGCTCTGAGTGACGGTCCGAGACGCTGTCGTTCGTCAGAGACCATTCACTAGCACTAAGGACAACACTGCCAGTTAGACTAGAACATGCCTACTGTTGCACGACCATCGCAGTTTCAGAGACATGAAAATGTGGGGAAAATATGCTTATTAAAATTGATATTTTATTAATCAGATGTCAACACTTCAGCCCAAGGAGCTGAACTGTTCCTTTTGGAGCTTGATGCATCAACAGCTAAGCTGCTTGAAAAGGTGTTTAAGTGAGAAGCAAAGAGAGGATTTTCCATCCATCCTACCACATGTGTTTTTGGGAAGCCAGCACTGCTTTCAGTTCTCAAATCAGCCCCAGAACTGCCTGAAAAGCCCACAGGCCACTCACAGAAAGGCAGCTCTCTGGCACACACACAATCCTGAATGGCTCTACCTCACACACACTGAACATCTTGAACATCTTGCCTGGATCAAATGCTCCTTCTCTGCCCTTCCAGGGGCGGGGTGGGGGTGGGGGGGAGAGACACTCCCTTTTTTCTAACCTGAAAACTGTTAAAAAAAAATTCTAACCAAAATAAGATTTAAAAGAAGAAACAATGTTTCCTATCCCAGCTCAGAATCAAGAGCAGATAGTAGCTCCTGGCTAGGACTTCAGGACTCACAGGTACCCTGTGTGAAGTCAGGGGCAAGCATCAGTCCTGCTGGACAGACCCAGAGCCCTACTTCCCGCTAGGAAGGCTTCGCAGCAAGTTAGCAGTTATGCCTGGGTCAGGACTCAGCTGCACCAGCTCCCTGCCCACTGCTTTCCCATGGGAGAAAGGACTGGAAATGTTGTGTAGCTGCCTTTGGAATAAACATGGAACTAGCAAGTCAGGACTTGCTGGTCACTCACCTCTACAATCCTCTCAAACATATGAGCCAAGGGGAGGTAGGATATGGTCACATCCTCAGAGGTGGGCTTGAAAGTATGCTACAGATCAGAACAAGGAGAGGCAACATTGGGTTAATGCCAACTTTCTCTTCCAAAGGAGATTTAAAAGCAGCTCCTATTAACTATAGTTAATAGTTTATAATACTGTATTGCATATCTGAAAGTATTAAGTAAGTAGATCTTAAAGGTTCTCATCACAAGATAAAAAACTGTAACTGTGTGGTGATGGATGTTAGATTTATTGTGGGGACCATTTTGCAACATACACATATATGGAATCATTATATTGTACATCTGAAATTAATACAATGTTACATCAATTATATCTCAATAATTTTTTTTTATTTTAAAGAACCACCCCTTCCCGGGACTGCCACACACAGTTGTACATGTGGTACACTGTATAACTCTGAGAGGTGCCTCTTAACTTCACTGAGTGTAGAGATGTGCAGCAATTCTAAAAGACCAAGGCTTGAAAATGCACAGTCCTCTGGACAAAGAAGCACCACTATTTGTCCACATTCAGGCCTTTAACATGATTTTTGTTTTTGTTTTCTGTATGTCTCTGCCTCCTCTAACATCAAGATTAAAATCTTACAACAGATTTACATTTTAATGAGGACCTCTTTTTCAGTTGACCACTGACCTCTATATACTTGATGAAAGAAGAAACATTTGAAATAATATTTTGATGGGTCAGCATGGCTCCTTTAGGGTCACCTGTAGGAAACAGGACATGGAGATAAAGATCCTTTAAATAACTAATAGGTAGCCTTTGGCTATGAAAGAAGAAGCTGCATTCAATTGGTTCTGTTCCAGAGAGCCAAGAGCTTCTCCTGTCACCGCGTCCTCTTACGAATGATATAGGACTCTGTTTATGAATGATTAATGCCCCCAGAGACATTCCTGCTGACAACATCATTAGCCACAATCTCAGGTTGCAACAGTCAAAAGCAAAAATCCAAGTAATCCCACCTTGTGCTGTCTTTATGTTTAGGACTTCAGACCTAACTATATTACCTAACTATCACATTATAAACTGGTACAATGGACAGGAGGATATGGCCATAGGTCATCATGGGCCATATCAAAAGCTATTAGGAGTTCTAATAGAGAAGCTACTGCAGGGGTGGGGGAAGGCACACACTGATCTGTGTAGAACTCTCCCTGGGTCACCTTGATTGAGCGAAACTATTCTGGCACTGTCAAATTGAGAGAGTGGAGTTGGGGAAGAAGGTTGACTTTGTGGTGCCGTCTGAATGGCTCCTGAAATCCATAGCATGGAAACCCCTCCCAGTGTGTTCAATGAAATTTATTTGCTTATACTTCTGTTTTTCCATTGGGGCATCCATGCTCAAAAGCTTCAGGTTGTAAGACCCTAAGGATAGGGCTCATTATAGGGTATATTTACCAGCCCACCCACGACTCAAGCCATGTTTTTGGCCGACCAGGGGTCTCTGGGACAGCTTCATGCACACTGACCTGTGGTCCCACTAGTGAAGCAGATGATACTCAGATCTTCTGGTCTAGGAGGCTAGAGGGGGAGGGAAGCACAAGGGATTAACCTACCAAGAGTTTTGGGAATTGAACAGGGCAAGATTCACATTTGGGCAGAAGAAAACTTACCACAGGTTTCTTGAAGTTCTCTTTGCCTAGATTCTACATGAACAGAAAGCCAAGAAAGGAGGTCATTAGTTAAGATGGGAAGACTTATGACAAATACAGCCCCCTCTTTCTCTTTTCCATGCAAACACCTCCCTTTTCTGTGGGAAGAGAACAAAAATTCTAACCCAGATCAGGCCTAGAAGCCAAATTCAGGCACAGTGGAAGGCCCAGGGAAGAGCATAAAGTTTCTCTAGAACAGCGACGTCAAGAGGGCAGATTCCAGATGTCCAAACTTCCCACTCTTGAGGTCCAGTCATCTAGGACCATTACTAAATCTTTTTGAATAACAGGAATCGTTGACATTTCAGGGCTTACTACATAGCAGGCACTGTTCTGAACACTTTCTAGAGATTAACCCACGCAAACTCTTTACAACTTCTCCACAAGGTGGGGACTATGTCGGCCTCATTTTACAGAGGGGAGAAGGGAGATGTGGAGAATCTTGCCGAAGGTCACCTAACTCATAGATGTGGCGCTGGAATGTGAACCCTGCCACCAGACTCCAGGACCCCCTCTATTTCGCTACCGCTGAACTCAGTATTGATAAATCCTCTACTTAGAAGTCGGTGCCCATGGGCCACAGACTGTGTTTCTCCTCCGACACAGTTTCTGAGTTGTTTGAGGGAAAAGTATTCTCAAAGCCTCACAGCAGGAGTCTTGTGGACCCCGTGCTCTCTGGTCAGTGTCCTGCTCGTTGTCCTGGTGGCAGACCAGCCTTCGAGCTGTTAGTTGAATTTAGGGCGCAAACCTCAGCATCAAACAGGGATAAGATCTCAATTCCACTTTTCTCCGCTCTTTGCTTCAGGTCATCCTCAAAGGGATCCATGAGGATGATCATTTTCAGGCCCGGGGTGAGGCCTTTCTCCACATTCTCTATCAGCATTGATGCCTTTTTGGGTGTATCGCAGATCACTGTGGCAATATCAGCTGAAAGCAGAAACAGAGCCAGAGGTCACCTTCTTGCTCTGCTCTGTCCCTGACTGCCTTGCAACGAGGGAGAGATTTTTGAAAATTTCAAAGCTAGTGGGTACCCAAAAGAGATTACATCTGCAAATCAGATTTATAATGCATAAAACCTGAAGCATTCCATCGATAATAAACGAGCTTAATGGAAACAGAAGCACATAGTTTTCATGCATGCTGCCCAGATAGTTTACAGCTTCTAAAGTCACGAACCTCCTTCTGCTTAAGAATACAGACAGCAAACATGGATCACTCAGGTGTGGTCCTGTCAGTGTGTTTTATTTTGGGGAGGGGAGTACGGAGTAGAAGGGAAAAGAAGGGACAAATGGGATTTTAGCAGGCAAACATTTTATGATTCGACATGTTAGCATTTTCTTGGATACTTGTTTGTAAAAATAAAAAACTTGTGATTGTGTCTCTAGTCCAGATGCGTCTAGTCACTTAACCTACTAGTTCTGGGACAGAAAGTAAGACCGTGGATATGTGAAACGGGTTGTTACTTGACCACTGAACTTGTATTTGTTTCTCTAACAATGGTATTTCTTTTCTACAAATTCACCGTGGACATTGGTACATGCTGACTAACTGTACTGACTGGATTTACAACAATAGGAAATGAAATCAGTGGTTTCATAGTGATTTAGTCAATTAAATGACTTAGTCACTCATCCAGTGTGCCAAAATAAGTAGTCTTATCTCTAAACTCTATCGTCACACTCTGCCACCTTGGGCGTTTCATCGAACTTTCTGTGTAGAAGCCAACCCCTGCTTGGGCTTTTTGTAATTTCCTTGTACATTATAGCCTCAGTACTACAGAACAGAAAAGACTTCAGCAAATTCTGGCCATAGCATTCCAAGTTGGCTAGCAAAAGCAGATATTGAGGAATTACTTAGCATTAAGACAGAATCAAGTTATAATTTAATAGCAAAGTCTTACCCTTGTTGACAATGAATATGATGGCTTCTGCTCCCAAGGTATCATACAGCGGGACAACTACCATGGAGTACGTGTAACAAGCCAACTCAGAGATGATCCACTGTATGGGGAAAAGCTCAAGTAAGGACTAGAAAACACTTTGAAAAGGAAGAGTATTACACTTCAGTCATTCAGGCAACAAATGCTTATTTGATGCTTTTGTGTTAAAATAAATCACCTGGGGGCCCTAGAGACTTCCATTGCTAATGCTATAGAGTACAGTTAAATAAGAGAAGTAAGGGCGCCTGGGTGGCTCAGATGGTTAAGCGTCTGCCTTCGGCTCAGGTTATGATCTCAGGGTCCTGGGATCGAGTCCCGCATCGGGCTCCCTGCTCTTTGGGAGCCTGCTTCTCCCTCTGCCTTTCTCTCTCGCTCTGTCTCTCATGAATTAAAAAAAAAAAAAAATCTTAAAATAAGAGAAGTAAGCTAGCACAGACAACTACAGTACAAAGGACCAACATACGAAAGTAGAGTGTGGTAAGTTCCATCCATAAAAGGTACAGAAACCACTAGTTTTAAGGGATTTTTTTAGGTGGGGGACAGAGGGGCAGAGGGAGAGAGAATCCCAAGCAGACTCCCCGCTGAGCGTGGAGCCCTACACAGGGCTTGATCTCAAGACCCTGAGATCATGACCTGAGCTGAAATCAAGAGTTGGATGCTTAATTGACCAAGCCACCCAGGTGCCCCAGTTTTAAGGAATTTTAAGGAAGGAGAAATCACTTTGGAGTGGGGTAAAGGCCATCTGGGACTGCTTTGGGGAAAGTGATAGAAATTGGGGAGGGCTTTGAAGGACTGGTAAGATTTGGAGATGGAAGCAGGGCAGGCATTCAGGGAAGAAGGAAGTGGATGAATAAAGATAAGATAGCACAACATCACTGGCATGAAAGTGCAATACAAAATGAACTGGAAAGGTGGGTCAGAATCTGCTAATGGTGTTATGTACTGAATTGTGTCCTCCCCACCTTAAATTCATGTTGAAATTAACCCCTGCTTTTGGAGATAGGGGCTTTAAAGAGGTAATTAAGGTTAAATAAGGTCATAAGGGTGGGGTCCAATGTGACTGATGTCCTTGTAAGAAGAGGAAGAGGCAACAGGGATGACAGAGGAAAGACCATGTGAGGACTCACTTTGAAGGCAGCCACCTGCAAGCCAAGAAGAGAGGCCTCAGTAGAAACCAAACCTGCTGACACCTTGGTCTTGGACTTACAGCCTCCAGAACCATGAGAAAAGAAGTTTCTGTTGTTTAAGCCCCCTTGTCTGTGGTATTTTGTTATGGCAGCCCAAGCAGATGAATACACTAGGTTTGGCATTAAGTTCCTAAATGAGAGTCAAGGATATCTCTTCCTGTTGAGGCTGGGTGTCACAAAGGTGGATAATGTAGATTCACCCAAAAGTGCAGTCAGTGCCCTCCCAGGGTTTTGGTTGAACAACTGGCACTAGGGAGCATAGGACATCCAACCATTCTGCAGCAGCTTTCTCTGAGGATATTGGTCTAATGACTTAACTGAAGCTTAATTCCAATCATCTTAATGTGTAACATCTGCTCTCAATCACTGTGCAAAGATGGGTACACCAGTCTCAGTGGCAATGGGTACCTTATTTGACAAGTTCAAGTACAACACGCAAGTTCCAATTCTAATACAGATAGCTCCCCCTTTCTTCAATGTCCACAAGCTCTTATTTGCCAGCCCCACATAGCTTCCTTATTTTCCTCATACGACAAAGAGACTGACTTAAAGGGAATCATCATGGGCTAGGAAATGACAGAAATCTAGGTACTAACTTAGAGTAGTAGGCATTCAACCAGGGATTAAGGAGGCCCTGAGCTGTAACTCTTTACAGGGGGACAATAGTTAAAGAATAGGAGAGCTTTAAATAGTTTTGGTAAGTCATCAGCAAGTGTCAGAGTGCTGGTTTGGGGGCGGGGTTTAAGTCTTTAGACTCATTTCTGGAGTTAACTTGAGCATAGTTACCTCTGGCCTATTCTGAGCAAAGATGCCAACAAATTGGTCTGGTGATGGCTTATATCCTTTATGCAAGAGACAGGAACCCAGGCACTCTGCACGATCACACACCTATGAGAGAGACAGGGAGGTGGGAGGGGGAAAGCAGTCAAGACCTCAAAGAGACCACATTATCCAGAATACCACAGTAACAAAAGAATCTACCCAAAACCATGGGCATGACTTACCTGCTTGTAGGACAGCCACCTGTAGGGCTGGTTTGGTTTTCTGTATCCCAAGCAAGGCCCATTGTCTAAAAACATGACGTTAAGAGAAAATGAGTGCCAGCTTCAAATCCTTTGGATCAAGAAGGTAAAAGGGGATTAGGAAGAGACGAGACACAAAGGAGGAGAAATCCAGTAAGGATGTGGGCTTCTATTATGCGTCAAGGAAAGTCAAAGGCAGTAAGTACTCAGTTCTCAAAGGCAGAGAGAGTCTTACAAACTACATCTGAAACATTTAGGAAATGCACTGAAACATTCAGTGTGGTTTGGTGTTGGAATATGTGACCTCCGTGGTAATAGGCATTTGGAGAAAACCAGGAGTATGGACTACCCACGTGACGTGAACAAGTAAAGCCCATAAGTAAACACAAACAGCCTACCTCTATTGCATAATCTTGGATTGAGCTTCCTTATCATAAATGTATGCTCATAAAAAAATACAGAAAAAAATCAAAATATGAGCTGTCAATGATTTCATCACTTAAACACTATTATTAACACTGATACTGATTTTCATAGTTCCTTTGTATAGGTTTACAGGATTATGTTCATGCCACAGATATATTTTGGATCCTACTTCCATCCTCCATTTGATATAAAAATCCTCACGTTATTATTTCTTCTCTGTAGAGATTTCAGCGGCCTTTTGTGGACAACTGAGGAAGGGCTCTGTTGCAGTGACTTTGTCTCATTGTGGGTATTTGGGTCATTTCCAAGTCTGACACCTGAAATAATGCTCTGATAAATATTTCCAAATTGCTAATTTCAAATTCAGAACATTTCTTAGAATAGAGTCTCTGAAATGAAACACCATGGTTGGGGTGGGCTCGGGGGTTGTGGTGGTCAGAACAGCTCAAGTTTTTGATCCCCTGCACCACATTTCTTAGCAGAGCAGTTGTGAGAAAGGACTTTTCTCCCACCAGTGACACATCAAGTCATACAAGTATCTTTTTCACATGCCTTCTGGTTTGCTAGGTTTAAAAAGTTAATACTTTAAGTTTCTCTAACAGCAATTTTTTTGAAGATTTTATTTATTTATTTGACCGAGAGAGAGAGAGAGAGGCAGGGAGAGGGAGAAGCAGGCTTCCCACACAAGAGCAGGGAGCCCGATGTGGGGCTCGATCCCAGGACCCTGGGATCATGATCTGAGCCGAAGGCAGATGCTTAACTGACTGAGCCACCCAGGGGCCCCTCTAACAGCTATTAAAGTTTCCCTTGTTTCATTTGCTCTCTTGAATCATCTGTTAATGTACTTTGCCTGTTTATATGAGAATGTCTCCTGAGATACTGAGGCTCATAAGGAACTACAGAAACATATACACACCCATGCACGCACACACACAGGTACACTCTTGTCCATACACACATACATCTGCCTTCAGTATCTTTACAATTGTGTCATACATTTGACAATAGAAGAATTAAACGTCTGAAGAGCTAACGTTCGGGAACTCCGCTTACTAGAATAAACAGCCATGTCAGCCAGGAGAGCCATGCGATGGTGCTGTTAGGTGAGGGAGCCACGCTAACTAACCGAGAAGCCCCCACATCTAAGCCAGAGCGAGATGGAGTTATCGAGAGAAAAGTAGAAGGGAAGGAAATTTTACCTAGAGGCTCTAGTCAAACTGCTGAGAGGGATTCGGGTCTTGCTGAAAGGAAGCATTCAGAGACAGAGTGACTACGAAGTCAGAGGCAAATCGGTGAACTTCCAATCTAAGTGACAGAGGAAAAGGGAAAGAAAGCTGAAAAGACAGAGCCACTCTGATGAAAGAGATATTTACAAAATGAATGAGGAGCCTGTCCACAGGAAATGCGAGGACTTTTTCTCCCTGCTGGAACAGCTGTATGAGAGCTCAAGACGTCAGGGCTCACGCTGCAGCTTTCCCAGAGGCAAGGCAAGTCCGGCTCCTGAGGTGTTCCCAGCCTCCACTCCACCCCAGAGAATGCACCCCTGGCGGTCTACCACTGCAGTCCCTGGTCTTAATGTTCCTCACTAGTGCTAGCTACCACTGATGGAATGTTCTCTGTGCACATTAACCGACTATTGTTATCCCTAAGGTACTAAATCATGGAGGACTGGGGCAGTCTCTTCAAGCTCACCCAGTAAGAAATGGCAGCAAATGTGGAAAAACCATACCGCATCACGTCACTTCCCTAATGATGAAAGTTCTAGCAGAGGCCCATGGCCAAGGAACAAGTCAAATAATTGGCCCTAAGGGGCACCAACTGAAGTCTCATTAAATTCCGTGCCCTAATCAACTTCAGCCTATTTAGCCCAAGTCCTGACCAGGCAACAGCCTAGCCTTTGATCAATATATTCAACTCAGATGTCCATCTGTTCTAAAGGTGGGGTCATCTACAAAGAGCCCACCGGTTGACTTCTTGGCAGAGTTGCTGCCCTCAGCTAAGCAGAGTTGAAACTCTGACATGCAGAACCCCTGAGAAGCTCTGTTCAAGATTCAGATTCTTAGGTCTCACTGTGTGGAAATCTGATCCACTGCAACAGGGTGGAGCTAGAGGGTCTGTATTTTAAATATTATCCATAGCAGATTCTCAACACAGACCATCTATTGGGTAGGGTAAAAGTATATGTTAGAGCAGGGGCACCGGGGTGGCTCAGTTGGTTAAGCATTTGACTCTTGATTTCAGCTCAGGTCATGATCTCAGGATCGTGAGATCAAGCCCTGATCAGGCTCCATGCCCAGCATGGATTCTTAAGATTCTCTGTCTCCCTCTCCCTCTGCCCCACTGCCTCTCTAAAAAAAAAAAAAAAGGGAAAAAAAAGTATATATTAGGGCTGATGTATTCATCTCCACTTGGGACCAGACGTATCATTTTTCTATTTCTCATGCCTGCTTACAGGAGAAGCCATTTCACTTTATCTGTTGAGTTGTAATTCAGTTTTGAAAAACATATTCTAAATGAAGGATCTTATATGCCACGTAACATGTGCTAAATGGCTTGTTTCTAGTTACAATAACAACACAATAAAGAAAACTCAAGGAAGAAAAATGTGAAAAATAGAAAATTCCCAAGGAAAGTTTGTTATATTAACCATATAGTATCTTAAGTTGCCAAACAATAAAGAAATTAATGGTTGGTTTGGGTTTTGTTATTTGCATGGAAGTCTAAGTAAGTACTGATTTGGAGTCAGAAATACCAAGTAAAGTCCCCTTTGGAGCCTTCTTATAGAAGTTTTCTTTACAATAAACCTTTCTTTTTTTTTTTTTTTAAAGATTTTATTTATTTATTTGACAGAGAGAGACAGCGAGAGAGAGAACACAAACGGGGGAGTGGGAGAGGGAGAAGCAGGCTTCCCGCTGAGCAGGGAGCCCAATGCGGGGCTCGATCCCAGGACCCTGGGATCATGACCCGAGCCGAAGGCAGACGCTTAACGACTGAGCTACCCAGGCGCCCCTACAATAAACCTTTCTTTGTCTGGAGGTACAACTACTCTTATAAAACACTTAAGAGCTGACTGAAAATAGAACAATCCAGTCAAACAGACAGATTTCAATATCAGCTGCAACATTTTCTAGTTCTGTCGCCTTTGGAATGTTCCTGAACCTCTGAGTGTCTGTTTCCTCATTTTTAAAAGTAGAGGCAATAATAACTAATCCTTAAGGTTTAGAGGAGGGTAAGCAGTTAAGATGTGTGTGGTGCCTGATGCACTTGACAGGAGTTGGCTAGTAAATATCGTCATAGTCAAAGGCAGAAGGGAAGAAGGGGTAAGAAGTCAGGCAAGGGCGCCTGAGTGGCTCAGTCGGTTAAGCGTCTGCCTTCAGCTCAGGTCATGATCCCAGGGTCCTGGGTTTGAGCCCCACATTGTGCTCCCCACTCAGTGGGGAGTCCGCTTCTCCCTCTCCCTCTGCCCCTCCCCCCTGACTTGTGCTCTTTCTCTCTCTCTCTAATAAATAAATAAAATCTTAAAAAAATAAAAAGTCACACAGGCAAACCTATGTCTGGACAGAATGTCACCAAAAAAAAAAAGATGTAGGGAGAAGTATTAGCTGGCTGATTTTGAAAGGAAACTAGCACACCTCGCATTGTGTTCAGTCATACAGAAACAAGTAGTGAGCCCTGATACGTTCCAAATGAACCTGCCAAAGTCCACGTGGCAGCCTTTCTAAGGAAATCCAAAAGATCATTGCCTTCTGCGATACTAAAGAGTACTGGTAAGGACTAACATTAGGGTCAAGGACAAGGTAAGAAGTCAGGGGCCCTGAATGCTAATTCTGGCTCAGATTCTGCATCTATAAATGCAGGGAATTGCATTTATGTAAGTCCTATTTCTAAACAAATATAACAGTGAGTTAATCAAAATACCTTCCCCCACATTATTATCAGCTCTTTACCAACTTGACAGGGAAGTCTTCCTTGTGTTAAGTAAGGGACAGATCCAGAGGGGCAAAGTGATTTTGCACCAGGTCACACAGCTGGAAATGGAAGAGCTGGGTTTCAAACGCAAGTCTGTCCTACACTGTTTCCAGCACCCATTCTGATACTCTGCTAGGTCCCCTGAATTTTGTACGTCTGCCCTCAGACTACCACTGGGGTTTAAGAAGTGAGACAGCAGAGAAGTGTATGAGACGAGACCCCACCTCGGTCTTCTTGCAGTCAAGGTTAGACTGCCAGGCTTACCAGACACAGCAAGTCCTCTTTGGAAAACATCATACATTGTCTTGATATCTGAGTAGTAGTAACATAGCAGGTCGTTGCTCTTCTGGCCAGCGCCCTTCCGTGCCCCGCCCTAAGACACAAGACCAAGTTGAGGCCAAGACTGACTCTCTCCCACCCTTTCCAAGCCCTTAGGGATTGAATCGAAGAGACCGTTAATACTGAACACTGAGGTCACAGGAATGACCTCTTTATTATTCAATCAATTTTTTAAATCCCCAAATTGTAATATCTCTACATTATAGAAACCCAGTGACTGTCACAGTTACGTTTCTAGCGATCTCCCCCCCAACCCCTAGGCCGACACACATACACATGTGGAGAGAGGAGAGATAATAGTATAGTTTTATGTTGTAAAAATCATACCCAGTTTAAACATCTACCAAATGCACACCATGTGCCAGCACTGTGTAGAAGATACTATAGATGAAAGTGAGTTAAGACCGAATCCTTGTCCATCAGCATCTCATGAATGAGAGACTTTGGAGTGGAGGTGAGGTGAAAAGGGCAAACATACAACTATAATATTGTGATGTACATGCTGTAATAAAAATGTACATTCTGGGAGCTGAGTCATGCTACCCATTCTGCATTAAGTAGAAAGGCTGCAAATAAATAATGCTTAATAGGGACTTAGAAGATAAGTAAGCACTTGCCACAAAGTTATAGTTTGGTACAGGGGAGGGAAAGAACGATGCAGAGTGAAGCAACAGCCTGTATAAAGACCCAGAGGCGAAAAGACACATTGCAGAGTCTGGGGGATGGACTCCGTCTGTCCTGTAGAGATCAGGGTATTAGAGGAAGAGACGGTAGCTACGGGCCTGCCTAAACATACCAGCTGGAACCACAGGATCAGGCTCTGATGAGGATCTTGGAGCAGCAAGACAAGCTACACTCTCACACAAGTTAGTCTAGAGAGGACTAGGCATCAGTTAAAGAAAACATTCAAAAATGTAAGCTACTGCTGTGGTAAGGGCTAAAGAAGGACAGGGTAACATAACACAACAAGAGATCTAACTTAGTTTAGAGCATCAGGGAAGATTTCCAGGAGATGTCACATTAAGTCAAGGTGTCAACAATAAAGTTCCCTGACCAGCAAAGGAAGGTAGCGTCTTACTGTTTGTTTACATAGATGGGCTGAGGAGAAAGGAGAAAGGAAAGATGATTCAGACTCAGTTTTAGGCACCTGGATGAGAAGAGATGCATTTAACTGAGATAGAGCAGGAGGGGAAATAGGAAAGGGTGTGTGTGTGTGTAAATATGCAATAAAGAGACTTGTTGAGCTTAAGGTGCCACTGACGTTGTCTGGGACTGGGGAGAGATCAGAACTAGGAAGTCAGATTCGGGTGTCATAACCTTTTAGGTACAATTTCAAGTCATGAGAGAGGAGGGATTTTCTCAGCTGGGAGGATTCCATAGGGATTGGCAGACTATAATCTAGGGCCAGATCTGCCTTGTCATCTGCCTTTACAAATAAAGGTTTATTGGAACACAGCATGCTCATTCATTTACATATTGTCTGCTTCTTTCATGTTACAACAGCAGAGCTGAGTAGTTGCAACAGAGTCCATGTGGCCTGCAAAGCCTGAACGATTCACCACCAGGCCTTGACAGCACATGGTTTCCAGCCCCTGCTTTAGACGAATTGAGATGGTGAGACTGAAACTCTAGCTGACGGGAGGAAAGAAGCTAAGTGACAAAGACTGTCTTGGAATTAGGAAGAATTCTCATTGAAGGGTAGTATGAAAGACAAAAAGGAGTTTTAAGAAAGAAGAATTCTCAAGTCAGTTGAGAGGAAGGCTGAAGGAGAAATCATTGAATTTCAAAGTTAGGTGATAAGTGACCCAGAGGAGTTTGGGGAGATGGTAGTAGTAAAGGTCAGATCTCAGTGGGCTGAAGTTCAGGAAAGGAAATGAACAGACTACTCTTAAAGAACTTCAGTGGGAAAAGGGAAGATTGAAAGGAGGTGGTGGTCTGAAGCAGCAGGATCAGCAGCATAGGAAGATGCCAACAGAGAACATGCAAACATCCCCAAATAAGTGTTGGTGGTGGAGAGTGGACGTAACTTGGAGTAAGATTCCTGGGTAGAGGAGAGAAGTTCCTGAAAAGATCAGAAGGGGTTAGCCTTCTAAAGGAACAGAAATGCTTTCTTCTCTGCAAAGGATTGAACATGAAAAATGATGAGGAGAATATTCTGGGAGCTTTCCCTCTGCTCGGAGATGTAGGAAGCTGTATGATTTGCTGAAAGTTGGGGAATTGAGGGGAAAATCCCACTTCAACTTCTGCCAGTTTTAAGAATGGATATTAACTCAAAGCCAGAATTTAAATCAATGAAATAACTTCTTTATCATTCTCAGATATTGGTATCTCAGTGAAGACATTCTCCTACCCCCAAAGCACTGGCTCTATCATCTAGATCATAGGTTAGCAAAATTTTTCTGTAAAGGGCTAGGCAGTAAAAACTGGGCTCTGTGGAACACATATGAACTGCTTTTTTTTCTTTTTTTTTTTTTTTAACATATCTTTTTAAAAATGTAAAAACCATTCTTAGCTTGCTAGTTGCTCATTAAAAAGGTGGATTCTGCCCACGGTCTGTAGCTTACCAACCTGATCTAGATTATTGGCTTCCTAAAACCTAGCTGTGGTTTCATTTTTAATACAAAGCGAAGTATGCCGGTAACCAAAGTTTAATTTTGTAGATTTTCTGGTGATTGCTAACCTAAAAGGCTTACTTTCTCACCCTACACCCCACCTCTTCCTGAGTTATCCCAAGGTCTTGAATTACAGTTTGTGCTTGATCAAACGAAAAAGAGGATTGGTAAGTTACCTCAATTCCCACCGACTGGTTGTTCAAATCCACAAGAGGCAAGACTGGCTGAGGTCTATTGACCAGCCACAGGATCATGGCGACTCCAAAGGTCAGGATGCAGATCAGTGCCGGGGTTGGAAGTGGGGAAAACAAGAAGTTAAAGATAAAAAGCATCTTTGTGAATAGCAGCAGGAAGTTCAGGCCTTAAAAAAAAAAGAGGAAAGAAAAAGTTAGAGGAAATGGCTGAAATTTTTACTCAATAGTTGTGTTTACAAAAGGACACACACACACACACACACACACACACACACACACATAGACTTCTGACCCTACAAAAAACCAGGGTTAGACCTCTCTAGCAGCAGAATTTCTATTACTGTTTACTTTAGCAATGTTGAAAATAATAGAATGCATTCTCCACTCCTGTGACTTGACTGGCCTCCTACAAGGCAGAAAGGATCAAAGGAAACAAGTTAATCATTTCCTCAACAATTTTATGAAATGAATGCCCTTTTAATTTTTGGCCAACAGGGCCTAAAAGAAGCCCTTCTGGATCCAGCCTAAGCTGGTAGTCAGAGGAGGGCACTCTAGAGACCCTCCCCTGCCCAGGCCGACTGAGGGTCAGGAAGGACTGTTCTGCCTGGATTTGTCTAGTATAAAGCAGAAAAGGGAACATCTGTAGAGGTGACTCAACAGAGTTTAAAAATCAAGCATTCTGCATGAAGGACATTTCCGGCTGACCAGATATGCCTTGCTCATTGCTTTCTTTTTTGAAGCGTTGGGAGAGTCTCAGAGAGCAACAGCGTGTCAGCTTGCTATGTCCAATGTCATCTCCTCCAGGGAGCCTAGAGAAACCATTTTTGCTGTAGGCAATGTTAGCCAGGTTCGCAGAAAGGGTGCTGGAGAATGGACTTGACACATGGTAGCAAGTTAGCATTAAAGATTTAGGCCAGGAAGATATCTCAAGAAACTGAAACCACAAAGGTTTTCCCCAACCCAGGTTTTCTTGTAGTTTCCAGCAAAGTTCGGCTTCAAACTGCTCTAGTAGCAGGAACTAATGTTTGGGCAGGTCCTAGGAACTTACTCTGGCTGAGGCCATCTCTTCCAATTCTTGCGCAAAACCGTTTTCAGGCTGGGCTTTTTGCATGGATCATGAAATTTAATCCAACCAATGTCATGAAGTAGCATTTTAGAGATGAGAAAAATTGAAGCGCCCAGGGGTAAAGCGACTTGTCCAAGTTCACTCAGCATTTCCCACTGCTGCTTCCCCATTGAAATCTATAAAACTACCACTCCTCTTTCCTCAGGAGTCTAACTATAGAGTTCAAGGAGACCAAACCTGTCTGGAGCCTTATAGGCAACAGCAAAGGAAATTCAGAATTTGTACTCTTCAAAGTTTACTGCAGTGCCCTATAGAACAATAGCTCAGAGATGAGGCCAAACTTTCCCACTTTAAATCAAGAGAGCAAAGCATGCCTGATAAGAAAAAGTTTGATCAGATCAAGATCATAGTTGCCCTGAGAACTTTAGGGGCAACCGCCAGTAGCTGGCATCTGGAACTTTCTCCATGAAGACAAACACTTCCCTCCCCCCTAACAAAGGCTATGGGGCCTGGGAATTGTGCATGGGAAAAGAAACAGTCACAAGAATCCTTCCGTCAGTCATCTGAGCATTCCTCTGCTCCCTGACAGGTTATTACCTGAACTTGGAGCAGTCCCTTTCCATTTTATGGAGGAAAGCTGAACTTCCAGGGACTGGGATGACTGTCCCCCACTCCTTGGTTTCTTCCACATTGTGTTTAGGGGAAGAAAAAGAAGACACAACAAAAACAAAAGCGAGGCCCCACAGGTGCTAGGTTACCTAAGGCTGGGTTCCATTGTGACCACCTGCCAGGATTCTGAGAGCTGGGAATTTTGGAATCCAGCCTTACCTGGATTGGTATGGTGAAGTTGCACTTCCAGGACACAGAATGTGTTCAAGAGCCAGTCATGTAGAACTTTGTTGTTCGTCAGGTGGGGAACAGTGCAGCTCCGGGGTGGAAATTGTGGAATTGAGAGTGGGTAGCGGCGCTCAAGGGAAGAGAAACCTGCTCTGTGCTCACCCATCCTTGCACCATTAGCCCTCCCCCGCCCAGCCTGCTAGTACCTTCTGATCTGGGATGCTCTCCTCTGTCCTACACACCTTCAAATTAAGAGATTCTTACCTCCACTCCCCTTCTCAACTGTGGGAACAAATTGTCACACTAAGGACTTTGGCTTTCTTTTTGCAGACAGCAGATTGACATTTTAATAAGAGACTTGGCCAACAGTGTCTTCAAAAGAGGGTCTAAAGGTGAAATTGATGTTTGAGGGGCGGTAAGGGATGCGGGGAGGAGGGAGATTGAAGAGCCCCTGCGGGTAGCACAAGGGGAGGGGAGGACATAGAGAGAACCCATGACCGGTCTAAAGCAGCACCTGCTGTCAACCCCTGGCTGATTGTGACCACTCCATAGTGAGAGCCCCTGATCACCAGATGATCAGATTTTTTTTTCTCCCTGGAAAACGCGGAACACCGCATTTGTGTGAAACCCCCATTTTAACTATTGCCTCAAAGAGTTAAGTCTGGTATGAGACAAACAAAAAGACATCTATCTGGCTTAATCTGGACCATGGTCTGTCAGTTCTCGAACCCTCCCTTTTAGACACACTGCAGTCAGACTGCCCACAAATGTGATGAGACTGACTACTTTGTTACAAACAAGGAAGATACGTACAAATGTCAGGTCACCAGTTTCAGGAGAATGAAATACCTTGCTTACACTGGCAAGGGGTTTTAATTGCAGAAGACACTGAAGGATGTGTCAACTGAAATAGCTTACTCTGTTTGCCTTGGCAAATCAAGTAGCCAGTACAAATAGGATATGTACAGAATTTCAGACGGTTCCTCTCAGCTGCCCCACATTTTTTAAAATTGAAGTAAAATTCACAGAAGATAGAATTAACCATTTTAAAATGTACAATTTAGCAGCCTTTAGTACATTCATGATGTTGTACAACGATCGCCTCTAGTTAAGTCCAAAACAGTTTCATCCCCAAACGGAAACCAAGTGCCCATTAAGTACTTACTCCCTCCTCCCTGCAGCCCCTGGAAACCACTAACTTTGTTTCTATTTGAATAATTTCTTACAAATTCTTAATATTTCATATAAATGGAATCATGTAATATGTGTCTTTCTGTGTCTGACTTTTTTCACTAAGCGTAATATTTTCAAGGTTTATCCATGTTATAGCACATGTCAGCGCTTCATTTCTTAGGGCTGAGTAAGTATTCCACTATATAGACAAACATTTTACTGATTCATTCATCGGCTGATGGATATTGGGGTTGTTTTCAGTTTTGGCTATGGGGACCAGTGCTATGAGTATTTGTGTGCAAATTTTGTTTTGAATACTTCTTTTCAGTTCTTTAAGGTAAATACGTAGGAGTGGAATTACTGGGTCACGTGGTTCTTCTTTTGAAGAACCACCAAACTGTTTTCCACAGTGGCTGAACCATTTTACGTTCCAAACAACAACACAGAGGGTTCCGGTTTCTTTACACCCCCCACCAACACTTGGTGTTTTCTGGGGTTTTGGGATAATGGTCATCCTAATAGGTATGAAATGGCATCTCATTGTGGTTTTGATTCATATTTCCCTAATGACTAATGATGTCGAGCATCCTTTCATATGCTTGTTGATTATTTGTATTTCTTCTGTGAAGAAAGGTCTATTACAGCCCTTTGCTCATGTTTAAATTGGGTGGTTTGTCTTTTTGTTGTTAAGTTGTAAGAGTTCTTTATATATTCTGGATACTAGACCTTTATCAGATACATGATCTGCAAATATTTTCTCCCATTCTATAGTAGTCTTTTTACTCTCTTGATAGCTTTTTTAACACATACACACATTTTTCACCTGATGATGCTAGGGCCAGAGAGGATTTGCAACCATACATCATGTCACTCTCTCACGGTTCAGTTGGGAGAAGCTGAGGGCCCAAGAGATGGTAAAACTTCTAGGCTCCACCACTACTGGCTTGGGAAGCTCTGGTTAGCATTCTAACCTTTAGAATCTATCAACACTTCCGGATGCACTCAAGTAACTGAGAAGAAAAGCCACCGTCTCTTTTGTCATGTGTCCTGTGTCACTCAGATTACGGTTCTGTTTCGGGCATTTCACGGAGCCTCCCATAAGCAGCTGATGTGGTAAGCCTTTGCACCTCCCTCTACATCACTATTTGGGGAAGAATGGGAGGGGGGAAAGTGTAATGGTGGTAAAGCTGTGTCACTGTACACGGGAGCTCCTGTTCTGGGTCATCTACAGATGGTTGAGCAAGCCACACTGCACATTAGGATGGCCTCAGGTGGAAAGTGTCCTCTGCTTTTTATTATTTTTTTTTATTCTTATGTTAATCCCCATACATTACATCATTAGTTTTAGATGAAGTGTTCCATGATTCATGTCCTCTGCTTTTTAATATGGTGACAGTGACATGCCACAGCCCCATACACCAGGATGTCCCTTTGTCCCCAGTCCTTCCCCTGGATTCCCTCCAGGGCCTCCTCTCCTCTGCAGTATGCAGTCACTCATCTCCTGGCTCCTAACACATTTAATTCCCAAGCTAGCTGAAGGATACCTTCTGCCTGAAGCCCTGCTTGCCAGCTCCCAGGACCAGCCTTGGTGTCTAGGTTTGGATCACCCCATATTCAGCTCTGGGTTCTGCTCCTCTGAGGATTCGGGCCACCATTTCTTCCTTAAGTCTGATTTTCTCTGAACGAAGTCCTTAAATGGATCCTTCCACTACTCTAGTTTTTGGTCAGCTGTGTTTATTTGCTCTGAGGCTTTCAGGCTATCCCTTTAGCCCACAAATAATGTTTGTTTTGTAATCCCTTTCCTTTGAAAGATTTTATTTTTCCTACATGTATTCAGCTCTCCAACCGTAAGTCAATTCCCTTACAGCCTCTGTATTTGCTCTTCACTTTGCCTGAAACACTATTCCCCAGATCTGAAATGGTTGTGTATTACAGGTTGGGCCTCAACTCAAATGTCACTTCCTCAGAGACTCTCTCTGATCACCCCATTGAATATTGCCCTTTCCACTCCAATCACTATCACAGAACCTTGTTCTCTCTTCTCCGGGATACTGTTCACTATCTGAAATAGACCTGCTCCCTTATCATCTGTTGCCCCTACTGAACTGATGTTCTAATTAGAACAAAGATTTTGTTTTGTTCATCCGTGCCTCCAATACCTACACCACGCCTGGCACACAGTTAGCTTTCAGTCAGTGGTTGTTGACAAAAAATGACCAGTTTTCTGGTTCAGAATTATCTGTTTTAAATACTCTGTTAACCCACTTTCCCTTAGTAAACTCCCCACTCCCAAGCTCCCAAATCTTAGATCATCAAAAGTCACTCTGGCCAATCTTGAGATGGGTACTCCCAAATCAATATTTAGCACAGTACTGGGTTAGGGATGAAAGAAGGTGAAAAGGTCATTTCTAACACGTATCAAGGACTACTCAGGATGAGTACACACCTCTGAGCTTGAAAGAAAATACAGAATGAATCTTATCAAATTAAGTCATCTACAGTAGCGAGCAGGAAATCTAGCCTAGAAATAAATAATTGTGGTTACCCTAGGTTTCTGGAATTCAAAGAACAATAAGGCAAATTATCTTTTGCTTTTAGGCCTGAAGAACTCATTATTTTCTGTGCAAAAATGAGATATAAATTTCAATTATTTCTAGCAAGTGGTATACTAATTTGGATTTAATTGGTTTCTCTGTTCCCTTGCATGTATGGACTCATTCTGTGGTGATAGAGAGCTCATTAAAAGAGAGACCAGAGTCCCCAGGTTCTAATACCCAGTTAGTTAACCCATTCTTCTGTACTGAATGACTTACTTTCTCCTAGAGACTAGGTCCCAAGGCTTCACAACTCATAATGACTCCAAAGGGGCCTGTGTGTGATTTAGAAGGCTGCATATGAAAGTTTTGCCTTCTTGCTTGGGTTTTAAGTCACCAACCCAGCCCCCCTAAATTCCTGCCACTCTCAACTTAGGAAGCATCCATCTCTGTTCTTAACCACATAATCAATATTTCTAGACAAATTCCAAAGTAATGGCAAGAGGTCAAAAGAACATTACAAATCGACAGCTTTATGAAAATAACCTTTTCCTTAACATGCAATGAACATGAACCACGTATGCATTCTATTGCAAGACCCTTCACCCAGTTTCCTCAGACCCTGGGGCTAAGGGCTTTTTACCTTTTCTTTTCTTACACCAGTTTACTCTTCTGCATCAAATGCAGTTTTCTTCTATTAAGAAGTAAAAGATAACATAATTTGAAATGATGATCCATTTCACAAAACTTAAACAGAGAAAACCCTGATATGGAAAAGTATTGACTCCCAAAGAGGGCAAGTCTTAACCCCTCGTGCCATTTAAAATGATGCAAAGATCAAAAGGGCCAGCATTCAGGTGTATCTGAGATAAAATGTGTTGTCATATTTCTCAATTTTAAAAAAACAGCTGAGAGGGTAACCCTAAAAACCCTCTAAGGAAAGAAGAGGCAATTAGAAGCCATGAAATAATTCAGGAAGGTGGCCAGTTACCAAATCAGTAGCCAGAAAGTCAATAGCTTTCCTTGATTTCATGCAAATAACTAATTCAAAAATAATGGGGAAAATATAATTCATGATCGCATATTAATAAATGTGTAAAGGCTCAGTTCAAAAAGTTTAGATCTGAGGGACATCAAAGGTTTAAAAATTGCAAATACATACTCAAAATAGTCAAGGGGATCCCATATTCCTAAATGTATCTATATATTTAATGCAACTCTAATAAAGACCAATGGGAATTATTCGGGAATTAAAAAGTTAATTCTAAAGTTCACCCAGAAAAATAAAGCTAATTAAAAAGAGTCAGAAAATTTTTGAAAAAATCACAGGAATTGGGGATGGGGGGAACAGAGTTAAACAATACCAAATTTGCTTCTGTAGGGCTAGAGAAGTTTTCCATTGGTGGTGAATAGAGAAAACTATGTAACAAAATAATCCCGAAACTCCCAGTGGATATATTATCATATACTAAATTGCATTTCAAATAAAGATAGATTTTTTTCACTTAAATAAAAGTGTCGAGACAACTGGCTAGGCATTCAGAGAGAAGACATAAAGCCGATTACTGCCTTATTCCTACAACAAAAATAAGTTCGAGATGGATCAAAGACTTAAATATAAAACAATGACAACCCTAAGAGTATTTGGGGATAAAAAGTATGGGAGAAAAATTTTTTTTTATAATCCTAGCATGAGGAAGACTCAAGACAGACACAAAACCTAGGAGCGATAAATGAAAACATTGGCAAGCTTGAGCCGTAAAATTTTTTAAAATATCTGCCTTGCAGGAAAGATACCAGAGACAAAGATAAACTGGGACAAATTTCAAATACTTTGCCTGTCTAAAGAGCTCATTTCCTCAATAAGGAATGCTTCGAAGTCAATGAAAAACAAAACACAACACAATAAAACAAAAAGCAAAGGTCATGACCAGAACGTTCACAGCAAAACAGATTATGGTTGGAGAAAGACACTCATCTTTGCTTATCGTTTAAAAATTGCAAATTTAAAGGAAATGTCTTTTCCCCACCCATAAGATTAGCAATGATGAAATAGTGTAAAATGCACTCTTAATCAGGGAAACGTAAATTTGGTGCAGCCTCCTTAGAGATGCGCCTGTTGCCCTTCTACCACAATTTAAAACGTGTGCCTTTTGGCCTAACGACCCTACGAGTAACTTACGCTGTAGAAAAACATCAGTTCACTAAAATATATCACAAATGTCTGTGTAAGGTACTGGTTTGGGATGTGGGCTCTGAGTCAGATTACTTGGGCTCATACCCTGCGTGATCATCTTCTTTGTGACCTGGGTTAGATAACCTCTTTGTGGTTTCTCGTCTGTAAAATAGCAATGATAATATCTTCCCCAGGATTAAAGGAGTTAACATACTTGTAAAGTACTTACAACAGTGCATTCATTATTATGTTCATCATCATTACATCTATAGGATTGTTTATAATGCCAGAGACCAGGAAAGCCTCCCTTGGTAGCCTAGCCATATAAATTATAGCAGGTCCACACAGTGGTACTCTTGGCAGGTATTAAAAAGAATAAAGCAGATTTGTGTGTGCTGATGTGGAAAGAGCTCTGTGATAAGTTGCCAAGTAGAAAGAAAAAAAAAAACCACTTGGACAAATGTGTATGTTTTTGTGTTTCTGAAAGTATATTCCTTGTAAGGAAAGACAGATGGAAGAGGAGAAATCATTAATGGATTTTCCAGCAAGTTTCGAGTATTCAGTCATTCAGCCAAAGATATTTAAGGGCTTGACTGTATATTGACATCGTTCTGGGTGCTGGGACTCTAGCAGTGAAAACCCTCCCCTTGTGGGTTTGTATTTTATTGGCGAGTTTGATAACAAGTCTGAACAATAGCGAGATTATATAGTATATGGAATTTAAAAAATAGAATTGGGAAAGAGGATTGTGGACGGCAGGGGGGTAAGTTTTCAAGTAGGTCTCATTGAGAAGATAACTTGGGAGTATGTACTGTTTAATCTGAAATATGCATGCTTTTAAAAAAAAATGAACATAAAACCAACAACTCCAAGTCACCTCACCTCTGACCGAGGCAGCTGACTTAGAAAGTTCCACCACCTTGGCTGGCAGCATTTCACGTGAATGCGCCCAAGAACACAGCCTCAGCTCCGTTTCTGCAAGTGCAGCCTGCCCACCACCAAAGCCACACTCAATGCGCGTAGCCCTTTCGAGCACGCACATTGTGTGCAATCCTCTCAGCCACAGAACAAGCTGGTTTGGACAGCAGCTCTGGTGGTAGAAATGTTTTTCATTCATTTCTTTAGCAGATAAAGAGCTAGAGCAAAGGTAAAGGTTGAGTCACCAGAGCAAACGGGCCCCCGAAGGGCATCTTTCGACACTTACTGCAAGGAGCTGAGAAGAGGTGCTGGCATAAGATCCTGATCTACGAGTCCGCAGTTGACTTTCCAACCAGTCACTGGCACCCAGGTGCTCAGGTCACTGCCCGCAATAGCTTTCTCCAGCAAGCAGTGCCAGATCACTGGGCACAGGCAGCTCTGTCCATCTGGGGCCTGGCACGCAAGATGCTCTGAGGCACACACACCAGGGGATGCCCCCAGGCAGATGAGAAAGGGCCTCCTTATCTCCATGGGGTCGTGCAGGACAGAGCAGGGAGATGGCATTACCAAAGGAGATCCCTAGTAAAACCCAGAGGGTGACTGAGCTGTCATTTCCACACCATGGAAAGATTCCATGAGTGTTTAAAGAACAGGAAAGGGATGTCAAGATCACACATCTTGCTCTTCCCAGCCCAACTGCTAGGTCATACCCAACAACTCCAATTTGTAAGGCAGGTGGCAGGGAGAGGGGGGAGGGCTAGGCTTGAAACAGACAAGCACACCACAAATCATGAGGTCTTCAGCGCATATCCATCCGTAAGATCTTTGCTGCTGAATCACACAGGAAAGCTCCAGGGACCAGAGCTCAAGAAGGTTGTACGAACCAGAGCAGGATCAGTTCTATCCTTGGGTTTGGGAAGCTTCCTATGACTCAGTGGACACCTTGGCCGTGAGGGCTCCCAGGCAGAGGCTGCCTTAGCCTTTAGATTCTACTGCATCCAGCATGGTGCCTGAGGTACAGTGGGAATCCACTAGGTGCCAGTGAGTCACGTCCCCTGTTGGCTCACGAGTGGCAAAAGTTCAGAGAATGGAACCAGGGAGAGGCATCTGTTGAAGGAAACAGGTTGCAGAATCCGGTCTCACAGTGACATGATGCGCTGCTACACGGGAGGGGGCAGAGGGGGCTGAACCCTCCTCAGAAATGCCACAGCCAGGGGCTTCATGCTCTGGCATGGGCAATGGTAAGTAGCTCGACCTGAATGAGCTCAAGGGTCACCGATTCTGCAAGCATTTGGATATACTCTGTACCCGGTGGTGTGTTCAGAGTGGGGAGAGCACACTTCGACTTCATAGTCTACTAAGAGCTAAAACCAATTCCCCAGGCAGTAAACAAATGCACCACGGCATATACCCCAGACTTGGGAGCATCTGGTGGACTGGAGCCGTGTGTGTGGCAAGAGATGTATTTACTCTCTGTACTTTAAATTTATTTATAAATTTACATATTTTAATAAGGCAAACAAAGGTCTTAGACCAACTGTGTGCCCAGCACTCTGCCATGTACAGACGGACAAACACTTAGAAGATACACCTCTTGCCCTCTGGGGACTTATGGTTCTATCGAATACTGAAAACCCTTACAGCAGGATTCAGCATGTGGGGTGAGCTAATAAATCTGAAGAAGAGAGAGCCTAGTGGAGACTGGAGTAGATGAAGGGGGGCTGCATGGAGCACTAGACTCTCAGGGATGTGTGGGTTTTGATGCCCTGGCCTTATTGCCAACAGTCTCATTTCCAAGGTCAATCAAGGAGGATGACCCCACCGATTAAGCCAACGGCCAAGAAGTCCCCAACTCTGATTCTAACCAGGGTTGTCACCACACCATCTTTCTCAACTTTTGCCTGCATCTCTCCATCCAACTTTTTTTTATGGAGAGACAAGTTACCACATTAGGTTGGATAAACTTAAGTGGAAGGTGGGGGAAAGGGGAACACCAGATGTCGGGGGAGAGGTAGAGTATGGCTCAAGGCACTAACGTGGGACAAGCATCATATTTGGGAAAGGGAAACAGTGAAGGGGTGTTTCTGATGGAGGTAGAGAATCCATCTCTGGTTGGAAGGGTGTGGGGGAGAAAAAGCCTCCAAGAAGGCTAAAGGAGACAATATCTGGGGCCTGGTGGAGACACCATACGATGGAAGGCATTTCAGTTCACAAACACGAGAGAGCCTTGGGGTGCCAGGCCTTGCCCAGTTGAGCTGAGTGGTATTTAACAAAAAAGCCCTCATTAAATCAAATACTGAAAACCTCTTAACTCAGTCCATGAAGATAGCATAGGACAGTTGAGCCACCCGATAGGCTGGTGGCAGGTAGTAACAAACCCCACTGGATCTCAGATCAACACAGTGATCTGATCTACCTTGCTCTACCTTGATCTACCTTGATCTACCTTGATCTACCATGGTGCTTTCAGCAAACCACAGCCCTGCAGCCCTACCCCAAGGAAAACCTTGCCTCAGGAAGCACCCCAAAGGCTTCCTGAGCTTGTTGCTGACCAAGTGGATGACAAGACAAGTGGGGTCAGGAGAATCAGTATCAGAAGTCCACTGGACTTGATAAAGAGCCTATAAAAAGATAGTCTGGACAAAGTTCTAGGCCCCCATCACCCATGCAGGATAAAAGCAGTGATGTAAAATGTTGTGAAAGAGGCCTTCCTGCCCGGGGTTCCTGCAGAGTCAGCCCTCCTACTACCTGGTCTGCCAGTGGTCAGGAGTCACTAGAATCAAAGTGCAAACAATAAGCTTTATTGCCAACAGTCTCATTTCCAGCAACAAACTTTCAAGGCCATTGCCTGTTCGGGTACCAGAGCGATGGTCCACCACTCGTGTGGCCCTGGGGATAGTTATATAATGTCACTGAGTGCCTGTTTCCCTCAACTGCACACAAGAAGGGGTAGGTAACAGCCCCTACTTAAAGGGAATGCTGCACACTGTCCTCTTGAGTACCCTACTGGGTACACGGGAAGTCCTCAGGAAGACTGGCACCCTTTCCCACTTCCACTCCCCCCAGTGTCTGACTCCTTGTCAAGTATCCGATGTTCTACCCTGAGGCTTCCTGAAAGAGAAGAGATGATAATGACCTTCATTCTATAACTGCCTTCCAACTTAAAGCAAAGTCTTAACAACTTCTCATTTCTATTTAAACAGAGGGTTTCTCATTGGAGAGGGCATCGTGCACCTCTGATTTCTGACCCAGCCATCTCCTCTGACCCTACCCCACCCCTGTATCCTGTCCCACAGGGACTCACAACCTCACACCTCATGGGGCACACTGACCCATGGAGACCCAGAGATCTGCTCCCAACCAGCTCCCCCAAAGAGGGAAGATACCATGACATGGCCATAGCCATACTGGGCTGCTTGACCTTCCAAACTCCAAAACTCACGTATGTATTCAGACAACATGGACTAAGAGCCTAGGACATGTCAGGCCCTGGGTTTCCAGGGGAAGAGTGAGGAGAGAGTCCTTTTTTGACTCAGATGGATGGTTGCTGAGGGGAGAGAAAGCCCTGGGTGCATTTACAGCAGACTGTGACAAGAACAATGATGGCTGACTCAGGGCTGCTGGGGACAGGTCACCTTGGCAGGGTGCTGCTGTGCATGAGAATCACCTCAGGCTGTACCCCCAATGAGGGTCGATGCATCTGCGGGCCAACAATAGGAGACCGGCAGGAACAGAACCCTCATTCCTGGTATCTAAACAGCTGCCAATGGGACGCCTGGGTGGCTCAGTCATTAAGCGTCTGCCTTCGGCTCAGGTCATGATCCCAGGGTCCTGGGATCGAGCCCCACATCGGGCTCCCTGCTCGGCGGGAAGCCTGCTTCTCCCTCTCCCACTCCCCCTGCTTGTGTTCCCCCTCTCGCTGTGTCTCTCTCTCTGTCAAATAAATAAATAAAATCTTAAAAAATAAATAAACAGCTGCCAAATCCTGGTTGGGGATGTCATTTCCCCAACTTCAGGTGGGAGGTGGGAGGTGACTTCCCCAACTTCACATAACACCCATCATTTAAAGTGAACAACTCGGTGGCATTTAGTACATTCACAATGTTGTGCAATCACCAGTTCTATCTAGTCCCCAAACACTTTTATCACCCCTGAAGGAAAGCTTGTGCCCATTAAGCAGTCACTCCACATTCCTCTCCCAACCCCTGGCACACCACCAATCAATCTGCTTGCTGCTTTCTCTACAGATTCGAAGTGGGAGGATTTTCAAAAGAGAGGTTTCTCCCAGTTTCTAGTTCTTTGGTCAAGGCACTAAACTAGGCTCATCCGGATTTTTTTCTAAGATTTATTTATTTGTGAGAGGAAGAGAGCATAAGTGGGGGGAGGGGCAGAGAGGGAAGCAGACTCCCCAGTGAGCGTGGAGCCTGATACGGGGCTCCATTCCACAACTCTGAGATCATGACCTGAGCTAAAACCAAGAGCAGGGCCCTCGACCGACTGAGCCACCCAGGTGCCCCTAGACTCATCCGGAATTGAGGCAAATTTGCCTCTGGCACTGCAGGAACCACACCTCGAATGCCAGTTTCAACTTTTTCAGAGTGTGTCCAGTTTCTTTATGTGTAAGCCTCCGTTTCCCCATCTGCGAAACAACCAACCTATTCCACAGGACTGCTTTTGAAAATTAAAAGATAACACCCTCCCCAAAAAAACCTAGCTTTGCCCCACAGAAAATAGTCAATGAATGGAAGCTGTCATATTTGCAGCTCTAGAAAAACATCCACCTGAAAAGTGCTAATACATATGTGAATTCAATATCGGCCCAGGTCACCACACAGGAAAATCTTTTTACAAATGCAATTTTCTAGGAAATCTGAAGAAAGACTAACTCTGCACAGGAGTGGTTGGAACATGGTATTCAGTAGCACACAGACTACAGCTTCAATCTCTGTTTGACCTTGGAAAGTTCCTTCACTTCTCTGAGCCTCCTCAGCCATAACATGGTGAAACCCTCCACGTCATAAGCTTCTCTTAATGAAATGTTAAGAGCAGCTCTTATGAGCTTGTGCTTGCCCTGGCTTCCTCTTCCTTCTCTCCATTCATTCTCTGACCCTGAGCCTCCCTATAGAATCTGTTGCCCCCATTTGTGTGTTTAGCACTTAAGCATTCGTTGATACACTGATGTTATAGTAGGTGCTTTTGCCCTCAAAGAGTTAGAATATCGCCTGGAAGAGAAGACTACTTTAGGTCAGGACCTAGACAAACACCTGGCTGAAACATTCTGTTTGGACTGGATAATGTGTGTGTGTATGTGTGTGTGTGTGTGTGTGTGTTTAATTAAGTTGGAATGTGTTTATCTGGGGGTACACCTACCTTGCATTTTGCTAGAATCCCCACCACTTGCACCTCATTACATATCATCTATTTAACTCTATTATCTGCCTCTTCTATAAATATTTGTGACCTTTGTCTTTTGTTCTCTTGATTGTGCCAAGCACACAAGTGATGCCTACAAGAATTTCTACCATGCCTCTTCCAAGATTATTCTGTGTTCATCTCAAATACTTATCAATTGGAGGGGACCCCAAAAGAGTTACTCCCATGCTGGAATATAAAGGGGGGGGGTCAAGCGAAACCAATTATTCCATTAAAAAATTGTTTTTTACTAAATCAATCTTTTTTTAAATTAAATGTTACTATTTTTTAAGATTCTGCTGCTGATGGAAAATACCAAACACCTACAAACTGGAGCTACAGATTCAATCTTCCTTTTCAAACCACCAAAGATTAATACCCACACAAGGTAACAAGCCCCAACCATGGAGTCCCTTCCTACAGCTCACTCTTTGAGGGTCCTTGAAGTTCATCTGAGATTCGACTTGTGGCCCTACCCCTGAAACAGAGCTAAGTTCATTCAGTAACCATCTATCCGCCACTCATCCATTACCTCTCACCATAGAGGGAGTCACTGTTCACAAAGAAAATTGAAGGGGTCTCGCGTGTAGTGTGCCTCCCCCAAGAGAGGCAGGAGAGGTAAAGAAAATCCCATCCATTCCCCCTACCTCCACATTCCTCCTTCCCTTCATGCCTCCTGATAAGGAGGGTTTAAAGGTGTCCCCTGTGAGAGAGAGCACGTGCCAGGAACCCGGCAGGCTCTAGATTGGCTGAAGTGGGGGGTGAGGGTGCCCCCTCGGCCTCTGCCCCATGCTCACCAGACCCCTTGCTAAATACCCCCTCAGGACGCTTCCCTTACCCTGTGAGGGGGGTACATCTCTCGGTGCTTCCTGGCTCTGGGTTCTTCCTGGCACAGAATCCCTGGCCCTCTTCCCTTCAGCCCCCGGTTCCTCCAGGGACAGGCTGGTTTCAGAGCATCCCTGCAGACAGATGGCCCCAACTCCGAGCGTCCCCCGCAGTGACCTGCCTGAGCTGTCCCGAGTCAGGCCATGGCCGAGCTTTCTAGCACGCTCGGGGACCTCACTTCCTGGTTTTTCTTTCACAACTGAAAGTGGAAGCTGTTCTGGCCAGGAGAAGAAAAGCCGCCCAAGCGGCCCTGGCTCCTTTTCAAAGCCTTAACCCTAGACCCTAGGGCTGAAACCACAGCCAGCCGGCATCACGCAGTTCACCTTCTACTCGTGGGGCTGACTACCTTGAAACCAAGACAGAACAAACAAACAAACTGAATTGACTGGGGGTGCCCTGAGCAGACCACCTGCGCCAGGAAGGGGACCCTGCTTACCTCGATTCCCAGGCCAAGAAGGTCAGCCCTCGCATCCCTGCTGATGGGGGGGAACACCTGGCATAGGGTCCCCCTTCTCCAATCCACGCGCCCCCCCTCCCTGGGCACTTCCAATAAAGCCAACAAAACAAGCCAGTCAGGAACCACAGGGACACGGACCTGTGTTCTTTTCCTCGGACATCAGCTCATCCTTTTCGTGCCTCAAAATATAAACCGCAGATCTAGTCCACTGCCTCCCTCACCACCCCCCAGTTAAAACTGGGAACTTTTGGAAGGAATGCAACAAGCACATACACCACACACTGTCAGATTGATCCCGCATCTTGCAGCTTCTGGAAAACCCACTGTACCTGCATGAGCCAGTAACAGGAAAAGGCAAATCATTTCTTACTCTTATTATGCAAAATTGTTTTGAGTGTGTAGACCCCCTGAAAAGGTCCTGGAGACTGGTCTACAGGATATCAGGACCTGTAGTAGTCTCATCAGACTCACCTAAGGCTGGGACCACAGAAGGGCATGAGAGTGTCTGTTCTTAGACTTGGAGGCAGAAATCATGAGTTCTGCTCCCTCCTGCCCCACCCTCACCTATACTCCAGAATTAAGCAACACTTTCTCCAGCCGTAGTCCCTTTAAGAAGGCTTACGTTAAGTTCAGCATGTGCCTGGCCCTTTACCAGAGCTAGTTAGGATTCATTCGCTCTATAGAGAGGAGATCCTAATAGTCTCTTAAAAAAAAAAAAAAAAAAGCCAGGGCAAGCTATGTTGCAAACTCAGAGAAGAGAGCTGATCACTTGGCCTCACAGGAGCTCACTTTAGACATGGAAGAAAGACCAAGTATGGGAAGAGGAGGTTAGCCGCTCTGCCCTTCTATCTCCTGGGTCATCTCACAGCTGGGGCGACCCTTGGCTTTGCTTAGTTTTGGGAGTTCATTCCTTCAAGAAGCAGCTCCCTCCAGCAGAGAGCAGAATAGGTGTCAAGTCTCACCTATTCTAATACCCTGAGTGCTGGCTTCTTTTACCAGCTGGATGAAGAGCTCAGGGCCAGAGGAGCTTCCCCACCCCACCCCCTTTATTTTTTACTATTTTCCTCCGGGATTGGATGCTCGAGTTCAGAAGTACTTTGGTCATTTAAAAATTCTAGCGCAGTTGCATTCCTATTCAATCCTAGGTGCACATAAGTGACACTCCCAAGATTTCAGGAAATAATAGATGGTTTTGGCAACACACAAGAATTCTGCATTATGCAGCAGCTGCTTAGAATGACAGACTGATCGGGACTCGAGCTGCACCACCTCCTAGATAGCTAGCCCAGGCCATGGTGTTTAACAGCCCAGAGACACTTTATTATGGAATGGGAACAATGCCACCTGCCTTATAGAAGGTGGTGAGTGGATGAGGTAATGCAGGTCACACACCTAGTACGTACGGACCCCAGCACCCAAGACAATGTCTGCTAAGGATTCTCGTCCCCTAGTCCCTTCCAAATGGGATTCGCTGTCATCAGCTGGGGAATAGTCTTTGTAACCATCCTGATAGCGGAAGTTTTGAATGGAAGGTAGAGACACACAGCTTGGCTCTGTCTATCACCCTGAAGGCTTTTAACTCTGTTTTAGTTTCAGTTAGTGAAATTAACCATCCTCTCCCAAACCTACCCCTGCCCGCACTCCCCCAGCCTCCATGTCTCCACCCCCTTTCCAACTGGTCTCTGCTTTGCCTCCACGCAAGTCAGCTGAGATTACTACTTAACCAAGTGTAATCCCATGTTGGAAGAGAGCCCTTGGACCGAGAAGAGACATGTCCCATAGAGGTATAGTGTAGG
This sequence comes from Neomonachus schauinslandi, assembly GCF_002201575.2. Lineage (NCBI taxonomy): Eukaryota > Metazoa > Chordata > Mammalia > Carnivora > Phocidae > Neomonachus > Neomonachus schauinslandi. The sequence continues at coordinate 136,704,714 of NC_058408.1, read as the reverse complement.
GAGCGTTACTGCGGCTTACCTTGTAAGAGTACGCACACTTGCTGCGCCCAGCAAATGCCCCCCTCACAGGCGGCTGCACTGGTTCATTCAGATACCTTGGCCCCTTCCACAGCTCCTGTGACAAGGCCACAACTGGAGGCAATGTGTCTCTTCCCAAGAGTGACCCACAAACTTCCCTGAAACCTTTGAACCTGTTGCAATAGAGGTTCAAAGGTAGAAGTTACCTGTTCTCAAACACATGGAGTAACTTCCAACAGTGACAAGTGTAAAATTTGGCAAAAGGTTAACACAGAGATCGTTATGCAGGGGCTGAGGAGGAGGAAGAAGAAGACAGCTCTCTGCTCTGAAAGTAAACGTTTAACAAGACAAAAGCTTTACAGAGCCCATATGTCAGGGGAAAGAGAGTAGACAGACAGGGCTTTGCATCTGCTTTGGGGACAGAATCCCTGAGACTGTGAAAGGAAGAGGAAGGTCTAGCTAACAGAAGAGGGAAAACTTGCTCCTTGAGTTGAGGTTGAGAGGAACATGGGAAGCCACTTTGATTGGCTCAAGCTATAACTTTAAGAATCAGATAAGCAGAGGTTTGCATTTCAAGATCAACCTTCTTCTAGAAGGGTTCGGTGACCCCTCCAGGATTAGAACATTTCCAAGACCATTGGAATAAGGCAAATCATTCTAACATCTAGACTGAGGGACAAGCCTACCTGGGTCATATTTAGAATGCAGAATTACGGAGGCAGGCTGCCCCTCCCATGGCTTAGCAAGGCCCTTGAAGAAGCACATTGCTATTACATCATTGTTTAACCTCTGCTACTCTCTCTTTCCATTTTTTAAAAGATTTTATTTATTTATTTTAGAGAGAGAGACCGTAAGTGGGGAGAGGAGCAGAGGGAGTGGGAAAGAATCTCTAGCAGACTCCATGCTGAGTGCAGAGCTGAACGCGGGGCTCCATCTCAGGACCCTGAAATCAGGACCTGAGCCAAAACCAAGAGTCAGACGTTTAACCGACTGAGCGACCCAGGTGCCCCTCTCTCTTTCCATGGTGAGGTCACTAGTCACAATTCTCCGTTCCAAGAACTTTCAGACTGCAGGGCACCATTACTAAAAAGGAGATGCAAGAGGCTTAGAGATTGTGCTCAATTTCTGTGTTATATGTGAGGGCACCAAGGCCCTTTTGGGTGAAGGAAATCACCCAGAATTATACAACCATTTCCTTGTGAATGCGACACCTGACCTCAGCCCCAGGAAATCACCTCAGTGCCTTTCCCTGATATGGTTCTGCTTCACTGATATGTGTTCATTTCACTCTCAGCAGACTTTATAGACACTTGACTCCTTTCCATGTTCTGGGCTGGTAGAAATGTGTGGCAATGCGGTGTTGGGTTTCTTCTAATTGCCAGTCAGCCAGTAACATCAAAATCAGAAGCCAACACCTCATCCTGCGGACTCCTGTGTGAAGGAGTGGCTACCACATTTAGGTGTTAGTAGGCCAGATTCTCATCCAGGTCTTAGGTGCGTTAACTCTTTAAAGTCACTTCAGGGCGCACAGCCCTAGTCCTGCCTCAGTACCTGAAGGAAGAGGGCTTTCTTTTTCTTTCTTTTTTTTTTTTTTAAAGATTTTATTTATTTATTTGACAGAGAGAGACACAGAGAGAGAGGAAACACGAGCAGGGGGAGTGGGAGAGGGAGAAGCAGGCTCCCCGCCGAGCAGGG